>NW_008351958.1:7042470-7047078 GCF_000622305.1 Nannospalax galili | reverse complement strand
AGATGCTTGGGTGTGTTTCTCCATGATGGTTCTCACAGAACAAGTGAATCAAAATGAGGCTGTATTATATTCACAGTGATGAAGCCATCTCCAGATTCCTTTACTTTAAGCCTTATAAACATCATGGTCCCATTATATGGTCCCATTAGCTTATATGTCTCTCTAATAAATTGACTTTCTCACTGTGGCTGAGCACAGTAGTACACACCTTTAATCCCATCACTTGAGAGGCAGAGGCAGGTGAATGTCTGTGACATGAGGCCAGTCTGGACTACTTAGTGAGTTTCAGAGCAGCTGGGGCTACAGAGAGACCCTGTCTTATTTCACCTTTGCTCCATTGCATATGCATTAGCTTTTCAATATAATTACTAAAATAGATCTCACATCCTCCCTTCATTTAAAGTCCCTGTTAGAATCAGAATATTGTACAACTACAAATAATTTCAAAATGGATATAATCAGTCAAAATCACAGAGCTCATTCCATGGGAAAAGGTTGTTTATCAAAGGCCATTATTATTTGTTATTGTTGTTGGTTTCTTTTTGCTTTGTTTTGAGACCAATTCTCCCTGTAGCCCAACCTGGCCTAGAATCTGACCAGGCTAGCCTCTGCCTCCTGAGTACTGGGATTAAAGATGAGCACCACCAGGCCTGGTGCTGTTTTTGATTTTTGTTTTTTGTTTTGTTATAAGACAGGATCCCTCAATAGCCCCAGCTGCCTTGAAACTTGCTGTGTAGACCAGACTCACCCACACTCACAAAGTTCCATCTGCCTCTGCCAATTCAGTGCTGGGATAGAAGTGTGTGTCTGTTGGGGAACCCTGCTGTTAAGGTCGCAATGGAGCTGGGCGCTAAATGGAGGACTCCTTTCTCAGCGGGGCTTCCTGCGTGCCACCATGACTGGACAACTGCCACTATATTATGACAAATAGTAAGAGGTCAATTATTAGAAAGACATAGAATTTAACAGGACTATATAATTTTCATGTTTAGAACACATAAAAATATCTTTATAAGAGTAACAATCTTTAAAACATACTACGTCAAAAAAAAAGAAAGAAGCAAGGCATTACCTAAAAATGTGATTTCTATTGTCAGGGTACGCCAGATAATGGTATTTGTTCCACACTGTAAAAATTAATGTTGTTATTGTTACTATTCTTTAAGAAGTAGTTTATTTGATTGTATAGAATACAATCTTTTTAAGTTATTTCAATTAACAACAGAAGATATATATGTGTGTATATATACATACCTATTTTTTCCTCATTCTAATATTGGTGAGAATTCTGTTTACAGTTCTGTTGTGGCACTGAAAACAATTTTACCATAGTTTTTTTAAATCATGTTCAAGTAAAAGATGGGGGGAAAAAAGGGATGATATAATGATTTACAAGTATTTGTCTACAATTTGACTTTTTTAAAGGACATATTTTAATTCCCCTCAATACTTGATAGACACAAGGTGATCTATACCATTAAACTTTCAAAACAGAGGTTTTCCAAAGTGTAAAGAACTTGATTGGCTTGAAAAGCCTTGAAAGGTAGAGTGAGTTCCACCTTTTAGACCATAAAGACCACAGGAATGTTAAGTTTAGTATTCTAGTAGGGACTCTGCTTACCAGAACCAACCTATTTCAGTTCACAAAGACCAGAGTACAAAAAGACCCCTGCCCTGTTAAAAAAAAAAAAAAAGTAAAATAAGCATCCATTTGAAACATCAAAAAAAGGGCAAAGCTTCTGAGAATTCTTGGTTGTTTACAAACTCAACATTCTAATGTTTTCATCAAAAGCTTATTCTGGGAAGTAAATGAAGTAATCTTTTTGGAAAGTAATAGGATTTTTTTTCTCATGAGATTCCCCTACTGAGAGGTGGCCACTTTTTAAAATCACCCGGCCACGTAGGATGATACCTAGAGTCCCATCTGCTTGAGACAAATAAATAATAAATGAAGATGGTATTTGAGTCTGAAAAAAAATCATCTGTGAGGTCAGAAACCTCCTTTTTGTGATCTCTATAAGATGTGTCATGCAGAAACAAAAGTTAAAAGTTGGGAGCTTGACCACACACTCCATTCTGGCTCATAAACTGAAAGTGTCTACTAATCCAACACCAACACCTCAGGGGAGTGTCTCTCCTTTCCTTCCTTCTTTCCTTCCTTCCTTCCTTCCTTCCTTCCTTCCTTTTTCTTTCTTTCTTTCTTTCTTTCTTTCTTTCTTTCTTTCTTTCTTTCTCTTTCTTTCTCTTTCTTTCTTTCTTTCTTTCTTTCTTTCTTTCTTTCTTTCTTTCTTTCTTTCTTTCTTTCTTTCTTTCTTTCTTTCTTTCCTTCCTTCATGGCCTATGTTCTCTCGCCACACCAGGACAGCTGAGAGTCAGAAATCCCGAGATGAAAAGTTAGCATTCCTCCTAAGCACAAACCTGCAGCTAAGCTGGTATTTTGTATTGATTTTTCCTGAAGCCTGTAATCTTGAAAGCTTGTAACAGAGGATGAGGTAAATATCATTTTATTTGCTCAAATAAGTTTAGATTAGATTGAGATGAAAAAGTAGGGACAGGCCAAATTAGGACTGAAAGCAACAATTATAGATTATTGTTTCCATGGGTAACTAGAATAGGTTATTTCACTGATAAAAAGGTTTATGGAAAGAAAGAATCAGTGATTTTTTTCTTAAATTTTCAGAGATAAATGAATAAAAGGAAACTGTGAAATTAATGTTATTTCTGAGTCTGAAAATAATCAATAGCTCAAATCAAAGCAAAACCAATACTCCTTCAGATATGGACCCTCTACAATGCAAAGAGTGGCAGCCAGCAATGTACATGACCATATGCTGTTTCAAAAACCTCTGAAGAGTAAAATGTAGGAATCATAGAATGAGCTCAAAAATTAATTCCCTCAATCAGATGATTTCAGCAAGAAAATGTGTACAAGACCATTCAAATGATGTTGACAGTGGGGCATGGAATTTAAAAGGTTTAATCATGTCTCATCTCGAAGTTTGTTTTATTTCTTCCATCTTCTGAGCACTTCAAACATAGAAGCTGTTTTTCCATCTTTAGATCAGTAACTCTGAATGTTCTACCTGTCATTCTGTGGTGACTAGCATGGCTAGATGTCATACCATGATTGTTTGCACTTTCATTCTTTCACATTAAATGGCAGTCATTCGGTCCTTTTGATTTGTTTCTTTCATTTAGCCGTGAAGTTTTTACACTAGAATCTCATTAAAGCTGAACTAGTGTACTGCTGTCAAAAAACTAATGGAAAAAAGTTTAAAAGTGAAATGTGTCCCCTATATTGTCACTCCTGGAGAAGTTGCATTTATCAAGATTTCACAAATTTAGCTCTTTGATTCATGTTTTATTGAGTCTGCTTGTCTTTTAGTTTCTCTCTTCCTTTTCATCTACAAATGAAGAAAATCCAAAAAAACTAGTTTTGTTTGTGTAAAAAGGATGGAAATGTTTAAAAATATTTATCTTACCTTATATTATGTGTATGTTTATGTGCATGCACATCATAAACAACATAACAGCTTTTGACACATTTCAACATCAACAGAGATTCTGTTCTAACAAGACAGGTTGCAATTAAAGATGCGTCAAAAAATAAATGAGTTCAAATGAATATCCTAATGGCTTTATTGTGGATTTATCTATAGCAAGCTCCAATTTTCTTTCATAATGAAGAAAATAGATTTTCTCATAAAGCAAATAACTTATGACCAACTTAGTCATATCAATTATAACTAAAATCAAAATTACTGAGAATGAGAGTTATTAAATTGCATAGGATTTACTTATGCATAAGTATGTCCCATTTTGTTCAGAAAAAATATCATCTGGGTCATATTCATATAATCTTGGCAGCACAGACAATGACAAATACACCCATTCACCATGAACCTCCTTTCATCATGTGCTGCTGCTCCTAAAGATAAGTGAAATAGATTGTGTGCAGGCTGATCCCTTTCTGAATTCCAGAAAATAAGATAAGTGTCTTCAGAATGTGGGTAAATTAATCCCAGTGAAATTATGAGCCCCTGATTAAAGATCTATCCAGAAAAGGGATAGAAATGGCAGAGGTGATTGCTGTCATTTTAAAGCTACCATTTCTATTTCTGCTGTATTTGTTCATGGATAGTATAGTATAGTTTGCTCTTAAATTCTGTTCCAAAAATGAGATATCCAATATATCTCAATTGAATTCATAGATTAAATATGGAATATTTATGATTGCTAACACGGTGCTCTTTTATTTACACAGATAGAATTTGACATTTGGAACTGCGATACAACTTTCTTGCTACTCTTGTGTTCTTTGTTTTCATCATGTATTTATAAATAATTCTAATGGCAGAGGAGTGAAAGCAAGTCTATCTGAGGTTAAAAAAAACAAAATGAAAAAATATTTTCCCTTGTTTGTCTTAAACATTTTCAGGATTAACCTTTTATAGTAATTCATATAAATTTATAACTAGTTACACAATATTAAGTTATTCCTGTGAGCCATAACCCTTGCAAGGGATAGATTAAAAATATGTCTTTTAAGCAATACCAAAATAAAATCAGGGGCTTTAAATTCAAAGTAATATACCATATTGCTTAAAG
>NW_008351958.1:7017129-7042349 GCF_000622305.1 Nannospalax galili | reverse complement strand
TATATACATATATATGGAGACACATAAACATTTTTATATTAAAATTTTAAAATATATTAAAATATAAAATATCAGAAATATTACCTATTACATGAGCTACTGAGACAAATATGTTGATTTAAACCCATATATCCTTCTTAACCACTTTTAAGTTCCTTTTGTTAATGAGCAGTGTTTTATCGTTTGTCAGAACTAAAAAGCACATGAGTGGCATCTGGAAGCATGCATCATTTCATTTGATTATCATTTTTAAAAGGCTCTTTTAGATTTAAAAGCTACCTAATGCAAGTCCCCATTTTCTTTGATTTTTCGCTCAGTGACACTGGCTGGTTGGTCCCTCCTGTGCCAGAGCCTGGCCTGGATCAGTGATCAGCAGTGTCAGGATTAGACTTGAGAACCTGAGCCCCCACCCCGGTGTGTGGGGTCCCTCCACTAGGTTATGCTGCTGCGCCTCTGGAAACGAAGTGGGACCACCTGGTGTGGTCCGGGAGAACATGCTCCTTTTTGCAGGGCTCGTTCCACTGAAAATAATGCTGTGCCCCCACCCTCAGGCAATCTTTCTTGAAAAATCAACATTGCCACCACAACACTATTTGGATGAAATTTTGTGGAAATTGGACATGCTGTGCAGTACACTTTGAAAAACCGGAGAAAATAAATTTTTATTTGAATTAGGAAAATGCTTTTCTGTGGTTGGAGGCGGCTTGATTTTGAGCATCTCTGCAGGTGCCTGTGCTGGTTGCTGTATATTAAACAATAAGAAATACAGTAACAAAATCAGCAGGCAAATAATATAAACAGAACTCGTGAATGCTGTGCCAATTTACCCAAACAAATCCCCCAATACGCCATGGTGATTGTCTGAACTGTCCTGTTGTCTTCAACAGTTTGTTTATTCCAATCTAACTCATGTGACTGACACATGGGACGTGTGGGCTGCCAATGTGGAAGCCAGGTAGAAACACAAAGACTTTAGACTCCTTGGCTCTGAGGGGAAAATTGCAATCCAGAGAAAATATGAAGAAACTAAAGTGAAGAAGGAAAGAAAGAAGGAAAGCTTTTTGAATAGCAATATTCAGTGTTTAAATACAGATTTTGCTCTTGTTTTCACAAGGTATGGTTAAAACCCACTTGCACTTTTTTCTGATAAAGTTCTTTGAAATTTTCTTTTAGGCATTTCTAATTTGAGAAAGTAAAATGACTTTATTGAACCAAATATTCAAATTTTCTACAAAGTAAAAAACAGTGTCTACATCAGGAAAGTCAGTTAACTGGAAATGGCTGGATCAGACCTGACTGACAAGGTTTCCTATGATATTACAAAGTTATTGTTCCCTGAAGATGTGAACAAGAATACAAAACATGTTTTCTTCAAATGTTGCAGAAACAGAGGCAGTGCAGAAAGAAAGTTTACTACCAACACCTGGTAGATTATTAACTTGTGCTCTGACAGTGCCCATCTTTCTGTATTTTTAAATGAATTACGTCATTTCCTTAAATATACTTTCTATACACAAAATTATAATCAACTCACCAGCCCTTCATAAGACTTGAAAACTACAGGACTCGGAGTGTGAGTCAGAGAGGTTACGAGTGCTTGCTGTGCAAGCATGAGGACCTGAGTTCAAATCCCCAGGACTCATGTAAAAACTTGGGCATGGTTAGATCAACAAGTGTAGCCCTGGCAGTGTGGTGTTGAGGGCATGACAGGAGGATTCGTGAAGCCTGGTGGTTGCAGGGCAAGCTCCAGGTTCAATTAGAGATCCTTGTCCTAAGAGAATAAGGCAAAGAATGATGAAGCAGGACAACTGACAGCCTCCTCTAGCATCTGCAACACACACATAGGCACAGACCATCACACATGTGTACACCCCCGATACACACTCACAGATTTTGAAAATGTTTAAATATAGAAAGAATACATATTAAATTGACAAGCATAATTTTCACCATGCCAATTGTTAAAACAGAGAGAGTATTTCATAAGATTTTGTATACTGGATTCCCTCTTTCAAAATATAATTTACACTCAATACTTTTCTATATGCTGTAGGTCATTTTTTATTTTAATTTTATTTTTTAAATACTTTATTATTTTATGTGTATGAGTGCTTTTACCTACATGTATGTAAGTGCACCAGGTGCATGTAATGCCCACAGAGGCCAGAAGAAGGTGTCAGATACACTGGACCTGGAAGTGGAAGGTTGTTAGCTGCCGTATGGCTGCAGGAAATCGAACCCAGGTCCTCTGGAAGAACAGCAAGTGTTTTAATCATTAAGATATCTCTCCAGCCCCCACAGTTTATAATTGTATTTATGTATTTATTATGTGTATGTGTGTGCACACATGTATGTGTGTGCATATGTATATGTGTAGATGTGTATATCACAGCACACATGCAGAGGTCAGAGGACAACTTTGTGGAACTGGCTCTCTTACCATGTAGAATGAGGGATCAAACTTAGGGTTTCAATACAAACATATTTATCCACTAAGCTGTCTAGCCAGCCTCGCCCCAGTCTTTTTTAGAAAGAAAATAACTGGTTATTCTGCATAGCCTGTTGAAAAACTTTTTAAAAACTTACTGTTTGGGGCTAGATACATAGCTTAGCAGTTAAGAGAGCATACCACTTCTGCAGAGGATCTGAGTTCAGGAGTTCCTTTTGTAGAACCCACATCAGGTGGCTTATTACTGCCTATAACTCCAGCTCCAGGGGATCCAACATCCTCATCAGGTCTCTGTAGACAACTGGACTCATGTGCACACAGTCACACAGAAGCACAGATACATGCACCTAATAAAAATAAAAATAGCAAAACAAAACCAACCAACAAAAACTTGCTATTTGATTTAGGACCCTCTTTATACAAGGCATGGTTGAGGCGGCATGAAACTGAAAGCTTCATTGCTCAGTCCTAATGTAATGGGGAACTTATGTGTGCTCACCTCTAACTTGAATATCATTTCTATCTTGAAGTTTGCATGTGGTAGAAAACACTTGGTTTTTATAGATGGTAGAGTGGTTTCTGTCTAAATTGGGATGAAGGACTAAGTGAAGAAAGCAAAGATGCTTCATGTGGTAGAAGAATTCAAACTTTGCTTGATGGATGGGTAGACTGTGAAGTCAGAGGTGAGGACAGAGACACTCATCAGAAATGTTTGGGGGCAAGACAGGTATGGCTGTACATGCATGTGACCCTGCACAGGGGAGGTTGAGGCAGGAGGATGGCTGTGTATTCAAGGCAAGCTACACTGTGATTTCAAGGCTGGTCTGGTAAACATAGTGATATTTTGTCTCAGAAAAATTTTTTAAAAAGTTCTGAGTAGGTGATGTGATAGAAAAATACAGATAAAGACCATTCCCTAAAATTAATTATCCCAGTTCATGAAATTCAAGAGTTGCAACTTAAAATAAGTCAGTGAGTCACTTATTTCCCTCTCATTTTAATTTTTCTTGAGAAAATGAGTAAAATGGCCATTTCTACTCTCTTTCTTCTGCATGCTCATGTATTAATTCATTAAAGGCCAGTAGGGCAGTAATACTACAGTGATAAGAGTGAATTCTAGCAGGTTGCAAGGCCAGGTATTTATGTCTTATTGTAAACAGCTACAATATGCTGCAAAGACATTGGCGAGCAAGATCATGAGATATTTACCTTTAAAAAAAAATCACAATTATGGTCTGCTGTTCATTTTCCCAGTTCTATGCTGGGAAATTCTATGCTGGGAAGTTCTATGCTGGGTAGTTCTATGCAAGGTTGGGAGTATCTTAGGCCACCCTGGCCAAAAACTCAAAGGAAGGTGTGCTGGATAGCTTTAGTGTCAACTTGACACACCTGGGTTGAGGGAGCCTCAATCGGGAAATTGCCTCTATTGGAATGGCCTGTGGCCATGTCTGAAGGGCATCTTCTTGACGAGTGATGTGGGAGGGCCCAGCCCACTGTGGGTGGTGCCACCCCTGGGCAGGTGGGCCTGTGTTGCATAAGAAAGCAGGCTGAGCAGCGGCCAGGGGAGCAAGCCTGTAAGCAGTGTTCCTCCATGGCCTGTGCTCCAGCTCCTGCCTCCACGTTCCTGCCCTGAGTTCCTACCTTGGGCTCCCTGATGAACTGCATGCGACCTGGGAGATGTAAGACAAATAAACCCTTTCCTCCCCAAGTTGGTACTGGTCAGAGTGTTTTGTCACAGCAATGAAGAATCAAACCATGACAGAAGGTGTCTCCTGCCTGGCATTCTTGTTATGTAACCTTTAGCTCTACACGTGAAATATACTAATCATTTTAATCTTTGGTTATACTTTCCTTTTAGATGTTTAAGACCATACAGTTGGTCCAGAGAGACCAATTTATGTTTACTGTTAAGGTCCTTTGAGGATCTGTTCCTCAGGAGGAATGGCTAGGAGCACTGAAATCACAGTGGACATTAACAGGGATGACAGAGTATATGGGCTCCAGTGTTGAGGGGGAGGCTATGGGAGGGTGCCATTTGGGATGCAGGTATAAAGATGTGTAAGGTTGTTTGTCATGTTCTGTATGAAATACACACACACACAAAAATCAATAAAATTAAAAAAAAAAATACCTAAAAGAATCGCGATTAGATTCTCAACTTCCCAGGCTAAGCTGCTGTTGGAGCCCTGAATGAACTTGCTCCAGTCTTCTTGTTCCTCCTCCCAGAGTTCTCCTCACTCTCTACCTCCACCATTTGCTGTCTTCCTTGAGGCACATTGGTAAGAATGCTTTTCCATCTCTCTGCCCAGCTTCAGCAACCCCTCACTCATATACCCCCAAGTCGGAACTCTGAAGCCTTTCTTTACAGATTTCTCCATATCTGGCTTTTAGTGAATGTGCATGTGATTTTATTCTTCTCATAAACCATGAAAGGAAAGAAGAAAAGAGAAAGACATGTCACGTTTCTGCCCTCTTGTTGCCTACCCTCTGTCATCCTCACAAAGCCCCCTATGCTCCCGTGGTAGCCGGCTCCCCCACTCTGAAGAGCCAGCTGTGTGTTTGCCTTCCTTCTCGACTCTGGGAGCCGGAGGTCAGCCATGGTATTTGGTTTAATGTTGATTTGTCAGTACTGACTGGACATAGCAGTAGGTAAATATTTGGAAAATAATCAATGAACAATGAATTGAGTTGTTTCTGTTTCTTTATTATGCTTTGTATTTCAAGTACAAATAAGAATATAAACAAGAACCATGATTACTTCCCATCTAGGACGATAAACCGAATGAATCTGGAGCCAAAGCTTGTACCAGCCATAGGCTCTTTAAAACTATACTCTGGAGGCTGGAATACAACTTAGTATTAGGTTGCTCATTCGTCTAGTGTGTACAAGACCCTGGGTTCCCTCCGCACTATCACCACTCCAAATAATACTCTACTTTTCTGTAAGGCATGCAATACTGCTGTTTTCAGACTTAAAGGAAGAAATGTTAGGAAGATAGGTTTTAAAACAAAGTATAAAACTCCACTTTTCTTTAAGGAAAACAACAGTAGTGTTTCTAGATTTAAATGGAAAATGAGAAGATACTTTTATAATAAATGCTGATTATCTCATCATTTATTTGAGGAATAATTAAAAAAGTGATTTTACTACCTCATCTAGTAATGCTCTTTTGGAAGCTCTTTTGTTACTTCATTTAAAAAATCATAAGGATTTTAATTTTTTCTGGGATATTAGTAGCAGTATTCATTTAATTTATGGAATAATAAAATTAATTCTGGGCTGCTTATTTCTAAAATGTAACCAATTAATCATATGCATCAAATCTTGAATAACAAAATAGCACCATCAAGTGGAAGCAAACTCAAATTCCTGTGACTACCTCATAGGAGTTCTACAGCTTTTGAAGAACAAAATTACAGTGACATTTACTCTGTGAGGAAGGTCAGTATCAGGATTGCCTAACCCAGGTCTGTCCTCTGACAGAATCACTAAATGTCTTCCCTCTTCCTGAAGTTTTCTTGACACGATCTTGCCCCTGTAATATGTTTTCTACCTTTCCTTAACTCTGAATTTCAGAACTCATGTCACTTTTCTTCAGATAATCTAATTATCATTAATAAATTATTTCAGGGTCAGCTCCATTTCCCCCATTATATTTTAATGCTATCACAAACAAAAGTCTGGTTAACTGTTTGGAGTATGCATGTTTTCCTAGGGTACATACTAAGTGCTCAGTATATCCTTGTCAACTATTGGCTAAAACAGCATATTGAATTTTCTTTCAGATGGTACATTAGCACCAAGTAGGAAAAAATAAGACTCACTGAAACTTAGCAAAATAAATCATACTTTAAAAAAAAGTAACAAGCTATCAGGCTAAATTTTTTTTCTGTATTGAATTAAGACAAAATTAAAAATACTAATACAGCAAGAGTCTCTGTCGCTATCATAATATATTTGTTCTTAAAATACACATAATCATATCTATAGGTCAAATGTAAAGATAAAGAATAAGTATTAGGAGATAAGATGGTTTATGGCCAATTTAAATGAAATGTTAAAGCAAAGATTCAATTGGACTCCCATACATAAACATTACTTTGGACTCATTCTATAACTTTTAAGTCATGGTCAATTCTAAAATGACTTATGATCAGCATAATAGCTAGATTCCAGTATCAGGAATGTTTGCAACTGAGCATGATCCATGTAATACACTGATGTATATGACAGGTTATGAGATTCACTCACTTTACAGGAACTGTAGGGTATTTTGAGAAAGTCCAGGAAGCTGTTTGAGAGATCCTGTAAAGACCAGTGTAAATCAGACTGCCCCATTTATCAATTCCAGTCAATATTTAGTGTAGTTGTATTATTTCTATAAACATTACTTTCAACCAAAATCAGTAAATAGGCAACTCGATATTGAAAAACTGAGAAAATCACACCATGTAATCTGAATACCATTGACATCCTGAAACCAGGCTGCCTCTTCCCGTCACAATGTGCCTTCAGCATCCACACACTGTGCTTAAGCTTACCTGCTCAGTGCACTTGTTCTAATAACTGAGAAAATATCAAATTAACCTTTATGCATTAACCTGATTAAAAGCTGCCTTCACACACTTTGTTTAAAGAAGAAGTAGTTTGAATAATCCTGTTTACAGTGCGAGGCAATTACTTTTTTTTCTACAGCCCTAGTAAAAATCATGATTTAACTAATTTTTTTTTTCTGTGACACTGTAAAACACAATGGCCCTTATAAAAAGCCTTAAAGATGCCTCTAGAAATATTAGCTCATCTATATGACTAGCCCATCTAATTAAATAGAAATTGTATGTCTTCAGTATGAAACTCTCTTTGATTAAAGTTACTCTGGGAATAGGGATGAGAAGATAATGAATTTCAGTTACCCTATCTGCAAAAGTTGCAGTGAAATGGCCCTTTAGAAAATTATTTAACACTTGGATACAAATAATTTAATGAAGAGAACTTGACATATCACAAGGTGAAAGTTTCAAAATATTGACAGATTCAGCTTTAAAACTCCAGTCTATTAATGAAGCCATGTTTCCTAAAACAATAAGACCTTTGTTGGCCTTGCAGATGCATCTCTGAAAATGATTTCTATTTAATGGTACATTCCATAGCCCTTCTTCCTCCCAGTAACTGTCACCAACTGTCAGTTCTTGTGTGGTGGTGTTGCCTATGCTGTCAGATCAGTTTTTAGAGATAGGGCAAAGTCACAGTAAAATTCACTAGTGTAGAAAACCCATTAATGTTGAAGGGTCTATGTATGTTATGTTCTCCAATGAAGCAAATCTAGAAGGGATTATAATAATGATAAAACCAAATGTGAAAAGAATCAAAGCAAGCATCATCAATAACCTCTTCTCTATCTCGTGCTGAAAGATTAGACTATACAAATGAGCAAACACAGTCTGCAAGTTTAGAAAGCAGTGTTAGATGGAGGAGAATGAAAGAAAGCAACAGAAGCTACCGGGTCAAAATCCTGTTCAAGCTTTTTAGCATGGACAGAGCTCATGCTTCTCAATCTTATGACTTTTCTACAATTATTCTTTGTAGTTCTTGTCATAAATTATTACCTAGGTTAAATACACATAATATATTTACCCAGTAATTTTCTTTTGATTTACTTAATTTTTATCGCAAGTATATTTAGCTTTGATCTAAATGGTAGAATGTATAAAATAAAAACTTTGATATGGTAGTTTTCCTTATACAAATGTGTCCATGTAAATTTTTCAATGGAAAGTAATTAAATATTTTTAGAAGTTCAACTGTTTTAATGATCTTGGATGCTATTAATTCTTCTTAAAAAAATGTTGTGAGAAGGAGTGGCCAATTAACCACATTTCTAAAGAGAGCTCAGTCTTCTATGGGAAAACAGAGAGGAAATAACTCAGATATCAAATCAGCTGTGTGGCATGCTCTGCCCTTTGTAGAAGATCCAGCAGATGTAAGAGGAAGGAGCATTGGAGCAGGAAGTCCTTCACATAGCCTAGATCTCTGGAACAAGTGCAAAACAAGTAAGTGGCCCCATCTCTACCCTGAGCTGGTAGGAGTTTTAGAGAACATTGGCACATAAGGGACATCCCATATTTGAGGTCTCATTTTTCTGTCACATGCTCACAAAAGTCATGCATTAAAACAGAACAATGCCAAATTACACATCAGTAGATATGAAATTTATAAAATATTCTGTGAATTGCAAAGACAATAAACTAAGAGTAATGAATAATTTGTATAAAAATTTAAATAACTTATGTGGTGTCATAAAGATTAAGACATAAATATGTAAATGATTTTACAATAGTAAAAATACTGTAGTGTTTAGGAGAATTGCAAGATTATTATTATTATATAACTGTCACCAAGTTGAGTGTCCCAAGAGTGACATCAGCATGGGGTGTGGTATCAGGATAGCAGTATAGGGGTCAGCTGATAAGGAACAGTCCTTAGTTTATTACAGGGCTGTTAATTGATATAAGCCTGCATTCCTTTAACTAACAGGCGTAGAAGGACCATGACTATGTCATGACACTCAGAAAGGAGATGAAGAGAGAATGAATTGGAGAAAAAATATAGGATTCTAGAGATCAGACATTACGCAGTGTGGCATGATATGACTTATTAGGGGCCCTGTATGCTAATGAGTGTCCCTGGTCATCAGCAGCCTGCTATCTTGCCTTAGAGACTGTTTATTCTACTCTGCTTACATGTAACACAAATATCTCCGAGGACTTTCCTTAACCTACCTGAACTCTTTAAAATCACAATTAAAAAAAAAAAAGCAATAACTAATGGAAAAGCCAGAAGTTAAAAATTTTAGCAGTAACAATATTTTTCAAAGTGATGAACATATGTTTAAAAAAAATCATAGTAGTGCTGGGCATGGTAGCACATGCCTGTAATCCCAGCACTTGGGAAGCAGAGGCAGGCGGATCTTTGTGAGTTCAAGGCTAGCCTGGTCTACATAGCTAGTTCCAGGACAGCTGGGGCTACAGGGAGACCCTGTCTCAAAAAGACAAAAAAAAAATAGTATTAATGTTTCAATTTGGTAGTCTTGGAACTGTGTAGAATATTTGTTGGTTCACTCTAGAGTTAGCTTCATTGCTCAGTTACACTCAAATAGCAAAATCACACATAGTTGGAAGAATGTAGTTTGCAAAACAATTTATAATAACTTCCTTATTAATTACTATACATTCATTAGCTGGCCAAGCATTTAACAATATGCGTTACACATATTTTCTATATAGGAAACATTGTTCTTCAAATTCAAGTTACAAAGTCCTTGCCTTCATGAACTTTATGTATGGCAACAACTTTAAAAGCACTCACACTGGTAGGCATAAATTGCATATTTACATTAATAGAGTAATGAGGACATTAAAAGAATATATCTGTTCTCTGAAAGAGTAAACTACTGAACTAAATTGGATGGCAATCAATGTAAAGAATGCAAGTGATCTTGAGGACATGTATTTTAATACAACACAAAAAGTAATACGATAAAAGCAGAGTGCAGAGAATCAGAGAATGAGGACAGAAAGACCATTCTAGTGAAAAGGCAAAGAGTAATCAAAGTCCTCATTTGGGTAGAAACAGAGAGAGCTGGAAAATGTAGGAGAGTGAAGTGTAGAAGGCTGGATGTGGGTGGCAAGGCAGGAGAGCAGAGCACGGAGCTAAGAAGATTATAATATACTGACCGAGATCCCCAGTAACATCCTGTAATGTTGTTTAAAGATATGTCTTCCCCACTGAGATCACATTAGTGAGATAGACCTACTCCCTCCAAGCTTGCCAGTGTACCATGACACAGCTGAATTTGTGGCCTCAGAGGCAGGTCTTTCTCCAATTGGCTTGAAACAGAGAGAGACATACAATTATAACCAGTAAGTGTGGTTGGGGTGCATCTATTTGTGCAGGGGTGTATACATTATAAAGTGTGAAGTTGGATTCAGCATCTTTCAGTAAAATGTTCCTGGAAAACGTTACTAGAAGTATGTTTTTTATTTTATTGATTATCTTAACTTTTAATTTTCTATTTCAATCTTTTTTTTTTCTTGAGACAGAGTCTCACTATGTAGTCTCACTATGTAGCTGGCCTGGAACTCACTATATAAACTTGGCTGGTTTTAAACTCACAGAGATCGACTTGTGTGGTGCACTACCAGCCACTGTTTAAATTTAATTTAAAACCATTTTTAAACTAAGGGAACTTCATTACACACAGTGGCAATGAGAAATAAAGAGGGAGAAATAAAAAGATTCATGGTACCCTAGAGAAGCAAAAACAGGAGAGTCAGGGGAAAAGAGACTAGGAGGTTAGTGTATCTGCTATAAGAAAAGAATAGAATCTGTTATTCATCTCGGTGTTTGTATGCACTTTACATCCTCCATATGACCACAGACTCTTTGTTGTTAAGAATTGTTCTGGTTAGACCCTTAAAGTCTCTAAAGCCCAGGTGTTAGAGGAGTAATCACAAGATGTGACACTGTTGGGAGATGGTAAAGTCTTTAAAGTGGCTATGATAGCTGGGCACAGAGGCAGGCTGCAAAACTGATGATAAGGTATAGACAATGATAAAATTACAAATGGGTTTTATTTCTATTTAACAAAATAATAAAATGGCTTATTTGGAGGAAGTACATGACCTTGATGGGAACATTTGGAACAAGAGGTCTTTTCTGATCCCTGTTTTGGTTGCAGCCATCAAGAGGTGAGCAGCTTCCTCCCGATAGGTTCTATGTCTTGCAGTCCCTTGTCATAGACCACAATGCAGTAAGGCCCAGTGAGTATAGATAGGAACATCTGAAATAATAAATCAAAACAAATCTTTCTTCCTTAAAATCAAAGATGCATACCTGTAATCCCAGCTACTCAGAAGCTCACATAGGGAGACTGAGTTCAAGATCTACCTAAGCCGCACAGCTAGATTCTGTCCAAAAGCAAACAACCAAGCATCAAACAAAAACAAGAAGAAACAACCAATATTCTTAGGAATCTTGCCACACTGACAGAAAGCTAACAATATAGGCATTATGTCTTAGCTATCACATGTGATGAGCAACATGGACCTGGAGAAGCCATGGCTGGTGGTAGGGTGCCAGCCAAAGGTAAAGTTTCAGTGAGCAACAGCAATGCCCTCACAAATATGTGAAATCAGGTCAAGCTAAAGTAGACAGCCTCTTCACTCTGCTTTCTCCTAGCTCTGACTTGCTCATATTTATGATATATATGTTTATGTATGTGCATATATACAAGTGTACATGAGTGATTAGGAGTTGATTTAAAATGTAGCATATACATTGGTTGTGGTGGTATACAGTTTTAATCCCAGCATTCATGAGGCAGAGGCACACAGATCTCTATGAGATCCAGACCAACCTGGTCTATATAGAGAGTCCCAGGCCAGCTAGAGTTACAAGGAGAACCTGTCTCAAAACTAACTAACTAACTAACTAACTAACTAACTAACTAACTAACAAAAAGTGGTGTAGGCCATTTCAGTTTTCATAAAATGCTTTATCTCAAGTAGTAATAGAAGTGCAAACAAAAGAGAAAAGGATAAAAGTGAACTTTCCTAGTTTAAGAGAGAAAGAAGATTTTTAGCCAAAAAAATGGCTACTTTTCTTTGGGGTGTTTTTACCCTAACTTCCTAGCCAACTCCTACCTCCTAGTCTTATCACACCAGGCCCTGAAGAGATTTCCCAAATTGCAGATAGGGAATTAGGACACAGACTGTTCTGTCGTCTTCTGTGCTGAACAGGGACACAGGGTGAGGCAATTGGGGAATCCCTTCAGTGGGTCTATTTAAAAGACTCAAAAATTGCATAACTCTTAACTAGAGAGAAAAGAAAGTTCTTGACTGGTGCTTAGGAGATGTGAAGGAGAAGTAAAGGCAAGAGTAGTTAGTATTAGAAGTTCTAGACAGGGAACCAGAAAAAAATCAAAACAGGGCAAATTTCAAATGTTCATTTCCACTGGAATTTCTTGACAAGAGCTTCCAAAAGCATCCCTCTATTGGGTTCCTCCTCACTTTTCTTTTGTCTGCCAAGGCTGGACTCAAGAGTGATGGACTCAGGGTTTGTTCTTAGGCACTTTGAGAGCTGTTGGAGTGGCTAGAATCAGCATCAGTTCCTTCTCAAAGGCTTCTAGATGGAGGAGAAAACAAATTTAGCCATCGTTTTAGAACAATAGTGGGTTGTCTCCCTTAACTACAGGTGGGCAGTACGGTATTGTAGACCAAGATTTGAAGTCTTACATCTGAGCAACACTGTCTTATTAGAAACATAATAATCAATGAGAAATAATTGTCTAAATAACATTTTATATGGACTTAAGTCTAGTGTCTGGGAAGTGTAATCCCTTGAACTCTTAAAGAAATACACTGATCATTTTAATATTTGGTTATACTTTCCTTGTGGGTGTTTAAGACCATATAGTTGACCCAAATAAACCAATTTTTGGAAAATATTTTTATTTATTATTTTTATTTTATGTGTATACGTGTATTGCCTGTATGTAGGTAAGTGCACCCGTGTCATGCAATGCCCGTGGAGGACAGAAGAGGCTGCCAGATCGCCTAGAACTGGAGTTACGGACAGTTGTTAGCTGCCATGTGGTGATGGGATTTGAACCTAGGTCTTCTGCAAGAACAACCCAACCAGTGTTCTTAACCGTTGATCCATCTCTCAAACCAATTTATTTTTATTCTTAAGGTCATTTGAAGATCTGTTCCTCAGGGGTCACAGGGCTTAGGAGGAGCCCCTGGCTCCTTTCATTTACCAGTTCCATCTTTTTGATGGTAAATCAAAGGCCCTGCTTACTTACAGTGATGAGGTTAATGAGGTATATGAGTGACCTGAGGGTATGCACTCTGGAAAGCCTTTACCCAGCATGGATCAAGCCTTCTTCTCTTCCTAGCCTTCCCCAGATTATATTCTTCAGTCATCCCAAAACCCAGGCCACAAGGTGTGATTAGGGCCAAGTTACATACTGGCTGGGAAGAGTGGCTGGATACTCTGGTAAGGGTCCAATGACCCTGCTTGGCGTTCCTTTAATGAAGGCACATAAATGTCAACGAGCCCAATTGTGATGATGTTTTAGCAAGCAGGCACAGCTGAAGTCGTGATGATGGTAGTTATTTCAGACAGAAGAGACTGCTGTATAGCATCATCTTATAAAAAGAACATGGAAATTAGAAGGATTTGGTGCTAGGATTCACAAATGTGGGAGAACATACATCTTTTGTTTTTCTGAGTCTGTGTTACTTTCACTTAGTATAACAGTTTCTAGATCCATCCATTTACCTGTAAATTTCATTATCTCATCTTTCTTTACTGAGGACTAGAACTCCATTGTAAAAATCAAAATGTCCTTGGGCCTCTTAGCAACATACTCTGTTCCAAAGGCCAAAAATATCATAAGTATTTAGGAGCTCTTATCTAATCCCTAAAAGATTTTAGGGTTACCTCTCCACAAGGAGAAATTTTAGAGTAGCAAAAAGCTCCATTATAAAAAGAAAGTACATGAAGTTGTTCAGGAAAAAATGATGGGGAGATATGAAAGGAGTTGGAGGGGGAATGGATTTGATCAAAACACCTTATATACATGTATGAAATTCTCAATAATTTTTTAAGTTAAAAAAAAGAGAAAGAAGAATGTATGTTTGCCTAATCTCTGAAGAATGAAAGCTTTCCCACTGGTGGCCAGTGAATTAGAAACATTTGGAACAGGAAATGTGTGTGATCTGAGTGTGACCAGTGCTGTTCTACAGAGACCACTGAAGAATTACATGATCTTAAGGTCAAACTCCAGAATTGGTTCTTAGAAGATGGCTATGGACGCTAGATGACTCCACTTGAATTTAAAAGGCACTCAAAGTCTATCAGATATTATTTTTTTATTAATTTTGAAAGAAAACTGGTTATTCATATTTTAATAAGTATACATTTAAACTAAAAAGACAACTGATTGCAATTATTTAAAATATAACATAAGAATGAATTTATCTTTCTTTTTATAACATTAAGTAAAGCTGTCACATTTTCTAAGAACTGAAATTTTAAACATTTTTCAGATTTTTAAATAATTTAAAAATGGGGAATTAGGTTTCAATGGGAAATGTTTTAAACTTTTACCTCTTCTTTGTATCCCCTGCCACATCCATATGTTCTCACACAGAACACGCTCATAATTGAATTCATCCACTATTACAAATTAATTCTGTCCCTGACAAGTGCATTTGTTTTTCAGCAATTGGTTTTAAGTGTCTTTCTGAGTAAAAAAAAAAAAATGTAAATTTCCCACCAGTATTCATCACTATCATATATCATAGACAGTGACCCAATTGACAAGGCTGTGAAGATTGGAGGAATAATCTCCTGAAAGGTGCAATGCATATGCTTTAATACAAACTTTTGATATCCTCCTGTGCAAAGCTTCTTCCGGAAAGAATCATTCAGATATTCCTCAGGTGGACCACTGCTGTCACCTTTGGGGATGGAGATCTATTCACCATCATTGGCCTCTCTGGAGCTGTTCACACAGGAAAGAAAGTTTGACTTTCACAACAGAGGAGTCTTTTCTTCTACTGTGTTCATTCTGACATTGACTTCGTGTTTCAGATTCCTTTGAATAATCCAGTAAAAACCTGAGTAAATTATATTAATGATTACTAAGAAGCTAATCAAACATAAGGCAACTCTCTCCTCCACAAATAATACAATTTCCTGGTATAACAATATACCTGACCTTGAAATTGGCAATAATTTATAATCTTGGAAGCTACTGTCATTTTTTTCAGCAATTTCTGTTGTCTTTGCTACTGAAACCATTAGATGATAAATTTATTAAACACCTGATGCATATAAAATTGTATCAAGCATATTAAATGTTACACTTTTGTTTTATATTAATAAACTTTACAATTATTTTAGATCTACAGAAAAAATAATAGAAGATATAGTTCCATCTCACAAGCAGTTTTCCCTATAATTGTCTGTCATTTCACATGTCATCAGAGAGCTCAGAACGGTACTTGCTTATTCAATGAAGTTTAAACATTTGGTTTCCTTAGTTTTAATCTAACGTCCTTCTGTCTTCCATACTCTCATAGAGAATACAATGTTCAGTACTATCCATGTCTCCTTAGGCTTTTCTTGGATGTGACATCTTTTGACTTTTCTTGTATCTCATGATGCTGCTGACTTTGAGGAGTGATGTCTAGTACATTGAAGGATGTCTCCCTACTAGACTTTGATGTTTCCCTCATTGTTAGACTGGAGTTGTGGACCCCTAGGTACCACTCTCATCACATCGTATCACGGCTGTACATTATCAGTACGAGTGATGAATGGTAATGCTTATCTTGATTACCCAGCAAAGGTAGAACTTTCCCCATTGCAAGTCCCATTCTTCCTTAGCTCTGTAGCCCTTATCCATACTCTATTCTTTATACCCATTACCCTTTAGGATACAGAATGTACATAACATTTGGACTTTCTCTGCATAGGAAATTGATCTCGTTTATTTAGTGAAATATTTGATTATTTTAATGAAGTTGTGAATATTTTATACATTGATTTAAAAATCTAATATAATTATTCATTTTGGTGTTTTGTTTATTCCAGCTTTGAATATTAGGCACTCTTTCAGTTGATCCCTGTGCTTCTTTGACATATTTCCAATGGAGTGTGTGTGTGTGTGTGTGTGTGTGTGTGTTGTATGTATTTGAAAAATTCTTTAACTGGGGACAAAAGGCTTATCTTCATAGCCACTTTTTCAGTTCTAAAATTTATCATTTTGCAAAGGAATTCCTACTTGTTTTAATGGACAATTGTACAAACAATTGAGATCTGGGCCTACATGTGCTTGCTGCTTTTAGGTGGTATCAGCAGGAGAATATTGAAAATTGTATGCTCGTCCACATGTAGGTACCTGTGGATAGTCCTACATGTGCTATTGTATCCATATCTAGTTAATAATGAATTCTTAGATGATCAAAGCTCAAATACATCAAAACATGGAAATTTCTACATCAGAATAATATTCATTTGTATAGATGTACTACATTTTATTACTTGCATATTGATCACATCTTGGTTCTTTCAAGGTACTGGTTTGATACTAACCATTTGTTTCCAGATTTCCTGTGGAAAAATTTTTCAGTGTAAGTAGGTAAATACCTACCATGTGATTGTTGCATTATATGATAAGAATAATTGAGCCAGTTAAGAGGTTTCAAAACTGTTTTCGAATGTATCTGTACATTTTGTGTTCCAAGAAGAAATAATTGAAAGTTCTTCTTTTTCTGTGTCTTTTTAAATGTATAAATGTGTTTTTTGAAATGTCTCTATATATGTTTATGTGTATGTAATGCATTCTATTTATCCTCACCCCATATTCTATTATCTCCCCCCTATCCCTGTTAACACCTGCCTCCTCCCTATAGGTCCCTTTCCCATGTTCACATAATTTTGTTTTGCTTTGTGATCAATTGAGTTTTTCTAGTACTATCTGTGTGATCATAGGTATGAAACTTCACAATGGAGCATTTTGGGCTCACCGGTGAGAACATGTCTGAAGATACTGACCCCCTTTCCCAAAGAATCCTTCAGTAGCCAGCAGGGCTACTGAATTCTTCAGTAGTTCAGCAGGGATAGGTAGGGGTCATGTGAGCCCTGCCCCCATCCATAACTGACTGTTCACAAATCCAGTTTCATATATACTTAGTGCAGGCAGCTGCAGCTGCTGTGAGTTCATGACTGCAATGGTGTCATGCCCTGACAATACCATTTCATTGTTGTTCTCCCAACATTCCATCTTTCATATTCTTTTTCTTTTCTCATGATAGTCCTTGAGCCTTAGAGGGTATGGTGTAAATATCCCACTTTTTCTGAGCACCACGACCAATGATGAGTCTGTACATTCACCACCATCATTGTAAAGAGAAGCTTCTCTGATTTAGGCCAAGAGTGGCATTGGTTTATAGATATATACAGATGTTTAAAATGTAATTTGATGCCATGTCAATTTTAGGTAAGCAACAGGAGTAGTCTATGACTTCCCCAAGCATGAGGTTATAGGGATGTTCTATTTTCAGATTTTTGAAGAAACTCCACACTGATTTCCATAGTCAATGTTCTAGTTTACACTGCCATCAATGTGCAAAGGGTCCCTTTGTCCACATGTCTTTCAGAATTTCTTTGGAAGTTGTTGTCAGTTCTGTATCATAACTAGAATTTTGTTCTATAAACTTTTGTATGGTAGTCATTGTACTGATGTACAGTTATAGCTCCTGTTGCCTTAGTTTCCTAATGAAAAAATTATTGATCATATTTTCATCTTTATATCTTCCTTGGGGTGGCGACTATCCTATAATTGATTGTGGTTTATGGGATTATAAAGTCATTTGATCTCTTTGCTGAACTTGAAGATTTTTTTGTATGCAAGACCTACATCAGATGTGTTTTGAAAAGATATTTTTCAGGCTGCACCTTGTTTTTTCATTCTCTTTAGTATGTTCACAGAAGAGAGTTTTTAAATATGGTGACGTGTTTATCACTTATTTAATTCTGAAACATCTTTATGTGACACATTTTATTTTCCATTTTTTTCAGGTAAAAAATGCTTATATGTGTGAAACAGACTAGCTTCATATCACAAAATTACTAAGTACTTGAACAAAGGTTGAAATTAAACGGCTAATGCAAATGAAGAGGCAACCTAAATACTGAGAAAAAATTCTTTTTAAAAAATATTCTATCAAGGGATAGAGTCATACCTAAAAGCATTTTGGAAACATGGATTAGACTCAATAATGTCTTCTTATAAAAAGAAAATAATAATAGAGGACATGAAGTTGAGGAGGGGCTAGTAAGGTGGGGATGGAGATAGGAAAGGTGGTATGAATATGATCAAAATATACTGTATAGAATTCTTGAATCAGTAAAATATTTAAAAATGATTCTGTTACACTTTTATCCAAAAGCAGCCCATTTTATTTCAAATATTGAAAGTGTTACATTAAAAGAATATGAGGCAGCAAATGTTTCCACTGAAGTACTCTTGGTAGCTAAAACCACCAACAACTGCCAGAATGGTATTTATAATCTCTCTCAATGCCTTTGAGACATCGAGCTATTGATTTCCCCTTGTCTGTAATCCAAGACTTTATACAGAGCTTGTTAGACATGTGAGGAAATGGAAATGGAGCTTTGACTCAAATTGGAAAGGTTCTCTTAGCAGGACACTTTTTTGGTCTAGGAAAAATTTCTATACAACTGCATTCATGGTATATTTAGAAGATTTAGAAAACCAACAATTCAATATATTAAGTTTGAGACCTTGGTGTGGAGGACACTAAGATTTTCTTTCCCCAAAATGTAAATAATCTTTTCTATTGGTTAGTATACTATCTGTTAAATAATATTTGAGGGTCTTTTTTTCTAACTGCAATATATTTGAAGGTCTTTATTTCACTTTAATATACTCTTTTTTTTAAACAAATCTAGGTAGATTTCGAGTACTGAAGAGAGTAAATCTGGGATATAGGCATGACTGATCTGGACCATTCACATGGTGTTACTTACCCTGCTATTTATGAATAAAAAAGACATGCAAATAAGGTTTTTCAGCTTGCCATTATTCTTTTAAATATTATTAATTCTTTGAGAACTTCATACAATATATTTTAAACATATTTCCCTCTTCCTCCAACCACTCCCAGATCCATCCCCATCTTTCTACCTACTCAACTTTGTGTTCTTTTTCTTTTACTTTTTTACTGTTGAGTCCAATATTTGTCCTAAGTTTAGTCATTAATATTCCAATAAGACCATTTAGTAAAATATCAGTAGTAGATTCTACGCTAGGGACTATGACCAATCTAGCCATAGGTTCTGACCCCAATA
This sequence comes from Nannospalax galili, assembly GCF_000622305.1. Taxonomy (NCBI): domain Eukaryota; kingdom Metazoa; phylum Chordata; class Mammalia; order Rodentia; family Spalacidae; genus Nannospalax; species Nannospalax galili. The sequence goes on along the minus strand of NW_008351958.1, from coordinate 7,022,955 downwards.
CCTGTGAATATTGTGAGTTCCATCTTATAGTGCAGACCACAATTCCAAACAGAGGATGGTTGGTTTCTTTCACAACATTCATGCCACTATGGCACTGTTGTGCACAGCTTGCCAGGCCAGTCATTATTGAAGTTCATGGGACTTACATCTTGGTAAGATTAAGTTCTTTTTTCCTAGGATAGAATGCATAGCACATTCTAGAACTATGAAAGTTAGCCAGTAGGGATGAAACTTGCAGGTCAGTACCTACTTGGTTTTTTCTGTGTTTCATGATTTAAGTGCATAGTGTTTTAAGAAATAGAGTCTTATAGTTAAGTTCTGGAGGGTAACCAGGAGCATTGGCAATAGTCTGTAGGGTTTGGAGTCTATAAAATCTCACTGGCCAGCAACTCAAGTAGAAGTAGCTCATTCATGGTACTGGGGCTTTTGTAAGTTAGGGTGAGGTATTTATGTGGAGCATTGTTCTTGTTTTAGGTTAACTTCATTTAAACTCTTTTCATATTTGTATATGTATATAATTTAGAGTGCTTCTACACCAGTAGGTTTCTATATTACATTTTGCAAAAGGTCATGATAGCCTCAAAAACAAAATATCTTGGAATAAATTTAACTAAGGAAATAAAAGATTTGTTTAATGAAAACTTTAAAGTACTGAAGAAAGAAATTGAAGAAGATATCAGAAAATAGAATGACCTGGTCAGAGATTGGTAGGCTCAACATTGTTTAAATGGTTATTCTATCAAAATCAACCTATAGATTCAATTCATCTATACAAATTCCAATGAAATGCTTCACAGAAATTGAAAAAAAAATATCTGAATTAGCATACACACACACACACACACACACACACACACACACACACACACACACACAGACCTCAGGATAGCCAAAACAATACTGGTCAATAAAAGACTTGTTGAAGGTATAATCATCCCTGATTTTAAGTTATACTACAGAGCTACAGTAATCAAAATAGCATAGTACTGCCATATAAATAGGCATATTGATCAATGAATTAGAAATGAGGATATGAAGGGCTAGAGAGATGGCTCAGTGGTTAAGAGCACTGATTGCTCTTGCAAAGGATCCAGGATAGAGTTCCAGCACCCACATGATGACTACGAACCATCCTTAACTCCAATTCCAGGGGCATCCGAAGCCCTCTTCTGACCTCCATGGCATTGCATGACACGGGTGTGTGTACTAATGTACATGCAGGCAATATATTCATACACATAAAATAAAAATAATTATGAAAATATTTTGAAAAAAGAAATGAGGTCCTGAATATTACTCTAGGCACCTATCTCTGAATTTGGACACAAAGGCCAAAATAAATTCTGGAGAAAAAAAATTTTCAACTAATAGTTCTGGTCTAACTGGATAGCTGCATGAAGAAGAATGAAATTAGATTCATACCTCAATGTCTGACATCCGACTCACTCATTGTGAAGTCTTCTGGCTCCAAAAGGCTTGGGAAATCCCACTTCTCCAGCTCTACCATTTGCAGTACACAAAGCTTATTTCATGTGCTCAGGTCATCTCCACATCACAATGCTGCTTTCTTTGTCAGATGTCCCATACTCTTAGGGTTTCCTATATGCTGAGGCTTCCATTGCAACTGAGGCTGTACCTTCAGAATTTCTTTGCCTACCCTCTGTAGAGGGAGATCTCCAATGTGGACACACAGTACCAAGCTCAGCTTCATTCCATGACCCCTGAAATCCTGCAATGTGCATATCTTCAAAACAAGAATCATGTGGAAGACACTTAAACAATACCAAGTTTGACTCTCAGCTTGAAATGGAGTTTTAGCTTCCACTGACTACAGCTTATATATGCTGACCATGTGAATAAAATTTCCTACTGTCCCAATGAGGCACACAAGATTTGTTTCAGTGGTACTGATCTATTAATCACAGTTGATTTTTCAGCCCTAGCTTAAATACGAACAGGTTAGGCTGATCTCTTGTCAATCACAGCTGATACTTCAACTCTAGATGATCAACATAAAACAGAATATTACCCCACATATCACACAAACAGCCTGTCCCAAGTCTTTTAAATCCAGTCTTTGTTTTGCTCTGAAGTTCACAAGCCAGGTATCCATTGTCTGCAAATCTTTCAGCATTCTTACCCTCTAAGTTCCAGCTAGAAATGTCCATTGAGCTCAGAGTTCTAAAGTCCTCCACAATACTCCAAACAATACATTACACCTGCATAAGGGTGTTCAAGTCCATCACAGCAATGCCCCTGTCCTGGTATCAATTTCTGTTCCAATTTCACCACCATTTTTATCGTGGGACGCTTTTATTTTTGCTTCAATTGCAATAGATAGTTTTGCTGGGTATGATAGTCTTTGTTGCTAGTTGTCATCTCTCAAAGCTTAGAATGAATCCTTCAAGCCCTTCTGGATTTATATTTCTATCCAGTGATAAGTTCTAATGAACTTGCTTTTATAAGTACTTTGATCTTTCTCTCTTTCAGCTTTTAATGTCTTTTTATTGGTCTATGTTTTTCATTTGTCACAATTTATGCCATAGAGAGTTTCTTTTTTTTTCTGTCTGTTTGGTATTCTGTAGGCTTCTTGTACGTGGGTGGGCATCTCTTTCTTTAGATTTCTGGAATTTTCTATGTTTTTTATTGAAAATATTTTCCATGCTTTCGGCACTATATTATTCTTCTTATATATGCCTATAATTTGAAGATTTGGTCTTCTCATGGTGTTCCATTGCTCTCCCATATACCATTCATTTCTAAAAATTTATCATTACCCTTAATGAATGGTCTAGTCCACTTATCTTTTCTACCAACCTTGATACTTTGTTTTCTACAGATCCTTTCTGTTGGTAAGGCTTTCCCTTCAGTTTTTAATTTGGCTATTGAGTTTTTCATTTCCAACACCATTTCAGTTTGTCTTTTCTTTAGCAATTTAATTTATTAAATTCCATTTTAAAAGTTGGATTCACTTCCTTAATTCAGTTTTGGAGTACATTCATGTCTTTTTGGTGTTTTTTTAATTTGAATATGTGTATAATTATTCATCTAAATTCTTTGTCTGGGAGTTTCCAAACTGTTCCCATTAAGAGCCATTAATATGGGATTAGTTATTGGTGGAAGAAACCAATGTTATCTCTTTTTTGCATTGATTTTGTTTCTCTTCTGGGAATTCAACATCTGGAGATACTTTATTGATTGAGCTTTTTAATTTATTCTTTGAATATTTCATGCATATATATATAATGTATCTTTACCACATCTACCCCCAGTACTCCTCCAGTTCTCTAAGTGATCCCCATCACATCTCCTTCCAAACTCATTTCCTCTCATGTTTACAAATTTATTTATTACTTATTTATTTTTTAACCCAGGGAGTCCAATTAGTGCTGCCAATATATGCACAGGCATGGGATCATGCACTGGTCATGAGAAACCTACCAGTCTCCATGCTCCTAGATAAACATCACTCTTTCTTTTTCAGCAGCTGTCAACTTCCAATAGCCCCTCAGATATGGTGAAAATTTAGAAGCCTGCTTCCCCTCCATGCTGAAATTTTTAAGGAACCTGTTCTTGGGTAAGTAACCACTGCTGCTATGAAGTCGTAATTGTAACAGTCACATCATCTACAGAGGACAGCATTTCGCAGTACTCTTCCCCATCCTCCAGGTCTTACATTATTTACACCGCCTCTTAAGCAACATTCCTTGAGTTTTTGGTGGTAAGAGGGTTGATATATATGTTCTACTTTTGGCTGAGTATTCATAGTTACTTAGTTTCAACATTTGATTAAGAATGTATCTCTGCCTTAAGGACTACCAACTGGAATAACCGACCAAAGTTGGGAGCAACATATTTCCATAGGCATAAGCATATGTATTTAAAAGTCAATTTGAAAATACAGCCATTTAGTACAGCAATATCAATAGGTTCTCCCACAGGGCCTATTACTTCCCTGGCAATGGATTTTCAATAGGGTCAAATGGGTTTCCAGTGCCTGCATAAATTTCCATTCATGGAGCAGACCTCAAATTCAACCAAGAGAGAGACATTGGTTACTCCCATAAGCAGTCTTGTCACTGTTGCATTCTATCTTTTTCATTTTTAAATTAAATTAAATTTATTATTATTCTGCATTTTTGAGACAGGGTCTCCCTCTAGCTCCAGCTTGCCTGGAACTTTCTAAGGAGATCAGGATGACCTCAACCTCACAGAGATTCACCTGCCTCTGCTTCCAGAGTGCTGGGATTAACGGAATGCATCATCATGTCTGACTTATTTTATTTTGTAATTCAAGTCTCCTTTCTTCCTTAATTGGAGGCATTTACACCTTTCCAGGGAGGACTAAGTTACAGTAGGATTGTCATGGTGTTTTCCTGTGAGGAGTTGGTTATTTGGGGCCAAAGTCTCTATTCCTAATTTCCCTTTGAGGATCAGGTACTGTCTTGGGACAGCATGGGCATTCTTCCTGGGCCCGAAGCTTGCACTAGGAGTTGTGAAAAATGTCTGCCTGTGGGACTTACTCAAAGGCAGATCTGGTTCTTCCCTGAATTCCTATCTTCTGTTGCCATGAGTTGTGGCACTCTCTGTCCCTAAGGGCCTTATTTTAGGTCTGTTTAGGCTTCCTTAACTCGTCTTCAGTTTGCACCAAGAACTATAGAAATCCCTACTCTTGTAAGCCTTATCCTAGGTCAGATTTGATGCAGACCCTGGGTCTTTAGTTACCATTGCTGGCTGCTACAAATTATAGAGCTTCCTGTTTTCAATGAGTCTTAAGCTGGGCGCTACAGTCCTCATCCTGGATTCATAGCATCTCTTGTTACCATGCTCCTGTGGACCCTTACCTTGGGTCATCCTAGTCCCCACCTTGTCATACCCCTAAAGTTATTTTTATAAAAATGAATATATTTCTGATATGGAAAATATTTATTATAGGATCTTTGGTGAAATAACAAGATAGTTATTACCAGTTTATGTATTATCTAAAAACCATCAATAAATTTCATAAATTATTGCAGGACAAAATATAAAGAATTGTGTTACATATGTCACAAAAAGGAAAGAAAGAGAAAAGGGAGAAAACAAGGTGAAAGGGAGGGGAAGAGGAAGGAAGGAAAGGGAGGGAGGGAGGGGCCCAGGTGAGGACAGACACCATGAAGATGGGCACAAACAGCTGATACAGCTTTGTGACTCCTGTAAATCAACTACGCAACATACTTTGTAAAATGCACAAGTGTTAGCATCCTTCTAAACACTTCTTAGTTCTACTTTGAGGTTTCTGCTAGTTTACAGATATTTTCCTTTCTTGCTATATAAAAAACATAACCATATTCAGAACATTTTGAAATGTTATTATCTGCAGGTCACAAATTAACAGAAATCAATGATGAAAAAATTTTAGAAAATAAAGTTAGTGATGATTTAAAAATGCATAGCAGATGTTTATAGGAAGAGTGACACTGTAGGAAAACATGGGAGTGCTATACCAGTTTGCAGCTAGTGTGTTGTCAAGTATAATCATGTAGGTAATTTCATTTGCTTTCCATTACGGTCATCTAAAATATTTTCAAAAATACATATCTGAGGATAGGAAAAGTCAGCTGGACACCCTATGTGCAGTCCCATTAGCAGGGTAAAACTGAGCACTGAGTCAATCACAATTTTTAAAATCTTTTAGCAATCATAAAAACAAGGTGACAGTACGTTGTATAAATTTTGGAGACACTGAAGTTTAATTTCAACCTTTGTTCAAGTACTTAGTAATTTTGTGATATGAAGCTAGTCTGTTTCACACATATAAGCATTTTTTACCTGAAAAAAATGGAA
>NW_008351958.1:7014073-7014533 GCF_000622305.1 Nannospalax galili | reverse complement strand
AAAGACAACAGAAATTGCTGAAAAAAATGACAGTAGCTTCCAAGATTATAAGTTATTGCCAATTTCAAGGTCAGGTATAATGTTATACCAGGAAACTGTATTATTTGTGGAGGTGAGAGTTGCCTTATGCATTAGCCGTTCTATACTCCTAGTTTGGGCCCTGCGCCATTCCTAGTCTCGGGGCCCCAGACACCTGGGGAACCAATACTGCTTCCTGACCCTTCTCACCCAGAGCAACTCAGTCCCTTTCTTGGGCTCCAGGAGCACCGCTTCTCGTCCTGGCCCCACCCTCACCTCTCTCAGCTTCCCTCGACCTCCACCACCTGCTAACTCTCCTAGCCTGCACTACTATCCTCAGGCCTCTTGGGGTAAGTCTATAGCACAGCTCTCTGCGCCGGGAATCCCTAAGCGACATTCACCCTTCCATCCCCCGCCTCGCTGTTCTATACTCCTAGTTTAT
>NW_008351958.1:6967711-7007984 GCF_000622305.1 Nannospalax galili | reverse complement strand
TATTAAATAATTTTAAAAAAAGCAAATAAATATTTAGCCTAGAAAAAAAAAAAAGAATTTTTTCTCAGTATTTAGGTTGCCTCTTCATTTGCATTATAGTAACCTTTGCTGCACAGAAAATTTTTAGTTTCATGAGGTCGCATTTGTCACTTGTTCTTAATGCTTACTCTACTGGGGTCTTTTTCAGAAAGTCCTTTCCTGTGCCTATAAGTTCCAGTGTATTTCTTACTTTCTCCTCTGTCAGATTCAAGGCATCAGGTCTTATTTGAGGGCCTTGATCCAATTGTAGTCAAAGTTTGTGCAGAGTGAGAAATAGGTATTTGCTTTCATTCTTCTGCATGTAGTTATCCAGTTTGACAACCACCATTGTTAAACATACTGTTTTTTTTTGTCCAATGTTTGTTTTTTGGAAAATTTGTTAAATATCAGATGACTATAAGTATATGTACTTACATCTGGGTTCTTAATTTTATTTCCTTGATCAATGTTCCTGCTTTTATGTTAGTACCATGCTATTTTTATTACTAAACTCTGAAGTATAATTTGAAATCATGGTGGTGATGCATCCAACATTGTGCTTTAATATGAAATTTGGGATTATTTTTCAATTTTGTGAAGAATTGTGTTAGAACTTTAATGTGGATTGTATTGAGTCTGTAGATTGCTTTTGGTAAAATGACCATTTTCACTATTAATCCCACCAATCCATGAGCATGGGATGTCTTTCCATCATCTGCTATCTCCTTCAATTTCTTTTTTCAATGTTCTAAAGTATTTTTGTACAATTCCTTCACTTCCTTTGTCAGATTTGATCCAAGATATTTTATACATTTTGAGGGTATCATGAATGGGGTTGTGTCCCTGAATTCTTTGTCAGTAGATTTTTTTTTTTATCGATACATAGGAAGGCTGTTGATTTTTACGTGTTAATTTTAAATCCTGGAATTTTGCTGAATGTGTATCAGCTCTAAGAGTTTTCTGATATAGTCTTTAGAACCTTTTATGTATAGAATCACATCATCTGTACATAGGAATACTTTGACTTCTTCCTTTTCAATTTGAATCCCCTTTATCTCTTTCATTTATCTTATTGTTCTGGTGAAGACTTCAAGGAAAATATTGAACAGGAATGGAGAGAATAGGGAAGTTCTGAGTTTTTCTCTGCTTATTTAACATTGCCTGTGTGCTTGTTATATATTGCCTTTTTATTTAACATAAGAGAACTTTAAGTACGGTATTGAGAACACAAATGCTGCTTGATGGGGTGCACAATAGAAACTTACCTTGTCCATCACCCTTATGCTTCACAGAGACAAGGATACTCACGTGTCCCATGTCACTGTCATTTCATGTCAGAGAACTGCTTGGGTTCATTTTCACATACGTATGAGGATAGTGGTTTGGCTGCACTAGATTTGGTTCATCAAGGCCACCTTTTCTAGCCATAAGGAAAATTATTCTACTGTGTCAATAGTGGAAGCAGGAAAACAAACAGAATTCAGGAGTCAAAATGTATTGCAGGGTTTTATGTTCACACACTGCTTTTGATGGATGAGGAAACTTAGGCTCAAAGAGAATGGAGGCAACTAGGCTATTGGGACCATTGACGGTCTTGGAAGTAAGATAATAGCCTTCTTTCAAATCCCCTTCACTTAAGCTATTCCAGCAAATTGTAAAATAGACATTTGGCACATGTTCCTTAAGAAAGACCTATTATTTTCAGTGACATATTATAAAAATGTCAGTAAATGGGCTGGAGGGATGGCTACAGAAAGAGCTGATTAATGTTTGGAGAAAAGAAACCATTAATTACTCTGATTTAATCCTCTCAGCACCTCTGTATTACCTCTGTCATACTGAGTGAAATTGTCAGAAATTTGGTGTGTGCCTTCCCACTCTGATAATAGCTTTAATATTCTTCTCTAAATATTATTTTTGAAATATGCAATATTGTTTTACTGCTGTCTTATAGGTCTTGTAAGCCTTTTTACTTATTGATTTACTAATTTATTCATATAATTTGTTTATTTAAATTTGTATTTGCTTTCATTTGGTTTTACTTTTTGCCTTTAGAAAGTTAATGGTCACTCTAATAGTTACTCACTTGTAAGAAATACTCCAATGCCTATTTTCCCAAAATTTGTTTATAATCTTTGTTGATTTGTAGGTTCAGTAATTATGGATATCTTGGAAATTTTAGCATGTTTAATTCAAATTTTGTTATTTATATTTGACTAGGTTCTATAAAGAATAACACTAATAGAACGTGTGTGTGAGTGTGGAGTTATCTCTGTCTCTATCATCTATCTATATCATCTTTTGTGAGAGAGTCAAGACAGAGACATTAAGGAGCTGGCTTGTGAAACTGGGGGCTGGTAAATCTGAATCTCAGTGTAGTCTGGAGGGCCCGTGAAAGCTCATGAAGCAGCTCTAAGCCTATGATGAGAGGCAGAACTCTTCTTCAGAATTCCCCCCCCTTTTTTTTTCAACCAGTTGGTGGAGTTTCACCCATGTTAGAGAAAGTTACCTGCTTAACTCAAAATATACTGATTGAAATGCTGATCACATTTAGACTGCTGATCACATCATAATCCTGATTACAACATAATGGTATCTAGAAAGGCTTTTGAGGGACCATCTGGATGTCATAGACTAGCCACGATGACACATATACATAGACCTCACAGGTCTTCCACTGACTCTGGAAAAATATCAGTGAACATTTCTTTCTATTTATTCTGTCCCTTTTCCCTGCATGGAATTTCTGTGGATACAGTAAAATTTATGTTGTCTATTCTCTGTCTGTCCTTCAAGTCCTTAATCTTTTTTATCCAAATCTTCATATTTGTGTTTTATTTGGGACATTTCCCATCCTTCCTTGGTTCTTCATCCATCTATCATTCATGTTTCAGCCACAGCCACAGAGTAAGTAGGGGAGGTACAGTAAGGAAATGATTGCCACACATCATTTTGTGAGAGGGTAGGAGTTGGAGGGAGCATTCAGAAACAAGGCAGACTGCAGGAAGGCTGCAGCTTTTGGGTGTGAGTTGACAGAATGCTATTATTTTCCTTCAGGGAAACCTGAAATTTCTCATGTGATAGACTCAGATATCTCAAGATTATCAAGGAAATTCTCCTGTATTTTATGTTTTTCAGTGACAGACTTCCATCACATCTATTAGATGACTTCACATAAGTTCCTTGACAGGCAGATCTCTGTGAATTCAAGGTCAACCTGGTCTTCATAATGAGTTCCAGGACAGCTGGGGCTACATGGAGACCCTATCTCAAAACAAACAAACAAACAAATGAACAAAACAAAACAAAACAAAAAAGCTCCTTAATTCAAAAACTGTTGACTACAACTTTCCCAGAGGGACACCAAAAATTAACTCTCACTGTTCCTAATGGTTAGCTAACATGTTTCCTGATGTCTCAATATTTAAAAGATATGTTTTATTTGTATAAGTTTTTTTCCTGCATATAAGAATGATCTTGCCTAGTGTCCACAGAGTCCCAAATAGGGTGTCAGGCTCCATGGAACTAGAGTTAAAGATGAATGTTAACTGCAGTGTAGGTGCTGGTTCCCTCTGGAAGAGCAGCAAATGATCTTAACCTCTGATCCATATTTCTAGTTCCCCTTAAATTTGTTTTTAACCTGTTTTTAAAATATTCAAATGTATTTTTTCTATTATTGAATAGATTATTTTAATGAGATATCTTAAATTGCTGTTGACAATGTAGTTTATACTGTTTTGGAATCTCTCCTTTTTTAGTATATGACAGTTGTTCTTTTTACATTATAAATCTGATCATACCAAAATATGGAATTTTCATGGCTGTGTTTCATTGGTTGCTGTATTCCTTTGTGGAGAGGGAGGGAAGGAAGGAAGAAGGGGAGAGAAAGGGAGAAACAGAAACAGAAAGAATGAACGTGGATGTCAGTGATGTAGTTTTATCTATTATAATTCTTGGCTGTTGGTCATTAAAATGCCATCTTCCTGTGAGAATTTGACTTTTCCTTTAGTTAAGTAACTGATAGCACTCATAGCTTGGGATCATATTAAAATTTATGGTGATCATTGTGCAGATGTCATGAATGCTGGCTTTTGCTTAGGTATTCTTATGACTCCTTCCTCTACTGTCTCCTGTGTCTACGACAGAGTCCAAAACAATCTCTGCGCAGTGTATAAGTTTCAGTTGTAACATGGAGAATACTCTGAGTTTATATTGTGTCTCTAACTTGTCTTCCAGCATGTTCAAGCTTCTTATGTTTCCTAATGTCTGCTGGTCGTCAAATCTATCCCCAGGCATCCAGAGCAGAGCAGCAGCCACAGGGTGTGCTCTTTTGCAGTCACATTATTGTTTTTCCTTTTATTCCCTTTACCTGAAACCTTGCTATATTTTAAAAAGAGATGCCTCCCTGTCTGTTTGTTTCATTAGCCCATTTATTGATTGTGTGATTTGTTTATGATATTTAGGTTTTGGAGTTCTTTATATGTTCTAGATATAGAATATTTGATTAGATAGACAGAAGATAGATAATAGTTTTATTCAGCTGTATGAGAAGAAAGAAATTAGCATTTATAGGAAAGTTGGATCAATGTATTAAATAACTCAGACTCAGAAAGACAAATATCATGTTTTCTCTCATTTATGTATCCTAGATTTTATATAGACACATAAAATAATATATAAGTATATATACATATTCATGTCAGTAAACATATACACATGAATGCGGGAGAGACCAGAGTTGAAGTGAGATTATGAGATTGTGAGAAGGAAAGGAATTAGAGGGATGGGTCTAGAAAGTGGAGGGTGGGTTGTATATGGTAAAAATTCATGATATACAGGAATGAAAATATCCTTATGAAACCCATCATTGTATACAATGAATATACACCACAAAAAAATAAAATAAAGAGGATATTTGCTACTTTCAACAGACTTTCGGGTGATGGACCTCATAATGTTTTCAGTAAAATTAATCAAAATTTTATCCCCATGCTCTGCAGAACTTCTCTTTCCAGGGTTACTTGTGAAATCCTCCTGCCCAACTTGATGATTTTCTAAAGGACCCACTGAGCTCCACATGAGTGGCCCTGGTTACATGGTCCACGTCCTCCTCCTTAGGAAATTTCTTTACTTTGCTTCTGTCAAAATTTTGAGCAGAGTGTAGTCATATGAACAAGCATTCATATGACACCTTATTCTGAAGTTCCAGATCTATAGACTTTTGTTCTAAGAAGAATGAGCTCTAAATACTGTCTCTGAAATGGAAATATTGAATTTGTTGCTCAAACTTAGTCTTTTGAATTTTTTTAAATCCCACTAAGCACAGTTGTGTTTCTCATTGACAGGCCCAAATCTAGACCCTATCCTTCATTCTATGTTTCTCGTACACCTTCCGTTCCATCAGCAGCAGGCTTGGTTTTCCTTCAGGGAAATCGGAATTTTCTCGTGTGTCTAACTCAGGTACACTGAGATTATCAGAGTAATTCTCCCTTGTTTTATGTCACTCAATGAGAGTCTTTCACTACATCTGTAAGAAGTCTTTTCCAAAGCTCCTTGATTCAATAATTGGTCACTGTAACCTAGTAAAGGGACACCTGAAACTCACCCTCAATGCTCAGGGTTAGCTAATATGTTTCCTTATGTCTCATTTTATTTCTTAAAATATGTGAATAATGTGCATGTCTGGTGTTCCTGGTTGCCAGAAGAGAGTATGGTGTCAGATCCCCTGGAACTGGAATTAAGAACAAGTGTTAACACCATGTGGGTGCTGGGAACCAAACATTCATTATCTTCAGATATCTCAGAAGATGGGTAGAACTTGTCAAGCTCACATTTTCTATGTTTTTCTTTCCTGTGTCAAAAATCAAGTTCAAAGGTGCCATCTCTTTTGTTATTTATGTGTTCATTTGTTATGTTAAAATGACCTCTGTAAACATAAGACCTCATGTTCATGAACCAAAAGGAAAAGAAAATGAAGACCTGAAAATTAAAATAACTAATGCACAGAAAATATGAAATGCAAAATATAACATTTGAACATAACCTGTTTGCTTGTTTTTGTTGTTGTTGTTTTTTCCAGGGCTGAAGACTGAAACCAGGGCCTTGCACTTGCTAGGCAAGTGCTCTACCACTGAGCTAAATCCCCAACCCCTGCTTGGTTTTTTAGACAGGGTCTCAGTATGTATCCCTGGTTGGCCTGGAACTTGCTATATGTACCAGGCTTGTCTCCAACTCAAAGAGATCCTCCTACTCTGCCTCCCTAGTACTGGGATTAAAGGAGTATACCGCCATGCCTGGCAATCTTAACATGTATAAAAGAGTGACTTCTAGAAGTTTTTCTTTCAACATTACAAGAAATTTAAAAGGTTACATTTAATTAGTTGTATTTAAAATTAAGCACATGTTAAATTAACTTTATACAGCACATTCTTGTTTTAGGCACAATATTTAATGGTTCTTGGTGTTCTTGTGCTTGTGTGCACAGCCATTAGGAACCCCTCACATTTTCCAAACTGACGAGAAGATAGAAAATACTCTCTGTTGTCCTTTGAAAACATGTAAAATCATCCCTATTTGAAATTATTATTTTGGTTTCAAAGGATCAACTGTCTTCCAATTTTTTGAAAAAAGTAACTCCCAACATATCAAAACATAGTAAGTAGAATTCAGAACATATCTATACTTGTAAGCAAACCGTGTTTGAAAACAACTCAAATGTATATGATTTCCTGAATAGTAGGATAATGTTAATGTTCAATATTTGATTGACAATTTTTCTGTTCATTCACAATACCTTGTCTTTTGTGGGGGGCCATAAGCACCTGCTTCCCATTGAATTTCTCACTATGTACTGAATTTCTCTTATTCTGCATCCTTCTCAGACTCCCAATTAGCCTAAATTCTACATGGTAAGTGTAATTAAAACACCAGCTTTACAGAATATATTAAGGAAAGCAACTTTACCTTTTATAGGTTATCACAGTCCCAAATTAAACTGAAGTTGATATTCTCGAGTTCCCATCAGTTATTCAAGAGCTGACTTGGATGGGCCTATTGGGACCGTGATATGATTTTTCTAACCCAGTACACTGGCTTCAGTGCTTCACATATTGTTAAGGTTTGGGATGTGGGGCTGATGGGTTTGTGTTAAACAGAGATATAATGAAAACAGCTGAGTCTGACACTCAGCCAGCATGTGAATTGGAGCAATTAGGGCTGAAAACCATACACTAGCTACATCTGGGTCACAGATGTCAGAGATTTCTCTGTGAGCAACAAGTCTCGATGGTAAATTATTACTTTTGTCCTTCCCTCTAAAGTTTCAATTGTTAGTGATTAGAAATATCATAGACTAAATGGTAAGTTTTAGAATTATTTTATTTTATACTTGAGATAATGTAATAAAAGGCATATTCAAAGTTACATTGTTGTTGGTAAGTCTGAAAAGGCCCTCAGTTCTCTTGAGTACAAGAACAAAAATAAATGCATTTTTCTCTCTGGATACACTTACATCGTGAGCAAGGAAGACCTCCCACTCCATAATAAGAGCACTAGAGACTTAGAGTAGTGAGAGTGAGGCAGTTTATTTTATGACTTTGCAAACCCAGTGTCAGCTCAGAATTTTGGACATGTTAATTGAACACAGGGATAAGTTTTTATAACCCTGGATGCAGGTGCTTCTTCCTTTTCCTCATTGGCTAAATAATCAGGAGTGCACAATCTTCATGCCATCTGAATCTTATCTTTCCCTCTGTCATTTACACCCATTGGTCCGCTACTCAACAAAGACCATGCATGGGTTCATCCCAACATTTTACATCTTGTTTATTTTAAAGCTTGTCAGGCCCATGACCTTGTCATGTATGCAGGTTGGTAGGCTTGGCTCTTAACAATTTTGTACTGCGAACTAGTTTGGGGGTTAGCAATACTAGGAGAGGCTAGCAGGTATCGTGTTCATCCACAACTGGTACCTAAGCTGGGTTAAGTCATCTTTGTTTTGAAAATGGACCATTATGCTCATTATTACTGACATGTACGTAATAGTTTTTTCCAACTTTAACATGTACTCACATCAACTGGGAAGTACTTGCAAAATAGGATCTCAGCCAGGTATGATGGCCCACACCTAATATTCTGGAAGTTAGCAGGCAGAGGCAGGAGAGTCATTGCAAGTATCATGGCTACAGAGTGAAACTCTCTCTCAAAAAATAATAATAAATAAAGCCAACTAATTAAATAATAAAGATTCTGACTCAGGGGATGTGATGTATAAATTTAATTTCTTTAGATATTTTTATCTATTTTTAATTTATGTGTATAAGTGTTTTCCCTGCATATACAATACCTGCAGAGGCTAGAGGAAGGCAACAGACAAATCCTCTGAAACTGGAGTTACAGACCACTGTTTGCCCTCATCTGGGTCCTGGGAACAGAACTCCAGTTTGAGGAAGAGCAGCCAGTGCTCTTAACTGCTGTGTCATCGCTTCAGCATCCATACTATTCATTTCTAAGGTGAGCCAGAGACACACACTATTGTGGTAGAGCCAGTACATTGAGTAGTGAAGCTTTATGGTGGGGAGACTTTGATTTTTTTTCTATAAAGGTTCACTTAGTGATTGATTTCGTGTATAAAACTTGACTAGGTCATGGCATGTCCATACAGCAGATCGAACATCATGACTTTATGTCTGGAAGGGTGCTTCCAGATAGTATTTTATGAAGTGATGACACAGTGCAATCTCTTCCTTGTGAGGGTGGACATCATCTAGGCCTTGGAGAGCCTGAGTAGAACAAGAGATGCAGGAAAGCAAGTGTCTCCTTTGCTCTCTCACTGCTTGAACAAGGCATTCATCTCTTCTACCCTGCCTTGAGCTGGGATTGGTTACCTGGCTTTCCATTTTTCTGAGGCCTCTGATAGAATGAGTCCTACTACAGGCTTCCCTGGGAATTTAGCCTGGAAATAGAAAAGTCACAGGACTTCTTAGATTCCATAATTTGCGTGAATACTTTCCCACAATAAATCAGTTCTCTTCTCTCTCTCTCTCTGTCTCTCCCTGTCTCTCTCTGTCTCTCCTTGTCTCTCATGTTAGATGTCACTGTACGATACACTTTTTTTTCTGTAAGAAGTCTAAAAAACATGAAGAAATTCAGGAAAAAAATAAAAATGAGGTCACTGCCTCTGTCACCCTGGCTTCTATCCCATGTAGACCACTTGCTGTGGGGCTGTAGCACTTGTCTTTCCTTTGAAAATCCAGTTTGGGTTTGGGTTTTTGTTGTTGTTTTACCTTACTGGATTATTCTGTATTAGTCTTAAGAACACTCTAGCATCACTCATGTTAAAACCCTTCTCTAGCCATCTTGTTCTGTCTACTCCTTTTCATCCGCTCCTTTTATAGCAAACTCCTTCAGAGAAAAGCCTTTGTTCTTGACCTCATTTTTTTCCTATAGTTTTTAGCCAAATTTGTTTTGTATATCCTTATCCTTATACATATAGTTTTATTTTCTGAATGTTTTGCAAGTGCATTTCAGACTTCCTGGCACTTTTCTTCTTCACAGATTTAGAAAGATCACTTGAGAATGAGGATGTATTTTTACAAAAGTTCAGTCAGTTTTCTTATATCTAACAAAATTAAATTTTCACATTAATTTTATAAAGTAATAAAATTTACGTTCAAACCTACAGCCCTCTTTAACCTACTAGAGTCACACTTAACATTCCACTAACAGTTTTATCAGTCACTAGGGACTATCAGTCATTTAGTTACTATCCCCAAGTAAGTGACCCAGGACGAGGGAGGCACAGTTCTTAATCCACAGATGAGGAGCTATTTCATCAAGCTAGAGACCAACAGGCACTAAAAGACTTCAAGGTTCCACTCCTTAGACTCCAGACTCAGATGAACAATTGCTAATTTTACCTGTCTGTTTGGACATCTAAGGGACACCACAAAATTAGTTTGTCCAGTGATGAATTCTTGATTCCTCGGTCTCTTTTCTATACCCTTTCCCAGTTCAATTATCTCTAGTTTGACCTAGTTTAGGATGCTGAGTTTTGATTTTTCTATCTCTGTCAAACCAGTCATCAGAAAACAATTCCAAGTGTTTCAGGACCTGTATACCTAACTAATTCCAAGGAGGAACCTCTGTCACATGTCAGCAGAATACATTACATTACAATGCTAGCCTCCAAAGTATCCTGTCTTGCTCTTTTGGATCTGTTCTTGACAGAGCAACTAGAGTAATTTAATTTAAAATTAAGATCTTATCACTTTGTTCTAAGCATTCCAGTGGCTCCCCACAGTGCTCAGAGTGAGGGCAGAGGCCTTGCTGTAGTTACAGACTCAAGAAGAGTGGGCTGTGTACTCCTTTTGACTTCTTTCAAATCTCTTTTTCTATCTCTTATTCTACTTGCTTATCTTTCTTCAAACATTTTTAAAATTTACTTTAAGTTATATGCCCATTAGTGCAAAACCTACAAAGATTTTTCTACCATTTTGACATGTCTCTTAGAATTAACACATTTTAAACAGACATACCTAGTGGGATTTGGAGCCCAAATTAAATGAATTTGCACATCTTCATCTTTAGAGGGGCACTGGAACAGGGGTTAGATGGTAGGAGGAATCAGTAATCTCTATGATTCAGGCTTTTATGTAACTTTTATAATGTGAAAAAGAATTCCATTTTGTTTTCTAATTAACTATTATTAGAAAGGAATGCTGAATGCTTCTCCATTCAAATGTCTCCCCAGCCTCTATGATAACTACACAATTTTTATCCTTTTCTTGTCACACATTGATATGGTATTCTGATCCCTCACAACCTTTCTAACACAGAACTTCATTGACTGTGTTTTTACTTCTTGATTAATGATATTCAGGATTTTTTTTTGCTAGCATTTCATTTAAAAATGTTCTTAAATGCATTCAAACTTTACTTTCTATGTGAGTTTTTCTTAATAGATTAACATTTGTGGGAAAAAATAATATATTTTTTACTATCCTGTGTTATGGAACCACTTCTAGAAAATAATTGTGTGCTTCTTATGAGAGATTATAATGTCAAATGCATCTCAAATCTTTTCCTTGGAAATTCTGAAGTACAGTTAATAAATGTCTTTTATGATAATTTTTTATATCATTGAACTTTGGGTAGGTAAGTTTTGTCAATTTACATTTTCTAGAACTTTATTTCCAGAAACTTTTTTAAAATATCAACATTGACTTTTTTCTAATACTAATTTACCCCTGTAGCTTTTAAAAATTGATGCATTTTAGTTACACATATATTTTATGCACAAAACATTATCTTTATTTTATTTAGTTGATTCATTTATTAATTTTGGTTAGTTCTATCTAGAGACATTCAAACTGCATTGTACTTTATTATTTTAAGTAGGGAGCTACTTAAACTTCATTTGATTCTTTGAGAACACACCAATTACTGCTGGAGTCCTTACTCCTTTCCATTTTTCATTTATATTCTATGTATGAGGCTTTATTGTTCAGATTTAGTTTAACTTTGGGAAATTTATTAATGTTCAATAATAGAAAATTTTAGAAGCTCAAAAGTTCAGCTTCCTACCATTGATTTAGTTTTTATAGTATGCGTCTTCTCTTTACTGCTTTCAAAGCAGTTTTCAAATTAGTTATTGTGTCTTTGGTTTCCTTTCATTTTCCTTATCTCACTCAGCTCCCTCTGCCCTCCTGTCTGGCTCCCGCCTCGCTGCTCTTTGTATCTCAGGCTGTTGTCTTATCCTCTCATCTTTCATCTCTTGTTTCATGGTGCTCATTTCTTTTGCTTTTACTGCAAGACAAAGCAGACACTTTCTAAACTCTACTTCTTTATGCTGTAGGTTTCTTTTTAATTTTTAAAGTAGGTTGTTCTAATTGTCTGGAGCTGTGCTCAACTCGGGTCACTATGAGGACTTTCTTTATAGGCCACATATTATGACTTTCCTGACTAATCCTCACCCTTGAATGATGAGATGTTTATCAATACCCACAATTTCTCCAATGTGTATGTTGGGCTCTATCCTGCCAGTCCATTTGGTATCGGCACCCATGAATGTGGTAACAGCGCTGCTAATGCAGAATAAAGCCCAGGTAAGCTTGGGTCTGGGAAGATGGCTGCTCATCTCCAGTACGCATTTTATGTGGAGAGAAAGTAGACTCTCCAGTGGAACTGCATTTGATGTTCTTATCCTTGTTGGATGAAGTGGTCCACAGCTAACATCCCTGTATTTCCATAGCCCAACTTTTTCCTGAGCTCTTTTCTCATGGAGGATGATCATTTTCTCAGTCTAAATATTCCTTTCCTGTCTTTCCATGTGTTATTCAGATTCTCATCTGTCTTTCGTTGTTGTTTTACATTTTTCAATTGAAATCTATCTAAAAAGTATCTAAACAAGAGTCTTCTCTGTAGGGGTTGGAGAGAAGGCTTAGTGGTTAAGAGCACTGGCTGCTCTCTCAGAGGACCCAAGTTTGATTCCCAGCCCCACATGGGCGCTAACAGCCATCCTAACTCCAGTTCCAGTGGATCCAACACCTTCTGATTTCTGCTGGCTTTGCACAGCACAGGAACACTGACATCATGCAAGCAATACACTCATACACATAAAATAAAAATAATTTTTTAAGAGTCCTCTCTGTTATTTAAAATTATATCATTCATTAGCTTTAGGTGCATCTTTATTCCATTCTGTTTTTTTTCATTTTAATGTTTTAAGGAAGGATTTAGAACATGATTATTTCTCCATTTGGGTCATTATGAATTTTCAGCTGTTTTATGAATGTGATATTCACATAAATATTTACCTTTCATTTAAAACACATGTCCATGATTTACAGTCAACAAGGTGGACATTGGGGGAGCTGATGACATAATTTCTGGTCCAAGTAAGAGTTTCAAGATGTGGAAGGCCAATTTTCCAAACCAAAGATTCTCAGGAAGAGGGAATGAGCTCATGCTCACTCAGCCTTCTATTTTCTTTAGTGTTTTAACTGAATGCAGGAGTACACTGACAGTAAAACGAGAACCCTGCTTTCTTATGCCACTCGGCCTAATAATTAAAATGCTAGTCATATAGAAACATCAAGAATGATATTCAACAATGTGCTTAGTCACACCATGGCCAAGCAAGTTGACAAATGAAATTAGTTATTGCACGAGTTTTATTTCTGATTAGGGATTGTTGTCTTTCGTACATTATAAC
The DNA here is from genome assembly GCF_000622305.1 of Nannospalax galili. Classification (NCBI taxonomy): domain Eukaryota; kingdom Metazoa; phylum Chordata; class Mammalia; order Rodentia; family Spalacidae; genus Nannospalax; species Nannospalax galili. The sequence goes on along the minus strand of NW_008351958.1, from coordinate 6,994,753 downwards.
TGTAGTGACCCCACATCTTATCAGTCACATCTTCAAGATAAAGCCTATGCATTGTACAGATAGAGACTCAGAGATTTATAGAGCCTTTATATAGATGTTCTGGGGTCCATTATGTTGAACTTGTGGGGGTTTTAGGGTATCATGAAAACTCAGAGTGACTCTGAGTTTACCATATGAGGGAAGTGAGTGTATATACAGAGTTTGGAAAAGTCAACCTGCATGTTTACAGAGAGTAAAACTGAGTACAGGGCTCAGAGTTAGCTCTAAATGCATGTGAAAAGACTGCTTAAAAATCAACATGTATAATTGTTTGCTATTCTGTAGTCAGTTGTCTCATGAAGAGTACCCCACCTTCAGCCGAAACTTGTAATGGGGTGAAAATAAGAGCACACAAAACACACAGAAAACCCTGTAATGGACTCTGATATGCCTGCTGCCTCCATTCCTTTCTGATACCTGTGCTTTACTCACAGAATTGTGACTAAAGATTCATGCCAGCACTTAACTAGACTTCAATCCTTCTCCAGTATAGCCCCAGCAAGGAATTCGTCTGCTTTCCCCTTAGGAGGAAACCGAATTTTAAAACTAAATTTCATTTTGGGAATTAATTGTCAAAATAGTTATGCAATTTTAAGGTTGCAACTCATACATACAAACTAAAACATAAAGTTTGTAACATTTATAGTACGACGTTTACTCTTCCAGCTAGATTCTCTTCATTTAACTGCACAGCTTAATAATAGTCTCAAGTAGTATATGAAGCACAGGCATTGGCATGTAAGTGAATAAACCTTTGCATACTGTCAGTTCCCATCCACAACCCCTGAAATCCCATGTTTAATACTCAAGGGCTGGCTGGCAGCTTTTTATTCCACCACGTGAACTGTGCGAGTGTCTATCTATGTACTGGCACAATCCATTTTAAATATCCGCAAATTTCCTCAAAGTCCCAAGTGGTTTCCTTAGCAACGAGGCTACTGAAATGTAAAGGGCTCAGGTAGTTAGGATATTGCCTATCATTCACCCTTTCTAGGTTATTTTAAATAGCTTCAATTTTCTTTGCACATCTAAAAAAATCCACAGTGGTTGGTGATGCAAAGGCGAATAGGAGAGGCATTAGCGAGCAGGAGTACATCACAGTCTCATTTGTGTGGACAAATTATTACTTTCACTCTTCCCTGATTTGTAGAGCACCATTTTCATGTACCAAATTACAGTGCAAAAGAAGAGCAAACCATAAATACATCAGAATAATTTTTAGATAGAATGAGATAAAATATCTGCAAATAGCTTTTTACAATAGAGGCAGTGATTAATAATGGCAAGGTGTCTATGCAACTTCGTTTCAATTCACCAGGAATAGCATGCGTATAATGAGGCCAGGCCTTGGGACAAGGAGGAGAAGGAAATTAAACATTGAGGTGGACGCAGAATATTTTCTCCAATCCTACTGCATGAGACTTCACATGCCAGTGCATGGGTTTCAAGAACTGTTTTGTAAGTAGCCTTGGAAAATTATTTCAGACATTATAATTTACTCTTCATTATCAATCTACCTTTTGCCAATATTCTTCACAATGGTTTAAGTGACAGGGAGATTATTTACTTTACTTTTCAGTTTAGCCTATGGATTACATGCCATCAGTCCTGTATTCAGGACTCCCTTTCCTGAATAATTAATTAAGCAGTGTACCATGAAGCATCTTGACCATTTAAAATTAGATTTGATTTAATTAATTAGTTAAGTGTGTGTGTGTGTGTGTGTGTGTGTGTGTGTGTGTGTGTGTGTGTGTGTGTTTAATAAATCAAATTGAAATGAATTCTTGCAGTAGACTCTAATACTGGAGACACATATCTAGTAGCAACATCTGTCCTAAAACTGCTCATGATCACAAAATTGGCCCCCTATAAATGACAAGCCAATATCTGTGCACCTTGTCACACACCCTGTAAGCTGGTCACCAGAAGCTTTTATTGAAACTTGTCAATAAAATTTTTATTATCTCACTCAAATACCTGTAACTTGTATTTATTCTTACTTACTGCTTGTTAAACCTATTGGACAGTGACCTTCCTAGTCAGATACTTGTGATAACATTAACACCAATTCTTACTTTCACTAATTTTCCAGTTTAAAAGGAAAAATGGAATGCTGTGATGGCTCACAATATGATTTTTTCCATACACAAATTTATGATCTTGTATTTCACAAGTTTCAAAAGCTAGCTCAGATTTCATACTGTCTTAGCACTGACATCTGTAGCCTTAACAAATTGTGTTAGTCTAAAACCAGAATACCTTAGACTTTCTTATCTGTATGCTTCATTTACCAGCCCCCCTCCATGCCTCTCTTCCTCCCCAGCCCTTGTCTTACTCCTCTCCTTATTTCCCTGGCTTCCTCTTGCTCTCCTTCCTTGCCTTCTCCCTGTCTCTCCAAAACCTGTTCCCATTACCTTTCATATAATTCTTCTTTTCATTTTTCTGCTTCATTTTGCCATCCTAATTCAGCACTTGTTTCTATAGATCAGCTAGAAGAAAGTGCCATTTCATAAATACTTCAGAAACATCACAGTAAGAAACTGGTGCATATTTTACATTACATGTTAATATATGTGAGCTGCAAGAATGAGTGGAAGTATAACAAAGGTGTTTTGCAAATAATATTTCAATTCTTTTTGAACTGTAACTACTACAAATCATAATGGCTTTAGATTTTTGTAACAAATTCTAAGTGTGCTTAAAGGAAAAAGAAAGAGAAATATGAGTTATGAAGAGGCTCTCCATATATACATACAGAATTGGATCTTTACTTCTTGACTAATAGTTATCAATATTTATGCATGCATTTCTTTTACATATCACAGAAAATGTGGCAAATCCATTTAGTAGTCTCCCAAGCCCTTGCTACTTAAGGCAAGATCCATGGACCAGCAGCCCCAGCCCCCATGGGAGCTTGTTAGAAATGCAGACTCTCTTACTAGGATGGAATTTCAAAAAGATTTCCAAGTGCTCCATGCACTTTCAAAGTTAAGAATTACTATTATAGATGTTAAGTTAAAGCATGATTAACAAAAATGACCATGATGCTATACAATCAGAATAATGAAGTGCCCTGGTTCTCCACACTCATATCTTTACTTATAAATGTCACAATAGGCAATACTTCATTGCTTTATAAATAAACTAGATGAGCTATATCTTGAGGAAAAAAAAACCTCTTGCCTCTAGGCAAAATAGAAACAATATTTGCAAAGCATATCTACATTTTGAACCTGAAGTATGTAATTTTGTCTCTATAACTAGTTGTGTGTCTCATACTTATTTGTGACCTGTGTTATCTTTTGTCACCCTGTCAATAATGCAAATGTCCTTTTAAATCTCAGTAGTCAAAAATAAATATGTTTCTAACTCTTCCCACTCACCCACACACCAAAATGTGGTAATATTATGGGAGCAGCAATATAAATTTTAGCAGCAAAAATATGACAAAATAGCTCTAAAGCTCAAATACATGTGTGGAGACAATTCCCAGAATATTATTGATAGGTTCCTGGACTAGTTAGAACAAGAGCTGATATAGAAGATGAATTTCAAAAGTTCTAATGTATGGCAAGGAAACTATAAGAAGTTTAAATAATTATGCACCTGCCCAGCACCTATACAACCTCAGGCCAACTAGCAAAATTTATTCTCAGGAAAGATATATATTAGCTCTCTGTTGCTGCAAAGCAAATTTGCCAGCTTCTAGTCTTAACAAAACACATATAACTAGAGGAAGAAGCGAATGACTGTTCATATGAGTAGTTTGGAAAATGGTATTTTGACTGGAAAGTATAAAAGCAAAAACAAAACATTCTGTAAATAAGCATTTCTCCAGTTGGTAAGGTTGCTTCTCATGTGGATAGGGGTAGAAACTCTGAAACTTTTGCGTGCATATAAATCAACCAAGAAATAAATAGAGATGGGTCACAGGGGCCAATATTTTCACTGTTGGAGGGTAGTTACAGTCAGGGAAGGCGGAAAACTAGAAAGAAGAGTAGTGCACTGGACTGAACTGAAAGACATTCGTATGGAATTCTATTGAGCTTAGCATCATCTCGGACAGAGAAGGAAATAATTACATGGAGGGGAATTTAGGTCAGTGGTGAAAAGTCCGAGGTTGAAACAAAGCACAAACGAACAAACAAAAGTAAAGGATTAAAAAATATATAGATATGTATGTATACATGATTTTCTCCACATGCATTTCCAAGCTCTGCTTATCTTCCGGTAAAAAGGCACAGAAACAATGACATTCAATTACCAGTGAGAAAATTAGACCCATATTTTTGTTATTATTTTTTTTATTTTATGTGTATTAGTGTATTGCCTCTATGTATATGAGTGCACCCATGTAATGCAATGCTGCAGAGATCAGAAGACGGCTTCGGATTCCACTGGAACTGGAGTTAAGGATGTTACATAACCACCATGTGGGTGGTTGGAATCAAACCCGGGTCCTCTACAAAAGCAGTCAGTGCTCTTAACTACTTAGCCATCTCTCCAGCCCTAATATATATTTTTTTTCTAATACTGCCGACAGAAGAAAATAGAGGTCTTTGGAAAAGTGATTATGGAGGGACTTCTGGGATTAGAAGGTGAATCTGAGTGAATGGATGAATATAATTCCAAGAATGCAAAGACAGGGGCTGCTGTTCCCTATGCCAAGATGCTGCTTGTAATCCCCCAGCCTGTTTTTACTGTATGCACTTGTGAACTTCACCTACACTTGGACCCAGGTGAACATCACCACTGCTGCCATTGTTGTAGCTGTAGCTGTGGCTACCATAGCCACCGGGATAATCAGCATTAGCTGGGAAGGTATAAAATAAACAGGGTGTGAGCACTGGAACATGGTAAGAGGCGTCATGCATACCTAAAATGTGCCCAGAAGACATGAATGTAAGGCAGGCCAATAGCCAGAGAAAATGACTTACTCTCCCCATCATTACTGGGGACAAGCTTCATGGGATTGCTGAAAGTGTGCTGTGGAACCTAGCACAGGTCTCTGCCAAAACATAAAGATACTAAAGAGGGTGGGCCTTCACAGCCTGTGCCACAGAAAGCCATGCCACTGTAAGCTTCCATCACTTGTTCACTAGGCACAAAATTGCAACTTTGTGGGAGGGATATGGGGGGATATTGCCAGAGAATTCTGATGAAAGCACTCTCTTTATACAGATAGCCTGCTTACCTAGAAGGGTACAAGGACTTACATTGTCAAAAGTATTGAGACTAACAGTTTCTTCCCCGTACCATGGGAACTGATACAAATGACAACCCAAAGGGAAGGAGATTCCATATCGTCCCAAGGAGTAAGAAGCACTAAGGGGAGAATACCTTCCATTTCATGTTAACACGTATTTCAGTTTTCAAAACCTGTCAATTGTTTAGGTTTATTTTCTATGTGTTCAGTTTTATTTATCTAAAATGTTGTACTATAATCATTAATATACTGTGTTTTTGCTTCAAATTCACTGGGAAATCTTTAAGAGCATTCCCTTAATTTTATATGCCTACAAAAATCTTTTCTTACCCACTTCCCAAAGTCTCTGTTGGGATTTTGTCTGGCTTGATCTTGTTAGACTTGTCCATGCTGTCAGCATTGCTGTGAGTTCATATTAGACCAGCTGTTTGGAAAATTCTGTTTCTTTGTGGGCAGCCACCTCCTCTGGCTTTAACATTCTTTCTGCCTCTTACATTCTTTCCACCCTCTTCTACAATGATTCCTGAGACTTGGGAGGCAGAAGTTTGATGTGTCCAAATCTATCTGATGAAGTATTGAAAATGGATGACTGCTGGGAAGCAGAGACTCAATTTCGTTTAAGGGTAAGACTGTTAGTAGGTTGACCCAGCTCCACTGGATGAACTCATACAGAAGGTCATTTCAGAACATAAACCTGACCCTATAGGCCTTAATATACAATATGCTGCATATTGGACTATAGAAATTTGGTAAGGGTGTTAGAAAGGGTTATACAATTACAGAAAGGGATCAAAATATGATCAAAACATATTATATGAAGTTTATAAAAAAATAAAAAAAAATCTGCACCTGTTCATCTAAATCTATACTTCTAACACTCATGCCACAAACCCGTACACTTTCCTTTTCTTTCATACATAACTACCTCTCTCCGCATTCTTTTCTTTTACTACTTAAATTCCTTTATCCCTAAAAATCTGTAAACTCTAATCATTCTCTCAACATATCTGTCTCTGATTCATATTTTGGACACAAATGAAATGCACTAGCTTCTCCTACTGCATGTCAATGTCAGGACTGCTGGTAAATCACTAGAGGAATCTGCAGCTGTCTCTCCCCCCTCTAAGTAATAGCAGGAAACATAATTCCTAGTAAAGATAACATCCTATGCAGGTTCACATAAAGCAAACACCAACAAAATGGAGTTGTAGGGAAAATGGAAAAGTTAAAACTGGAAGACATTTGCGTCTCAACAAGTGCCTAAAACACAGCAAAGAACAACCTACCACAATAACAGAAATGCCAGAGAAATAATTCAGAATCTCTTAAAAATAACCAGTGGCCACACAAAGGAATCAAAGAAGCAGATGAACAAAGTGAGGAAATCTGTTCAGAACCTAGATAAGGCAGTTATCAAACTGAACCAAAATGTTAGTAAATTGGAGAATTTCACAAACATAAAGGGGAAAAAATGACAAATAATTTGAGGCTCCAAAAGAAAAATCAACAGAAATTCTAGAAATCAGAGTCCTTTGATCAAATAACAATCACAGCAGAATGCTATGCAACTCTCACCAGTTAAACTTCCTCGTGCAAAAGACTGTGATGCACACCGAAAACCACAACTGGCCAAAGTGTAGAAAATAAGAGACTGGAGTGTGTGTCCCTGTATAGGACTCCTATGTTAAACCTCACCTACCCATGGCTTAGGGACCACTGCAGAAGAGAGGGCAGAAAGATTTTGGTGCATGAACATAAGGAAACAGAGTCCCCAGGCCTTTGGGAACTTGCTCATATGAACTTACAACAATAGTGACAGCATGCACAAGACCTATGCAAACTCAATCAGATAAAAACTCGGGGAAGAACTGGGGATATGGGTAATAGGCCTCAAACTTAACTGAGGAACTATTGGCAGCTGATTACTGCTGGGTGAGGGAGAGTGGATCTTCTTTAAGGGAGTGACACTAGAAAGGCTGACTAGACTCCAGTGGATGAACTTGCAGTGAGCAACATCTAGGTCCGCAAACTTGACTCAACAGGCCTTAACATATATGGCAGAATGCCTGAAATCTGGATGGGAGGTTTGCAGTGGTGTGGGTGGGGCAGCGGTCTAAATATGATTAAGCTGTTTTGCATGAAATTTCAAAAATTCAATATTAAATATACATTGAGAAAAAAAACACAGCAGAAAGCATGGTCATCAGTTGAGATCAAGGAAGAAGAACACATTTTTGAGAAGGAGGATAAATTTGAGACAATAATGCATTCAGGAATATGTTAAAAATAATTCAAAAAACATGAAGAAAACTTCCAAGAAATATGGGATACATTCACGGAATCAAGCCTAAAAATCTATAGAAGAAAAGAAGGAGTAGAGATCAAGTTGAAAGTCATAGATAATTTATTCAATGAAATTAGAGTAGATGATCTCCCAAGCCTAGAGAAAGAAATTGCCGTCCAAGTACAAGACGCACTTAAAACCCAAGTACACCTGATTAGAGAATTTCTTAGCATGTGTCTTATTTTAAGATGTCAAAAACATAAAGCAAAAAAACAATAATAAAATCTGTGAGAGAAAAATGATAACTCACATTAAAAAGTCAGAAACTCATACTAACATCAGGCTGTTCATTAACAACACTCAATGGCAGAAAAGCATGGTGTCATTGGGCAGATTTCAATGGTATTGTTTATCACCTCTACTAATTAGCATGATGTGAATTTCCATGCCTTTTCCTCAAATATAATACATTTTTAAAATTTGTTGATTTTGTGTGTGTGTATATATGTGTGTGTGTGTGTGTGTGTATCACACAGAACATCCCAAACCATCTCATTCGACTATGCACCCACTTCCCAGATAGCACCATCCCATAGCCTCCTTCCCCCAACTAGAGCCCTTATACTCTGATACCCCTGCTACTGTCTACTGTGTTGGCGGCACCCCAGCCATTCCCCACTGCTTGCCCTTCTGGTGAATCTAGTCAGCCTATCTACAGGTCTTTGTTTTAGAAGGGTCAGCTGTTCCTGATCTAGCAGTAACCAGTTGTCACTATTTCTTTGGCCACCCTGGCCAACAACTCAAAAGAAGTTATCACCTGTCTGGCATTGTTGCTTGTTATGTAGCCTTTAGCTATGCATATGGACTCTTAAGAAATTATATTGGCCCCTTTAATCTTTGGTTATACTTTCCTTTTGGGTTCTGCCCAATGACTTTATAGACATACACAGGTGCCAAGGATCCAAGTGCAACCGATTATGACTAGTAATAATCAGATACATACAGATTAGAGATGCAAGCGCCAACAGCTCAGTGTTAGTAGCAAAAACAAATGAGTCTTTCTGCAAGGGACAATATATTCTAAAATGAAATGGAGATCTTTTTTAAAGGTTAAAAACTCATCCAATTTTATGTCTTACAGGGCTTATACTGAGTTCAATAATATATAACTATATTAATTCAACTGTGAACCTAGAAACTTGCACCCACTTGTGAAAGAGATGTACTCTTGCTCTGGAGTGTGTTACTGAATACTTTAAATCTGTAGTGAAATTCTTCTAATCATGTAGTTATTAAAAAATTTTAAAAATGTAATGATTAAAAAATAATTCTTCAAAGCATAAAAATTTTCTCCTTAATAATTAGTAGATGTGAAAAATATTTTCATTGAAATTTACCTGATGACTTTATATCCATTCTCAGATGACAAGGAGCTCAGAAAGTAACCAACTGTGACTAGTAATAATCTGATACGTAAATGCATGTGCAAACATCTTAATGTCAATTGCATGAAAAATGATGTTTTCTGCATGAAACTCTGTATTTTAATAATGAAATGTAGATCTTTTTAAAGGTTAAAACCTCATTTAATTTTGTGTCTTATAGGGTTTATACTGAGTACAATATTGTATAACTGCAATAATTCAACTGTAAACCTAAAAATGTACAGCCAATTTTGTAAGAGATGCAGCCTAACTCAGAAAATTGTTATTGAATATATCAATTCTGATGTAATGAAATGCTTCTTTTAAGTATGTGATTATTAAATAAATAATTTTAATAAAAGAAAAGCATGGTGTCATATATTGCAAGTGTTGTAAGTCAATAATTGTTAACCAAGGTTGCTATCTCTAAAGAAATGATCTCTTAAAATTAACTGGAAAATAATAATATTTGAAGACAAACAAAAATTAAGGAAATTCATGACAGCCAAGGCAGCACTGCAATTTTTATAGGCACATTATACATTGAAAAAGGAAAAAAGTCAGTTTCATCAAAGAGAACACAGGAAATAATTCATTCCATGAGAAGGACAGGTAAACAGGAGATGCAGGTAGAAATAAATCATGTTCAAATAGCCAAACATAAAAACCGTAAACTACCATGAGAGGTGGGAAAGAATTAGCAATAATCAGGCAAGGAAAACATCAATTAATAAAATAATCAGAAATAGCAAATCCTTCTCAATAAAACCTTAAATGAAAATAATTAAAAGGTACCGATTAACTGACCATATTAAAATCAAGATCTAGCTTATTTGTTGTTTCTAAGAAATTCATTTTGCTAACAATAATATAGAAAAACTGAGAGTCAAAATATAAAAAAATCACTTTATCAAGCAAAAAGAAGGCATAAATAAGCTTGCATAGCAAGACTTATAGCTGATACAATGACCTGCAAGCCAAAACTACTCAGAAGAAATAAAGAAGGCTAGCGCATATTAATAATGAGGAAATTAATCAGGAAGATACAACAGTTATATTTATGTACTGAATCTTGTGGCACCCAATTTCATTAAACAAACACTAAAAGGCATAAAAAGTCCCCTAGATCCTTATACAATGATAATGGAAAATTCTATACTCAACTCATATTTAGATATGTGTTCCAAAGTAAAAATAGGCAACAATCTTCAGAGACAAATTATATTATACATCAACTAGAATGAACAGATTTCTACAGAAATTCCATTCCATAACTAGAGAACGCACATTCTTCACAGAGGCATATCAAACCATTTCTAAACGTCATCTAATTATATGTCACAAGCCAAACTGTACTAATACAAAGCTATTGAAATAATTTTTCATGTTTGATGAGACAACTGTGAGATAAAACTAGAAATTAACACCAACCCCCCCCCCCCGAATCTATACAAAAATTCATGGAGACTGAAATAGGCACTTTTTAAGTGAATGGTGGGTCACTAAAGAAATCATCCACAAAATTTAAAAATTCCTACAATCAAATGAAAATGATAGCATAACCTTTCTGATCCTCTGGGAAATAACCAAGGCTGTCCTAAATAGAAAATTTACGGACAAAAGTGTTTACATTTAAAAAATCAGATAGGTCTAGATGAATAATCTAATGATGCTCCCCTAGGCTCTAAAAATTCAAGAAGTATTCAACCTGAAAACAGGTAGTTGATAAGAAGTAATGTAGACTAAGAAAGAAATTCATGACACAGAAACTAAGAGAATATAAAATCAACCAATCAAGAAATCCAATGTGTTGGTTCTTTGAAAATAGTAAAGATTAAAAAACATCTAGCTACACTAAAAAAGAAAGAAAAAAACAAAATTAATAAAATTAGAGGTGAGCCAGGCATGGTGGTATAAACCTTTAGTACCAGCACAGAGACAAATAGATCTCGCGACATCGAGGCCAGCCTGGTCTACATAGTGAGTTCCAGGCCAGCTGAGGCTACAGGGAGGCACCGTCTCAAAAAGACCAAAAATAAATAAATAAATAAATTAATTAATTAATTAATTAATTAATTAATAATAAATAATATATAAAAGGGAGTAGTTACAAAAGAGTTCAATGAAATCTAGAAATTCATAGGAAATATTTTGGTAACTTATTTTTCTTAAAGATGGAAAATCTACAAGAAATGTATACATTTCTACACTCACATGGATTTATGTCTTAGCTACCTGTGTTATTGCTGTAACAAAATACTTGACAAAATCAACAAAAGGAAGGTTTATTTTGTACTCATAGTTTGAGGCAATTGCCATAGCAAGAAGTCATGGAAGCAGAATTGAGGCAAATGGTCACATTGATCCATCTCAGGAAACAGCATGAATGTTGCTGTTGGTCTCCTTTTCTCCTTTTTATTCAGTCAAGGACACTGATCCAAGGAAAGGTGCCAACACATTCACATTGGGTCTTCTCATCTCATTAACCCCATCTAGAAAATCCCTCACAGACATGACTAGCAGCTTGTTTCTGTGGCGGTTCTAAATTCTAAATTCAAGTTGACAATCAAGATAAATCATTACAACTCACAGAAAATAAATCCAGAATAATTACACAATTTAAACAGATAACATAGCATGCAATGAGATTAAAGCAATAGCTAAAAATGCCCCCAGAAAGAAAAGCCTGTTACCAGACTGATTGATTGCTGAATTTTACCAAACCATTAAAGAAGATCTAACACCAATACTTCTTAGAATATTCTATGGAGTAGAAAAGGAAGGAATGCTACTAAATTCTTTTTATGAAGCCAGTGTTACCAGATTTGATTTGAGAGAATCGCATAAAGACATAACAAAAAAGACAAATTCAGAACAATTTCCCTAGTTAACATAGATGCAAAAATCTTGAATTAAGTATTTGCAAACCAAATTCAAGAACACATTACAAAGATCATGCAGCATGGCCACATTGGTTTCATCCCAGGGATACATGGTTGCTTCAATATACACAAATCAATGTAAACATGAAATAGTTAGAAGGTCAGAAAAAAACATGGTCATCTTAATAGATACAGAAAAGTCATCTGGCAAAGTTCAACTCGCCTTCATGATAACAGTTCCGAAGAAACTAAGAATACACAGAATACATCTCAACTTAATAACAGATACATATAAAAAACCTATACCTAACATCATATTAATTGGGAAAAAAACAGAATTTCCTCTAAAATATCAAATGAGGCAATGGTGTCCATCATCTAAACTCTTATTCAATATAGTGCTTTAAGTCTTAGATAGAGCCTTAAGATCAGAGAAAGATATAAAATCGTTGCAAGTAGGAAAGGAAGAAATCAAATTGTTCATATTTGCACACATGGTAACTGCACTAAGAAATCTCCACAAACTCTGCTTAGAATTCTTCCAGTAAAGTTGAAGGACGCAAAATCAGCATAGAGAAATCTAGCTTTTCTACAAGCCAATAATTAACTGAGAAAGAAATAAAGAAAAAAATAGTCCCCCATTCACAGTCGGTTAAAAAATTAATGAAGCACCTAGGAATAAACCTGCCAAAAGATTTGAACGACCTCTACAATAAAAAATTTAAGACACTGAAGTCAGAATTGAAGAAGACACTAGAAAATGAAAAGTTTTTCCATGCTCCTATATTGCCAGAACTCACTTAGTTAAAAGATTGTATTCCCCAAATTAATGTCTAGATTCAATGAAATTCCCATAAAATTCCATTGACAGTCTTCAAATAATTAATAAAATCAATCTTAGTGTTCAAATGAAAACTCAAAAGGCATCAGTGAGCAAAATCAACAACTAAGCAGAAAGATCACTGCATGAAGCCTAACACTTAACCTCAGATTATACAAGAAAGCTGAAGTGACAAAAACAGCATGGTTCTAACACAAAATAAACCAAATGCAGACCAACAGACCAAAGCTGAGGACCAAGCAATAAACTCACAGCTAGGAAACTGAACAGAGTACTGAGAAGAAGAGGTACAAACACCTAACAAATATCTCAAAAAGTAGTCAACATGCTTAGACATTAGGGAATGCAGACTAAAACTACTTCGAGAGTTTGTCTCACCCTAGCCAGGATGACTATAATCAAGATTAAAAAAAAAAAAAGACAACAAATTCCAAACAAGTACTAGGGAAGATGTGGGCAAAGGGGGACTCTTATATACTGTTGGTGGGAACGTAAACTGGTACAGACACTATGGAAATTGGAAATCTATTTGGAGCTTTCTCAAGAAACAAAAGAAACAAACAAACTAAAATTAATACTAGCATATGATCCAGCTTTACCACTCCTGGGGAAATAGCCAGGGGAGTCCACATTCTCCTACTAGCTATTCACACTTCCATGTTTATTGCTGCTCTACCAATGACAGCTAAGAAATAGGAAAGGATAATGAAAATACGGTACATATGTATAATGGAGCTTACTAAATATGTCACATATCCATAGCTTACAGAGTCTAAGAAAATAAAAGGGCCACAAATAAAACAAAAAAAAAGAGTCCATTCGAAATCCTCTTCAACAGTGTATGCTTTGTGTTATAGTTTGTTTTATACATTTGAGAGTATTATATACTTATTGTGGAATGAAACCAATAGCTATGTTGGTGTCATTTAGTTAAATATGGAAATAAAATTTTATAATTTATTTTACATTTTTAATGGTGTTTTTTGTTCTATTCACCAAAAGATAGATCAAGATAGATCAAGACCGGTGTTGATTAACAGCCTGGTGACTAAATTTTGGCATCTAAATGAGAGCACGGGACTGTTTGCAGAAAAAGCTAATTGCAGATTTGGTCCTGAAATAAATAGGATGATCCTGAGAACTTTACAGCAGAAAGTACAAAAGATCCTGGATGACCACAGGCTTGAGGCCAATAGACTTTGCCACAAACTTTATCTAAGAATCAATACATGTTCAGATAGATATAAATAGATAGATGATAGATAGAATAATGATGGATAGATGATAGATAAATAGGTACAAAATAGATGTACAGACTATACCTATAAATACATATCCATTGCTAGAGTTGAAATATTCCAAGTAAGTTTAGATAAATGAGTTTCACTGACAATTTGAAAAGCAAACACAAAGACTTACAGAATCATTTGTCAGTAACCTTTCCATGAGTTATTAACCATGCTGTATTCCCAAGGGCATTATTCTTCTGTCCTAAAAGAAAACATATAAAGTAAGCCTGATCAATAGAGCCATGTATGGTAACTTGGGAGGCTGAGACAGGAGAATTGCATAAACCTATATGTTGAAAATCAACTTGACAAATGAAACAAGACTTTCAAGAATGAAAAAGAAATTTAAAAAGAAAGGAAGACAGAGGGAAGAAGGGAGGGAGGAAGGAAAGTTAGGAAGGAAAGGGAAAAAGAAAGAAGGAAGGAAAGAAGGAGATAAAAAACAGAGATTACATATGTTATCCTGATTTTTTTTTAATTATATACAGACCAAAGATGCATCTCTTTCAATATTGGCTGTAAATTTTTAGGTTCACAATTGAATTAATAGTTACACAATATTGAACTCAGTATACACCCTATAAGTCATAAAATAAAATGAGGTTTTAACCTTTAAAAAAGATCTCCATTTCATTTTAAAATATACTGTTTCATACAGAAAAACTCATTTTTAATGCTACTAACACTTAGATGTTTGCATATGCATCTCTAATCTCTATGTACCTGATTATTACTAGTCACTGTAGGTTACTTTCTGAAATCCACCTGAGCATGGATATAAAATCATCGGGTAGATTTCAATGGTAATGTGTTTCACCTCTACTAATTAAAATGGAGCAAGTGTTTATGCTTCTTCCTCAAATATAACTCATTTTTTATTTGTTGATTTTTGTGTGTGCATTTCATATAGAACATTCCAAACAATTTTATTCATCTATATACCCACATCACAAATGGTACCCTCCCATAGCCCCATCCACTGGAGCCCATATACTCTGTAATCCCTGTTACTGTACACTGTGCTGTCGATGCCCCCAGCCATTCTCCAGGCTTGTCCATCTGCTGAATCTAGTCAATCTATCTAGAGTTCCTTGTTTTAAGAAGATCAGCTCTTTCTCATCTAGCAGCAATCAGTTGCCAATATTCCTTTAGATAAGATTGTGCTCTACTGTTCATTTTTCCATTTCTATGCTGGGATAGTGTCTGGGAGTCTCTTGAGCCACCCTGGCCAAAAACTCAAAAGAAGATATCTCCTGTCTGGCATTGTTTCTTGTTCTGTAGCTTTTAGCTATACACATGGATCTTAAAGAATTATATTGATCCCTTTAATCTTTGGTTATACTTTCCTTTTGGGTGTTTAAGACCATACAGTTGGCCCAGATAAACCAATTTATTTTTACTCTTAAGGTCATTTGAGGATCTGTTTCTCAGGGGTCAAATGGGCTTGGGAGGAGCTCCTGGGTCCTTTCTTTTTCCAGTTCCATCTATGTGAAGATAAGTCAAAGGTCCTTCTCGACCATGGTTGGCTTCGCTTGGAAGCATGGAGGAAGTGATTCCTTCTGTTTTGACCCTCCTCTTTGTAGACTGGACACTGGTTCAAGTCCATTTGGTGGGGTCTCCATGGCTGCCTTGGTCAAGAGGACAGGTGATGCACCACAGTTACAGGACATTTTAAGAGATGTTCATAGTCCCCTGAAGCTTAGTTGACCTAGGAAGGCAAGGAGTAAAAACCGTCCTTTATGTCCCTCTGACCAGATTACTGTAGGCATCAAAGTATGTCTGTTAAACATCCAAGAAGGTTAGTTCCACCAGTCTGGTACTTTTATTTACTGTGTGTTATATAGATAAAGCTTGGGCAAAGACCAAAGGTTCTCAGATAAACCTTGTCTAGACGTGTATTATACTCCTTGATCTAGTTGTATGTATAATTTGCCAGTAGGTTGTTCGATTAATATGGTTCCCTCTGGTTTTTGAAAACTAGCTAGGCATTATTTATCTCTCGCATTGTCAAACCATTCCAACATGGTTACCCCATTTAAAGTGCCCCCATTTTTTCTATTTCTCCCTTAATAATACCTTTCTCCTATGGTTCCACTACTCTTGAGCTCCTTCTTTCCCTTTGTCCCCAAGGTTCCTTGTATAACACTCCCTCCACCCTCCCCTTAAAGTAACCCCATATTTATTCATAGCTCCTTTATTAATACCTGTTTCCTACTGCTCTTCTCTTTCAGATTCTTTCTTATCCTTTATCTCCCTGATTCCTTTCCATTATCCATTATCCTGGTTATTGTAGTTATGTCTGGATACATACTCACTTATCAGGATTCAGTGCTAGGATTAACCTATGAGGGAGAACATGTGTCTTTTTTTTTTTTTTTGAGTCTGTGTTACTTCACTTAGTATAACAGTTTCTAGTTCCATCCACTTACCTGCAAATTTCATGATTTCATCTTTCTTTACCACTGTTTAGAACTCCATCATATAAAAACCACATTTTCATTATCCACTCATCAGTTGAGGGGCACTTAGGTTGCTTCCATCTCTTAGCTATTGTGAAAAGAGCAGCAACAAACATGGATGTAAAGTGTCTCTATAATAGTATGAGTTCTTTGGGTATATGCTAAGGAGTGTTATAACTGGGTCAAATGGTATGTTCATTTGTAGTTTTTTTTAAGAAACCACCACACTGCTTTCCATAGGTGTTGAAGAAGTTTGCAATTCTACAAGCAGTGGATGAGCATTCCCTTTTCCCCACATCTTCTCCAAGATTTGATATCATTTATTCTCTTGATCTTAGCCAATGTCAGCAGGGTAAGATGAAATCTTAAACGGTTTTAATTTGTATGTCCCTAATTACTAATGATGATGAACACGTTTTAAGATGCTTCTTAGCCATCTTTATTTCTTCTTTTGAATTGGTTACTTCTTTTAATTGGGTTACTACCTTTCTTGATTATTTGTTTTTTGAGTTCATTGTGTATTCTGGATGTTAAACCTCTGTCAGATGTGTTGCTGGTGAAGACTTTCTCCCATTCTGACAGTTTTCTCCTCACTTTCTTGGTTGCTTCTTTTGATGTACAGAAGCTTTTTCATTTAATGCTGTCCCATTTGTTGATTCTTGATCTTGTTTCCTGAACAATTGATGTCTGGTTTAGAAAATCCTTTCCTACACCTATATCTTGTAGGTTATTGACAATGCTTTCTTCTAATGGTTTCAGAGATTCAGGCTTTACATTGAGGTCTTTGATTCGTGTGGAGTTGACAGGGGTTAAGTTTAAGTCTTCTACAGGTGGAGATCCAGTTTTGCCAGCACCATTTGCTGAACATGCTGTCTTTCCTCTAGTGAATGTGCTTGGCCCCGTTGTCAAATATCCAGTGGCTGAAATTGCGTGTACTCATATTTGGGTCTTCAATTTTGTTCTGTTCATCTGCAGGTCTATTTTTGTGCCAATACCATGTTGTTTTGTGTCAATAGCTCTGTAATACAGTTTAATATCTGGTATAGTAATCCCCCCCAGCACTGCTCTTAGTGCTCAGGGTTGCTTTCATTGTCTGAAGTCTTTTGCGCTTCCATATGAATCTTAGGATTTTTTTCCAGCTCTCTGGAAAAGGTCATGGGGATTTTGATTGGCATTGCATTGAATCTATATATGACTCTTGGTAGGATGGTCATTTTCACAATATTAATTCTTCCAATCCATGAGCATGGGAGGTCCTTCCATCTTCTGATGTCTTCCTCAATCTCTTTCTTTAAGGAATTAAAATTTTCATTGTAGAGCTCTTTAATGTCTTTGGTCGGGTTTATTCCAAGATATTTAACTTATTTATTTTTGTAGCTATTGAGAAGGGGAGTGTTTCCATATACTCTTTCTCTGATTGCTTATTATTGGTACATAGAAAGTCTACAGACTTTTATGGATTAATTTTGTAACCTGCCACTTTACTGAAAATGTTAATAATTTCTAGGAGTTTTCTGGTAGAATTTTTGGCATCTCTTAGGTATAATATCATATCATCTGCAAAAAGGGATAATTCTATCTCTTCTTTTCCAACTATTACTCCATTAATTTCCTTCTCTCATCTTATTGCTCTTGCAAGAGTTTCAAGCACTATATTCAAAAGGAGTGGAGATTGGAGACAGCCTTGCCTGGTTCCTGATTTTAATGTGAAGGCTTCCAGTTTTTCTCCATTTAGAATGATGTTGGCTGTGGGTTTCTTGTATATGGCTTTAGTTATGTTGAGGTATATTCCCTCTAGTCCAATTCCCTCTAGGACTTTGAACATAAATATACGTTGAATTTTGTCAAAGGCCTCCTCTGCATCTATTGAGAGGACCATGTGGTTCTTGTCTTTGAATCCATTTATATGATTGATGATGTTTATTGACTTATGTATATTGAATCATCCCTCCATCTGTGGAATAAAGCTGACTTGACCATGGTGGATGACCTTTTTGATATGTGTCTGTATGCCATTTGCAAATATTTTGTTGAAAATCTTTGCATCTATGTTCATTAATGATATGGGTCTGTAGTTTTCTTTTTTGGTTGTGTCTTTACCTGGCTTTGGTATTAGAGTGATGTTGGCTTCATAGAAGGAATTTGGAAGTTCTCCCTCCATTTCTACCTTTTTGAGTAATTTAAGTAGCATTGGATATAGAGCTTCTTTAAATGTCTGGTAGAATTGTGCTGTAAATCGATCTGGTCCTGGGCTTTTTTTAGTCTGGAGGTTTTGTATTACTGTTTCAGTTTCCTTATGTGTTATGTGTCTGTTTAAGCTGTTAATTTCTTCTTGGTTTAGTTTTGGTGTTTCCCATGCTTTTAGATACCCATCCACTTCTTTTAGATTTCAAATTTAGTAGTGTATATGGTTTTAAAATATTCGCTTATAATGTTCTGGATCTTTTTGGTGTCTGTTGTGATGTTTCCCCCTTCGTCTTTGATTTTGTTGATTTGGAGGTGCTCTTTCTTTCTTTTGGTTAACTGTTAACCGGCTAGTGGTCTGTCGATCTTGTTCATCTTTTCAAAGAACCAGCTCTTGGATTTGTTGATTCTTTATATTATTTTCTTTTTTTCTATTACATTAATTTCTGCTCTGATTTTTGTTATTTCTCCTAGTCTGCTGGGTTTGTGTTTCATTGTTGTTGCTTTTCAAGTGTCTTCAGTTGCAATATTAAGTCATTTGTTTGTGTAATTTCTGATTTTTTAATGTAGGCACTGAGAGCTATAAACTTCCCTCTAAGGACTGTTTTCAGTGTGTCCTAGAGGTTTTGTTGTGTTGTATTGTCCTTTTCATTTAGTTGCAGGTATACTTTTATTTCTTTCTTAATTTCTCGTTTGACCCATTCATCATTCAGGAGTGTCTTGTTTAATCTTCATGTGTTCATGTAGTTACTGGGGATTCTTCCAGTGTGGATTTTAGACTTTATTACATTGTGGTCTGACAGAATGCATGGGATTATTTCAATCTTTTTGTATTTGTTGAGGTTTGTTTTGCGCCCCAGTATGTGGTTGATTTTGGAGAAAGTTCCATGGGGTGCTGAAAAAAAAGTATTTTCTTTGGTGCTTGGGTAGAATATTTGGTAGATATCTGCTATGTCCTTTTGATATATGGTATTTTTTAATTCAGATGTCTCTCTGTTAATTCTCTGTCCTGTTGACCTATCTAATGGAGACAATAGGGTATTGAAGTCTCTATTAATGAGTTGGGATTAATCTCATTCTTAAAGTCCTGTATTACAGATTTTATGAAGTTGGGTGCAGCAGAGTTTGGCGAATATATGTTCATGATTGTAATATCTTCATGGTCAATTGTTCCTTTGATCTGAATGAGGCGGCCTTCTTTATCTCTTCTTATTAGTTTTAGTTTAAAGTCTATTTTGTCAGATATTAAAATTGCAATGCCTACTTTTTTTCTAATTCCATTCATTTTGTATATTTTTTTTCCATCCTTTCACCTTAATGTAGTGTCTGTCCTTGAAAGTGAAGTGAGTTTCTTGCAGACAACAAAAAGATGGGTTTTGTTTCTTAATCCATTCAACTAATCTGTATATTTTGACTGGGGAATTCAGTCCATTGATATTTAAAGTTATTAATGAAAGATGTGTATTGATTCCTATTATTTTTATTTCTCTTCACATTCTTGGTGAAGCTGTGCATTTCCATAGTTATACTGTCATAAAATTTCTTTCTGTAACTCCTTGGGTATAGTCGTTCCTTTCTTCAGTTCTTTGTATTGCTTCAAGGACTCTCTGAAGGGCTGGATTTGTGGACATGAATTCTTTTAGCCTGTTTACGTCATGGAGATTTTATTTCCCCTTTGACTATAATATAAATTTTGTCTGAGCAAAGTAATCTGAGTTGGCATCTGAGGTCATTTAGAGCTGGGGATTCTTTGGTCCAGGCTCTTCTGGCTTTCATAGTTTGCACTGAAAAGTCAGCTGCAATTCTGATGGGTTTTCCTTTATATGTGACTTGGTTTTTTGTTTTGTTTTGTTTTGTTTTCCAGCTTTCAGTGTTGTCACTTTGTTCTGCACATTTAGTGTTTTTAGTATGATGTGCTATGGAGAGTTTCTTTTCTGGTCTTGTCTATTTGGTATTTTATAAGCTTCTTGTTTTTGTATGATCACGTCTTTCTTTAACTTTGGGACATTTTCTTCTACAATCTTGTTTAAGATCTGGTCCATACCATACCCCTAGATTCTTCTCCTTCCCGTATGCCTATGATTCATAAGTTTGGTCTTTTTATGGTGTCATACAATTCCTGCATACTCCATTCTTGTGTTTTCTTAAATTTATCATAATCTTTGCTTGAGTGGTTTAATTCATCCACTTTATCTTCCAGTCTTGATATTCTGTTTTCCATTTCATTCATCCTATTGGTGAGGCTTTCTTTCGTCATTTCTAATTGGCTTACTGAATGCTTCACTTCCTTCTTCATTTTAGCCTGAGCATTCCTCAGTATTTCTAACTCTTCTGAATTCATTCAGAAGTTTATCCCTATCTTCTTTCAGTGCTTTGATTTCTTTCCTGTGTGTTCTTTAAATTCACTGAATTCTTTTATCAAGTTTATAATAGTTCTTTTGAGTTCCATGTACTGTGTTATCTCTAGGGTATTCTCATTGTACTCTTCTAGAGGACTGATGGTACTTGGTGGGGATATATTATTTTGATTTTTCACGTTTTTTTTTTTCCTCTGTGACTTTGACATGTGAATTTCTTTTGTAGATACTGGTTCTTGTGTAAGACTCAAGCTTTCCTTTGTTGAGTTTAGGTCTGCTTCTTTTTGTAAACTTTATGTGCCTTTGTGGCTTACTTGTTGGGCATAAAAAGCTGGTTGGTCTAGGCTTCAGGTTCTGTCTTTTGATTTTATATTGGAGTGGCCAAATTGCTTTCCTCCTGTTGCTCAGGAGTTCCCGCAGAGGCCCAAATGAGATGAAGATCAGATGCTCTTAGACTTTCTGCTAAGGTCTGGATGCCTCCAGCAAAGATGCTGGCCTCAGGATTTTTGAGGGCTGGGCTGGCCTGGAAGCAGGGCCCAGGAAAGATGCTAGTCCCCAGGAATGCAAAGGGAGGTGTGGGCAAGAAGAGGCCAGAGGGCTCCTGGGGACTATCAGGAGAAATTGGGTTCATCTGGACACAAAGGATCAGGAAGCAGTGGGGATTCTGGGCTACCAGGTCAGTCCATGGGTCTGGAGTGTCACCACAAGGGATGGGCCAGTGCCGCTGCTAGGAGGAGAGATGGGAGAGCTGGGAAAGTCAATAAGGCTGGAGGAGTCAAGGCACAGTAGGCAAGCTGCTGGTTTCAGGAAGCTGTGGGTTGGGCCGCTCAAAGATGCAAGGGGAGGTGGGGACTAGAGGGATGAATTGGTTTGGTCTGGATACAAATGATCAAGAAAAAGTGGAAAATTTGGGCCCAGAGGTCAGTCCTGGGAACTGGGATGCCAAGACAGGAAATGTGCCAGTGCCCTGCTAGGAGGAGAGATGGGGCCGTGGGAGCTAGGAGGTTGAATGAGGTCGGGGGAGTCAAGGTGTAGTGGGCACAGCAGCCAAACTTACCTAGGCAAGCTGCTGGCTTCAGGAAGCTGTCGCTATCCTGGCTTTTTAGATTAAAAGTGTACTTTAGTTATATAAGTTGGGGGATTTTAAAAATGAAATATTTCAGCTAATTAGAAATTCAGTGTTTCAGTCTGAGAGAGAAACATGCTAAATAATGCTCCAAAGAGGATATCAGCCAACTGTATTCTACAGAAATTGTGGTTTACTCTTCCAGTTTGTAAGCAGAAGAGGTTCAAAAGGAAAAAGACAGGGAGCAGTGAGGTATTTTAGGAAGTAGGAATTAAGAAATATATGGACCTATTACTTTGGACATGCTTTCACTCTAGCTTTTTAAACTGTGTTGGCACAATCACATAACTTTGCAAGCTGACTAGAAATTCATTCATATTAATGAATGGAAATATTTTAGGTGTGATAAGGTATTGGAGTATGCTTTACTCAAACAATATGTTGCACATAATAATCATATAAATTTTTTTAAAAAAAACTTAAGCTACACAAACAAATTTTTCTATTTTAGAGAGATGCATAGTTTTGTTTATGGATCAAATTATATGTAATTCGAAATTTTATTCAAAATAACCCAAGAGGGAGGCCTATTAGTTAAAAGCTCATTTGCAAGGCTGGAGAGATGGCTCAGCAGTTAAGAGTACTGGTTGCTATTGCAGAGAAACAGGGTTCAATTCCCAGCACCCAAACGGCAGCTAACAACTGCCTGAAACTCTAGTTCCATCAGAATGTGACACCTCCATGGGCACTGCACGACATGGGAGAAGTTACTTACATGCAGGCAATACACTCATATAAATAAAATATTTTAAAAATAAAAATAATTTTGCCTATAAGCGCAGAAAGTTGAATGATGAGTAGTTGGAGAGTGTTAGGATATTATTTCTAATTTTATACATGCTTGCAAACACAATAAAATATTTACTCAAAAGTGCAGAATTATGGAATACTGTGACTAACAGTGTTAAAGAATTAGCTTTCTTATCTGAATGTCTTCCTGGAGAAGAGTCCTGCTCCTGTACTGTAGGAAAAGGAGTTGGTTGAAGACAAGAGCACCTGGTGTGTGCTATCCTCTCAGAACTGGTGGAAAGTATCAGATCTGCCCCTGCATTTCCCAGACTTTTAATACTTTTTTATGCCAAAATTCCTTCAGAAATAGATATTTCTTTGGAATCTTGCATTAAGTGGTAACAGGATTTTTTCCTAGATGGAAAGTTGCTAAAAAAATTCAATAACTGGTTAAATGTGGCCATATATGTAATATTTTTGGATCATAGAAGTGAAAACATTATACCTAGATACAAATTCTTTCAGTTAAAACTCAATACTGTACCAGTAAGGAAAATGACTCACCCCCTCCCAGGATCCATCAACTGTCAATCAATAGGCTTTTAACAAAACAAAAATTAAGAATAAATAAAGAAAGAAATTAAAGTACAGATAATGATGAAGGATGTGAAACAAGGGGTCGGGGAGTAGTTCTGAATGTGATCAAAATGCATTGCATGCAATTATGGAATCAGTAAAAATAAATTAAAAGAAAAACCCTCAGTAATGCAAAATAACAAAAAAATCCCTGAGAATTGCATTAAAATTACTGCTTTTTTCTAGCATGCTCATACTTAAAATATTAAGGTTCGGTGCCACCAGGTATCATCATCTGTCTGCTTAAAGAATCTCTTTTATCAGAGTTATGTCTACTAGGAGCATATTGCATGTTCTGTTCTGCCATCTAAAATATCTCTTTATTTAGAATAATATGCAGATAAACCTATTCATAATTTATGTTCCATAAATAATGGGCTAAAAGAACTTTTATGAAAAAGGAAAAGTCTAAGAGTTTAACACATGGAACCAATACCCACATTAACCAATAAAATCATATTCTATAAACTGAGAGAAAAAGAAACCATTAACAAGAATACTGAACATATGTTGGTTTTGGAAAATTTTTATTGACTATAAATTTTTCATGTGCTTTAAAAAATTATATGAGCTATAGTGATCATGTTTTAGAGAGCTGAGGGACACAGCACCAGCACTAAAACCCTTCCTTTGAGCAGACTTCCTCTAAGACGTTTCATATGCAATATATCCCAAACCTCACTGTGATTTCACTATATTGGCTGCTTAAAATATTGGAGATTCTGGTCTCATTGAATCAAGAAAGGAAGATGCAAAATCTTGGCTACAAAGCTGAGGTGCTTTAAAAGGGATCTATTTTCTTATTTTGTTTTTAATGTTTAGCCTGTTTCCTCTTTTAGACTGTGACTTTTAAGAATGTCTGAAGACTACATCACAAATCCACTCAAAGCCAGCGAATAATCTCATAAAATATATAAGTGTTTGGGAAAGGTATCTTGTGTATTTTACATTCCCTTCATGATTTTGTTAAAGATGTATGAAAATAAGCTTTATCATTTTAAAAAAGTTATGTATAAAAGATTTGGCTAGGAAAAGAAGCTGTAATTGGGTTCCAAAGCCTTTCATCTCCAGATCATTAGCAGCCAATCCTTCAAATTTAAGAGAATGACATATTTACCACCTACTCGTCTGTCATGTTCTCCAAAAAACTAGCTCTTGTGCAATCAACAGTCACCTGTGATTCTTACATTCACTGGATAATTTGGAAAATACAAACCAATGTAATTCTGTATTGTCACCAGAATTGCTAATATCCTGACATGGAAACACAGTATGTTACTGAATTCAAGCTATCTATAGCCACAGCAACAGTGGGTGTTGTTTTCTGGGAAAAGCAAAGGTCTTTCCTTTTTCACTTCGTTTTCTGATACAGTCCATTATGGGGTTTGTAAACTATAGCTATCTTTTAGGTCTGACTATAAAAACGTATTATAGTTTATATTTTGATTATATGTAATAGGGTTCCAATGATGGTCTCTTAATTTGTCACAGTCCTTTCTAGAAAAAAGGACAAAATGGAATGCAAGACTATAAATGCTATGATTGTATAGTTTCTCATTTGTTGATATTATATATGCCCAAGCATGTTATAGAAAACATAATAACAATATCTGTGTTTTGTCACTGAGACACACTTGTTGTATTCTTAAATTGTTTCGCTCTTTATATTTTGATCTCATATATGCATGTCATAACATTGAATGCAAATATGTGAATATGCACATGTGCATGTATCATGCATATCAACTGAGTTCCAACTTTGAAGTTTTCTGAACCGTTTTGACTTTTTATTGGACTTGGAAAAGCAGTCTTTTTTTCTTAGAATTTTCTGAAGTCATCTTAATTATATTCTCTTATTTCACAGTGTAACACTCTAAACTTGGCCATGGAAACTAAGAGGGTAGTAGTTCTAAACACACACACACACACATGCACACACACACACACACACACATGTATCTGTTATTTGATAATGAGCAATATTTTTAGCCTATTTCCTTATTCTGATGAGCTGAAATAGAATTTTTATTTCATAAATTGTCCTTAAATACAAATTAACCACCAGGGATGACACATGAAATCAAAATTAATCTCTCAAATTCTTTGAGATTATCCTTTACTTCTAAGCCTGAATAACATGAAGTGACATTTCTGAAGGGCTTTCCTAAAGAGAGATCTGGTGAGCCATTTGTTCTGTGGCAGTAAGAAATCTATGCTTCTCTTTATATAAATAGTCTTACCCTTGGTATGGTTAATTCTTTATAGGAAGCAGGATTGTTATTATTTGTCTCTTTCTCACTGCGTTTATCTTGAAAAGGAATGAGTAAAAGAAACTCTTTGCCTTTGTGGTTGTTTTAAAGAATAGTACATCTCTAAAAAATTGTAGGACCCAGGAGTGATGTAAGAATACAAGGAAGCAGCGTTTTCCAGACAACAGGGCAGTTGCAACATATGAAATCACAGCAATTGTGACAAGATGAAATAAGAACTACTGAAGCTCAAGGCAGACAAAAACCTCAGCATGGGGGAGGGGGCAGGTGGGCAGGAGTTCTCTGAGAAGCCAGTGACACTTGATAAATGGCCTAGAGAAGAGTCAGTTTCCTTCAGGGGGTGGGCTCCACACCCAAAAGTATTTGGGCACCACAAATTAGACTGGAGACAGAAAAAACCCCGGCAACCTGAAGTTGGGTGGGTAAGGAAAGGGAATGATCTGAAAGAAGTTGGAGGGAGAAGGGAATATGATCAAAATGCATTGTATGAAATTCTTAAAGAATTAACAAAAATATTTTTAAGGAGTAATATATGGTAGGTGTTGTGTGAATGGTAATTTTTACTAAGCTTAAAGCATGATCGGTTTTGGAAGCAAAGTGGTGTAATGGTGCAATATTAGATACGAATGAACTGTATTTTATGGAAGTTTGTGATTTTCCTCAGGGAATGACTTCTTGTTATTTGACCTACTGTTCGGATATCCTTCTTCAGTGTTAAAACATCTTACCTTTACTTAGCATGGATTCTATTATTCCCTGCGTCAGTTTCCTTTGCTTTTGTTGGAGTTTCTGAGTAGACAGTGTTTTTTGTGTGGATAGTGTATTTTTCTCCTTTGTTCATTATTGTCTTCCTTGACCTACAGAAAATGCTAAATGGGGCTAGCAATGTGAATTAGTGGTAAAGTACTTGCCTAGCATATGCAAGCTCCTGGGTTCTATAACAATCAGAGAGAGAAGGCAGGGAGGGCACTGGCTGAATAAAAATGTCCAAATGACTCATATTATAAATACAAACATACATATATACATATATGTATATATGTATATATGGATGGAAACTATCAGCCTTCCAAATTCAAACATGTCAAGTAATGTCTGGTAAAGTACTTGCCTAGCATATGCAAGCTCCTGGGTTCTATAACAATCAGAGAGAGAAGGCAGGGAGGGCACTGGCTGAATAAAAATGTCCAAATGACTCATATTATAAATACAAACATACATATATACATATATGTATATATGTATATATGGATGGAAACTATCAGCCTTCCAAATTCAAACATGTCAAGTAATGTCAAGTATTTATGTAAGTTTTT
>NW_008351958.1:6960789-6967682 GCF_000622305.1 Nannospalax galili | reverse complement strand
GAATATAGATACATGTAGGCAAAACACTGATACAC
Organism: Nannospalax galili; assembly: GCF_000622305.1. NCBI lineage: Eukaryota > Metazoa > Chordata > Mammalia > Rodentia > Spalacidae > Nannospalax > Nannospalax galili. The sequence continues at coordinate 6,967,647 of NW_008351958.1, read as the reverse complement.
TTAAACTAAAAATAAATAATAGTAAAGATAAGAACATCAAATATTTAAGTTTTGAAGTGTTTTTTTTTTTTTTTTTTTTTTTTTTCTTTTTGAAGCAGGGTTTCGCTTTGTGACCCCAACTGGCCTTGAACTCTGTGATCCTCATGCTTCAGCCTCTGAAGTTTTAGGATTACAGTGTGAGGTATAAGTCTGGCCTCATTTTTTAAATAAAAACAATACAACTAGAAGAACCTAAGCAAACATTTCAATAAAGAAGTGTCAGCAGAAAAATTAATTGGAGGAAAGAAATTCAAAGTTTAGTGGAGAAAGCTAAATATGAGAAGAAAATAGCTGGTAGTAAATAGAATTGAAGGGATTCATAATGTCCACAAATTATTTTCTATGAGAAGCTGACTGAAAGTTTATTTGTATGTCAATGGTTACACAAGGACACTGACATGGAATGGGAAAGAGCTCTCCATTAATACAGAAATTGTAATCACTCAGGTCTTTTTCCTACTGGTATCTATAAAAAAACAATACTATCTTTTTCTTCTTGAACATCTGAATATTTCATATTTGTGTATTTTACTTTCTTTGTGCCCCTTTTACCTGCCAAATTATTAGATTGCACTTAGTCCCTCCAATGTACCCAAGTCATATCAATAAAAATTGTCACAGAGATCCTGTCCCATGAACCTGGAGCTGTGGTCCTCAACTGTGAGCCAGGGTTTCATATTCCTCTGGTGGTGGACTGACGGTGGAGCAGAGTGGAGAGAGGAGGACTTTCCCATGTAGGGCAGCATGTTTCAGACTTTTCTGAATGACTTCGCTCCTCACAATCCTCCCCCGAGGTCTCAGATTGTGTATGGCTGTGGCTTTGCCCCTGTTTTGCTGGGGATAGGGGAGGTTTCTGTGATTGGCAGACTCTAGTTTTTGGAAAACAGATTCTCAAAAATGGGATTCCTACCTCCCTTGATGCCCATCCAGGCCTTGACTTTGGAGCTTTCTTGTTCTCAGACACCAAGAGGTTTTCTCTTGTTTTTCTATTACTCTTCCACAACCTCAGTGTACCTTCCCCTGTGCCCTACAGAAACTATATATCACCCAATTGAATATCTGGAGATAAAAATCAAAGTTTGAGAAGTTAAAAATACAAATTAAAAAACAACCACAGAGTTGATTAAGGAAACTAACATGGCTCTCAGGAGACTCCATATGAATTTGATAACACTAAGAAGACAGAGAACAGTCTAACAAAAAAAGTAGATTGTATGACTTGATTTGAATGAAGAAAGCAACAGATAAAAACAATCATAAAAACCAACAAATATTTGTGACATAAAGTACTTTTGACTTACAGGCATTGGTGCAATCCTTAGGACTATAGGCACAGAAAGACTGCAGTAATGAGTCTTAGCATCCTGAGGAGGGGCATGGTAATACCAGAGGAAGTAGGAATTCCCAAATTTAGTAGTGACATTGGGGAAGAAAATATTTAGGAACAAAGTATTTAGCAGAATGGAAGCTGTGTTTTTATAGGAGTCTAATCTAAATGAATGCTACTCACCCAGGGCTCAATTTCACATTTATCCCAGTGTTTACAAAGGCTCTCAAATTCCTGCTCTCTACCTCTTGCATTTAGATATTTGTAATTTTGTTCTAAAATTGATATTGTTCTGGAAATGCTTAGGGTTTTTAGATTACTATAAAACTACATGTAGATTGATGATGTGTGAAGTTTTACTATAAATACTTAGACAAAGATGCTGAAACATCTACAAGCATGAAGGATACCATGGTGAATATCAGTAATGTTCTGTAGTGTAGTAGGAAATATTATGTTCTTTGTCCCTGACTCTTGACATAGGGTTCCTAAAGCCCTTGGAAATTACCAAGTGATGCAGTATGATTTGTTGTTCAAAAGGAGGCTTTTCATCATATACAAATATATGCTTATGAGGTGATTTAAGGTGGAGCCTTTAGATAATTTCAGTATGGGGTCATTCACTAGAAAGACAACAATATTAAAGGATTAGATGGTGGGACTTTTCAGCCCAACTACCAATCTTCACGAAGGAAAAATAGACTTGAAAATAAGTTCCTTACTCTGAAATTTTAGATTTGTGTGTTTAACTTGGATTATCTCTAGAAACCAAAAAAGTATCATTGGAGGAGGTGGAGAGTTAGAATTTAATGGAGGTGAATAGTAGAACACAAAAACACAGGCAGTACGAATGGAGAAAGGAACCTAACAGGGTTGAGGTGAGGTATAGAATTAATTAAACCAGAGGGGAGGTGGGAGGAAGGATAAATAACATTCAGGATATTTGGAAAAGCCATATGGAAGTCTATTTTATGTGTTACATATAACATATATTTATAATTATACATGTATGTTTTAAAAATAGTTTAATTAGAATTGCCCCGTGTGTGGGGATAATGCTCCTCCCAGAAATCAGAGACTATCAAAGGAAAGTCCAGCCCTAGGCATGGACTACGTCTTTTTGAGTTTTTAACTGGTCAGGATGTCCAAAGGACTCTCAAAAAACACAAGTTACCGACATTGCACTTGGTTGCTCACCAGAATTTTAGATGAAGACCCTATTGGTAAAGAAATTATATACTTTAGAAACAGAACTTGGAGAAATCAAGCTGGTACTAAACTGGAAGCTTCCTCCTTGATTTCTTTCATAGTACTGCGAGGCTCTAGGCAGGTTGCCAGAGAGAAAATTACCAACAATCTTACCCAGCTTTGAACCCAGTGAAGTATAATAACATTTCATTGTTCAATATATGCCCAATTGGTGCAATAGCAGCACCAATGTCTTGGGGAGTAAACTACTGCTGTCTAATTGGATTTAAGGACCCTCAAAAGGAAATAGTTCATACCTAGTACTATAAAACTGGACAAAAACTCATAACTAGAGATGTTATATACCCTAGTGGAGACCCTACTGTTATCATTTTGCTAAATTTAAATGGTATTTATTGCCTTATAGACATTTATCGTATACCCATAGCTTAGTTCAATTCACATTCTTCATCAGAGAAGATTCTTTCTGTAGGAGACAAAGTGTACAGAGAACCACAAATTATCAAAGTACAGGAAATAGGTGACTATGTAGTGTTCATTCCCAAATAGGACATCTATATCACACACCCCCACCCAAAGCTCAGGAACATTGCCGAAGAGAGTTTGGAAACTTTATCAAAACCAGTAGTCAGGGAGGAATGCTGTAGGACCGAATCCTTGCACATGAAAGGCAGTTGTACTTAGGGATTCTCAGCATCTGTGGTTGCTTACACAAGACCTTCACAAGTTCATCCAGTCAACAATATTCCATCATAAATGGGGTGCTCACATGATCTCTCTCCAAGTTGAGAATTTATAGGTAGTTGATGACTGCTAGGGAGAGAAACTCAGATTTCTTCAGGCATGGGTCTGCAGGTAGGTTGTTATGCTGCAGTTGACAGACTCATACTGATATTTCATGTTTGCATTTGAGCAACACAAAATAGACTCAGTTGATAGACAGACACGTTAAGTTGGGAGGGGGTTTGGGTAAAGTGATGTGGGAGGAATTGGAGACAGGGAGTAAGTACTGAACAAAAGACAGAAACACACATCTAATGTTTTCATATGTAACAGATTCCTTCTACTAACAACAACAAATCAAAAACTGGAAAATTATTTTCTGAGCTTCGAAGTTGAAAAATGTTAGGAGAGCATTATGCCCAGGCACCCCATAATCCACCTCACCTCATATCTTTTTCTCCTTGTATCTCTTCTAGCTGGCTGTCTCTTAGTGTGACCTTTGTAATAAACCAGAATATAAGAAAAAAATTTCCTAGTTCTATGACCTAGTTCCAAGGAGGGGATTGTGAGGCCTCTCATATTTCATTCAGATTGACTTCTCATGCACATGAAAAAGTGCAGAATGACTTAGATCACCAAGTCTGGAGAATCTGGTGCTAACTCCAGGTAGACATGATCAGAAATGATTCACTTGTAGGGCAAACGACACAGATCCTATGCAAGCTCAAAGCAGACAAAAACCCAGCATAGATACGGAGAAGTAGGTAGTAAGCTCCAACCCTATCTAAGAAAATTATGGCAATAGATGGCTCCTGGGAGTGGCAGAGACAGTCTCAAGCATGGGACTCTTGGGAGGTTTACCAGGCGTTTGTGGATAGATCAAAACTAAAAGACATTTAGGGCCACAAATTAGACTATATAGACCATATACATACATATATATGTATATATGCACATGTATATATATATACATTACAATGCATTAAATTGGACTGGGGGCAATAAAGGCAGGCAGAAATAGTAGAGGGTCTCTAAAATATCAAATTATACTGTAATAAATAAAAAAATCATTAAAAGCCAAAAGACACAGCAAAATGTCAACATGCAAACAATTAACAAAGAATTTTGACAAAAATTCAATATGTTCATAAAATCAAGCTTAAAATGATGCAAGGAAAAAAGATTGTATATAAGGTTTTTAAAATGGTGATATAATCATTGAATCATCATTGATTTTGGTGAAAATAACAAAGAAATGTGTCTGGAAAGCTGAATATGTTCTCTATAATATTTTTAATTAGTACTAAGTAAAAATTAAAATATACAAATTTTTAAATTGGAAAATTAAAGAACATGAGATGACATTTGCAGATGTATTTTGGCACAGCAATAGGAAAGCTGATTTGAGAAGTGTACTGTTGTATTCAAACACACTAAAGAAAGCATTTGTTCAGTGATTTTATGGGCAAATTTCTAAAAGTTCTTTCTAGGCTACATACCAGAATAATGATCATCAAAAGAGATAAAGACTATTCTTTTAATTTCAATTTTGCTTTCATTTATTATGTCAAGGAGAATCTTTTTCACATTGGAAAACTGAAAGAAAAGTGATGAAGAGAAATTAAAATACTAAAATGAATAGAAATTAAAGAAGTAGTATAGTTAATTCTGCAAGTGACTTGCTCCTCTGGCTAAGAAGTGTCGAACTGAGGGTACTGAGTGGCGTTGAAAGTAAGATCCATGTTAGTAATCTTGGAGGAGTTACTGATAATAAGGGAGCTAGTAGAAAGGGAAAGAAGGCAAGTGTCCCAAGTTTCTGCAAAGGTTATGCAAAGTCTTAAAACTATAGACCAGGGATCTTGACATTTATGCTCAGCAAAATATTTGAAAGGCACTCTGAATGGATGGATAGCTTCCGAGTATTGAGAAAGGTCACAATTAGCAGTGGTCACCTTGTGCTCACCAGGCATAAAGCTCAGTGGATTGTCTTTATTCACTGTTTTTTACATAATGACTAAATTTCTATTCCAGAGGATTTATAGAATAGCATACTGAATTAATAAGGCCATGCCAGTATTCTTTAACCAGGAATGGGAATGTATGGACTATGTTACAATAGCAATATTGATAACAATTTGAATAACTATACCATATAGTGAATATTAAGTACTAAACACATGTCATCTTGGGAGAAATAGAGCTGCCCACCTCAGTTTTTATTAAACTCAAGGCCTGTGCATACCAGGTAAGCACTCTACATATGAGTTTTATGCCCAGCCAACCCTCCTTTTGAAAAACTTTAGGCAGTCAGTAACAGGAAAGAATGTTAGGTAGTTGCAGTATTAGGTGTTTCAAAGTTCCCACTGCTAGTCTAAGTAACAAAGTGTATATATGACAAGTATGTGAGTAGAATATTAGTAAACCAAGAACTTTAGAATTGACATGGAATTGACAGCTGCATTTATTGATTGTAAAAGAGCTAATCATGTACTATTTGAGCAGAGGGAAACACAGGCTAGCTCTTTATGGTCTAGAGAAAATCCCATCCACAAATAATTTGCGTGTCACAGTTGGTACAGCAATGAAAAAGATGCAAAGTAGTCACAACAGTTTAAAATCTGAATCCAAAAGATAGGATACTCCCAAAAGAAATTGGAATGAGCTGACCCATTGGTTACTAGTCTGTGGAATTTTAGATGAATTTTATAAATATGCATGATATGTATGGCATTTTTATGGGGGCAGCATGGCCATTTTCCCTATTTAAATCTTGATGAATCAGATATCGTTTTAGGATAATCATTCCTATGTTCTTCCAGAAAAGCCCACAAACAGGGGTGTGGTCAACATAACAATGCAAATGATATTATAATGAAGTTTAGATCTTTTGAAGATGCAGTCTCTCATCAGTGTACATGTATGGTAATTAAAAAAGCTTCCAAGGACCTTAATTTCTGATAGAGTAAAAAGACCCAGCCTGTGGCTTCAAAGATGTTTAACTACAAAGGGTCAGTCTGAACATCAGGAGTCCCAAGTCCCAAGAAACTTCCGCAATTTCCCTTGAATCTCTCATGATTAACTCTCTACTTGGCTCATTTTCATCGCACTACGGTAATTCAGCATTGTTATTTATTGTAACCTAATGTGATTTACCCTGGGGAATGTGCACCCTGTGCACCTGTGAACATATTCTCCTGTGACTGGGGAACTGTCCTGCACATGTCTGTTTAATTTCAACTTTGCCATGTTTTACAGCTGCTGCCTTTCCTTACTGACCTGTCTGGCTTTTGCACTCATTGCTGAATGCAGAGTATTGAAGTCTCCACCTCTTTGTGTCGCTTTCTCTCTTCTGAATTCAATCTTTGCTTCATGGATTTCAGGGTTAGGATATTTGGTGCATATGTTATTGTGTATTATTTTAGTGAACTGACATTTTTATAATTATATACAGATTTTTGTCATGAGTTTTTTAATTAAAATATTCTTTCCATGATATTATTACAGTTATCTTTGATCTCTTTGGATGCAATTTGCAAATAATAATTTTAAGCTTTTTCACT
>NW_008351958.1:6945525-6960630 GCF_000622305.1 Nannospalax galili | reverse complement strand
TATATAATATATGAGTTGAATCTTATTATAATATACTCAAAAATATGTATTTTGATTGAAAAGTTTCATCAACTTATGTTTAAAGTAACTAATAATAGAGGAAGAAAAATACTGTCAATTTCTGCGTTTCTTGTAAAACCGTCTTGACTATTCTTTTCTTTCTGTGCCTTCCACTTTGTCTCATATTTTCTAGTGATATGCTTTGATTCTTTCTGCATTTATTTTTCCTATACTTTGTAATTTTTGTATATTTACTTGTGGTTACCAATGTAATTATGTAAAGCATCTTAAAGTTATTGCATTATACTTTAAATCAATCATGACCTAAATTCCATTGCATTCAAAACCTTTATTCCCTTACAGCTCTACCCTATTTAAGTTATGCTGTTGATGTTAAAATTGCATATTGTATGACCATTAATTTAAACTTTCATTTTTGTTGCTTTAATTTAAGTTCTTTGTGCCCAAGTTACAGTAATACAGTTTTCTGTATCTGTCATATATTTATCTTGACACTCATATTTTTGTTCACTTTTGTGCACTAGCTACTGTGCTTTCCTTTCAATTTCAAGCGTTTTTTTTTTCAATTGCTACACTTTTTTTGTTTTTCCTTTTTCAAAAAATATTTTTATTGTGCATTTCACCCAGCACAGAACAAGGGAAATGTACAGCAGGCCCCAGCCCTAGCTGAGGAACTATTAGAATTTTCAAGCATTCTTTAGCCTCTCTGTTGGGCAGACTAGTGATTATGAACTCAATTCTTATTGTTCTAGTGAATTCTTAATTTTGTCTTTATTTTTTAAGAACAGTTTTACTAGAGACACTGCACTTGATTAAAAGAGGTTTTCCCCACACAGTGCTTGATTAGCTATCCCTCTCCCTTTCCTGCAGCAAAATCCCCTGAATATATTTTCTTTCCTTGTATATGATGCATCATTTTTCTCTACAGTTTTCAGGATATTCTCTGCATGTTCCCTTAAACTGCTCTTCCTTGTGATTCTCTTTCAATTTATCTTAGGTAAATTTTTCCTGAATCTAAGGCTTAGAACTGGCAAATTTTAGCCATTCCTTTAGTTAAGCTCTCTTCCCCTTCTCTTGTCTCCTTGAGGAATTTTTACAGTATCCCACCGGACATTTTTCCTACAGTACTTTGGCTCTCATCTTTTCTTCCCTCCTTTCCACCCTCTAATAAAATGACTTTAGATTAATTGTTGTTCAATTTGTTTATTCTTTCTTCTATCTCACATAGTCTGCCAATGGACCCATATATGTATTTTTCAATTTATTTATTACATTTTTTCAGTTCCAAAATGTGTGTTTACTATTGTCAATAGTTTCATCATGACTCATTTTTCCATTATACCATTTCAATATTTTTTGCATTCTATTTTAGTTCTTTGAAAATCTTATGGCCATTATTTTAAATTTGATTCATCTTTTTATTTATTTATTTGTGTGTATGTGTGTGTATGTGTGTGTGTGTGTGTGTGTGTGTGTGATGTCTGTATGTGGGGGTTATGCATATCATAGTGCATTTGTGGAAATCAGAGAATAATTTTCTAGAGCAATTCTGTCTTTTGACCTTTAGGTGGGTTCTAAGGATCAAACTAAGCCATCAGGCTTGCTTGGCAAACACTTTACTTGCTGAGTCATTTTGCCAGCCTTATTTTTAATATTTAATTTAATATTTGGTCAAGCATATTGGGTCCAGTGTCTGGAGTTATATTTTGTGTCTTTGACTGGTCATGTTTTTCCTCTTTCTTTTTATAAATATATTTTTATTTATTATTTTCATTTTATGTGTATGAGTGTATTGCCTGCATGTATGTGAGTGCACCCGTGTCATGCAATGCCATGGAGATCAGAAGAGGGTGTCAGATTCTCCTGGAACTGGAGTTAAGGACGGTTCATAGCCACCATGTGGGTGTTGGGAATCGAACCCAGGTCCTCTGCAAAAGCAGTCAGTGCTCTTAATTGCTGAGCCATCTCTCCATCCCCTTTCCTCTTTTTTAAATACAATGATCTTTTGCTAGTATTAGGTATTTTAACAAATAACTTTTACTAACCAGTTTGGCTAGAGTTTCTAAAACCTCTCATACTTTTTCTGATCTATTGTTCTGCCAACATTCACTGCAAAGATGTAGTTTTAGTGTTCTACACCTTTGTCCTCCGTGCATTCTAAACTTTAGTCTTTAACCCAACAATATTCTGAGTTAAGCAAGATCAGCCCAGTTGGATAACATTTGGAATGTTGGACATGTGGTCTCACATTATGTGGCCTAATCTTGCTTAAATTATACTAGTGAAATCTCCTGTAGAAAAGTTTATTCATTTCTGAACAGTAAGTGTTAAGACAAAAATGACTATTTGGGTTATGTTTAAAGTAGGGAGTCCAAAATGATAAAATGACTGAAAATGCAACATTTCTAAATCAGGGAAAAATATCTTGGAATACCACTAGAAATCAGGAGGTGATAGCTTGTAAGACAAGTTGGATCATGTCCTCTTTACTCCTAGATCCCCACAAGTATCGTGGTAAAACTGACTACACCATTGGACTAGTAATGCATGCATTCAATTGAATCCGTTGTCATTCATTAGTCTTCATGTGTCTGAAAGTAGATTTAGCTATCTTATTATTTTATTCAAAGATACCAAAACATCTAAGAGTATAAATGTGTTATCTATATTCACCAGGCAAATAAAAGGATTTAGAATTTGAAATCAGTAGGATGAAAATCTATCCTGTTTAATAGTTATGACCACATATGCCAGGACTCTTCATTTATTTAAAAACAATAGTGACTGTTCCACATAGGTTGTGAAAAACTAGAAATTATAGTCTAATGATTATGCCACAGAATAAGGAGGAGAGTAAAAAAAACAGATTTTTGTTTTACCAAGAGAAAAAATCATATATAAAAACACCACAGCATATGTGCCTTAGAAATTATATACACATAGTCATTTTATTAAGTGTAAGAGCTCATAGTAACTTGACATTGTTGATAGGAAACAATGTCTAATGAATATTTTCCATAGAGCTGTTGAGTTTCACTCTTGAGATCTAGATAAAGCTGTATTGAGGTATTCTTGGTAGATAAATATTTAATTTTCACTATTGTAATTTGCAATGAAACAATATAGATGGCATTAAATGAGGTTTCATTGTTCTTCAGGCATTCATCATTGAAAATGTGCTGTTCTTACACATTTATTTTCACACTCATTTTACTCATTCAACATGTGTTTCAGAATCAAATACACAGAATTTTTTAAATGTTATTTATAATTTTTATTATTTTATGTGTATGAGTGTATTGCCTGCATGTATGTGATAGGTAAAAATGTTGGAGAGAGCAGTGGCAGGAGGCAGCGAGGCACAGATAGAATTCTCAGTGGGATACAGCTTTATTTTGCACGGGACACGTTTCCCTCAGGGAAGGGAAAGATGTCAGGGAAGGGAAAGATATCAGGGAAGGGAAAGATGTCAGCAAAGGGCAAGATGTCAGGGAAGGGAAAGATGTCAGGGAAGGGAAAGATGTCGGAAGAAAGAAGGAAGGGGAAAACAGGTAGGATTAGGGTCTGGAAGTGTTTGCTTTTTCCCTCTTAAGATAAGAGGAAATCTGCTTATCTTATCTTTGGAGGTCAGAGGAAAGGCAGGTTGCTTCTCAGCAGAGTTTGTTTCCCTTGACTTCAAAGGTCAAGGTGCTTATCAGCTCAGTTCCCTTTTTTGGGCTCCAAAGTCTGTAGGTCCCTGTTGGGGAGGGGGGAAGCTGCTGCTGTTTGGAACCCTAACAGTATGCACCTATGTTGTGCAATGCCCAGGGAGATTAGAAGAGGGCATCGAGTCACATGGAACTGGAGTAGTGCTGGGAATCAAACTTGGGTCCTCTGCAAAAACAGTCAGCATTCCTAACCACTGAGCAATCTTTCCAGCCCAAATACTCAGAATTTTTACATTGTCATGATAATTACTCCTCATAGGTGAAGACAATGCTTATCAGTTATTAAAATGCCTCCTCTGTACTTGAATCATCTTGGTGCTAGTCTCCCTATTTTCCAAGTGAGAAATAGAACTAATAAACATGCACAAGAGCTCAGTAATACTTGATTGAATTTGGCCTCAAATTCAGACCTCCAAACCCGAGTTGTTTCCACTTTATAAACTGCTTTTGAAAATATTTGCTGGTTTTTACAAATTTGCTCATAGAGAGAAACATTTTATAATAATTTATGATTACTTATTAAAATATCTTTGTGAGAGTCATAGCTGTAAGGGCAATGATGATCATAAGACAAGAATATAAATTAAATCTGAATGTAATAATGAAGTCATGTGGCCCTTTTCATGAAGGATACAGTTTAGCATTTTAGAATGTGCATCCGAATACCAAATACTGACCTCACAATTATCATTAATATACTCTTTATTTCAACCGACTTGTCCAACATACATATGAGATCTGTGAGTCGCATGTGTTCCAGGATAGCTATAAATGTGGCCCAATAGCAAATGGCAAACTGACTTAAAACACTATGCATTTGTTGTGAGAATTTTTTTCTGTTATTTGACTGCATTGTTCTTAAGCATAGATTTTGTAACCGATAATTTCATGTCAGGATGTCAAAATGTGTGAGATGTATATACCTTGATTGTTTTGTTGTGGAATATATAATCCTTTTCCATGTGATAATACCAAACAGGAAATAGCCATTTGGATTTTCCATCTAAAAATGTGTCTAGGAAGTGTGATTTGATCTACATCTTTCTCAAATCAAGCACAGCAGTATGTACAATGCTTCACTTTAATGGAGAAGAATATACACTAGATTCACATTTTCACATTATGCCGTTTGCATTTATATCCTTGGCCATAAGAAACAATAACTTTGGGCCAGTTATTTGCACTTTAGGCTATTGTTATTTAATTTGAAAAAGAGAGAATTAGATTATATCATTTGTTTCCAATTGGTTTCCTAGAAGTATTTATTATGATGCCCGACTTATGAACTCAATATCTTCAAACATTTTTATCTGCCATTTATGGAGAGATAATGGATTTATTAAAAGATAATTTACCACTTTCCTCTTTAAGCTAAGTAAAGCACTATATTACATAAAATCAGATCTTTTGATTTGAAATATAACTTTCAGTTGATTTAAGTTTGTATAATAAAAATCAATATTTTTACTTAGCTCACAAAAGGTAAATGTCTGTTCATTGGACATTTATTGCACTAAGATATTTTAAATATGAAATGGTGATCTCTTAAAGGCCATGAAGCCCCATGTATTAACCTATCATAATCAATGATTGTTGTGATTTCTTTTAATTTTTATAATCTTATAGATTTTTTTTTCCTTCCCATTTAGCATAGAAAGAAGAATTTCAAATTGTTTCCCTGGACTGTTTTGGAAAGACTTTACATTAAGCATTCCTTAATAAAATAAACCTTAATAATTTCTTAATAAAAATATCCACTTTCCTCATTACAGAAACAGTTAACAACCAATGCTCTTTTAATGTCCTTTCCCTTCAACTGAAATGTTTAAAGAAATGCAATTATTCTCTGCAGTGTGATTTTTTTTTTTTTCCTGGAGAAATGTGAAAAAAAAAAAAATGCTTATTCACTCTAAATGAGGGACTAAAGGTACACTAATGAAAAGTTTTCAGTGAAGATTAACATGCCTAACCAATGATTGATTGGTATCTCTCACATGAGCATGGATGAAGGATAAGTTATATTAGCATGGGTGAACCCCCCCTCCAAAGAAAGCCCACCCTAACTCAGGTATTGACTAAAGAAAACTGTGTCCCTACAGCACTCTGCATAACTTGCAGCAGCCCCTCCCTAAGGGACTTTCCTTTCCCAGCAATGTTTACTATTTACTTAATCCTGAGGAACCCTTTGAATCCTGTGACCTCCTTGAAATTCTTGAGCCTAGTAAATTTTACTTCTTTTGGAGTCTTAGGAGCTTTCTTCCTCTCTCCAGAGTTAGGAAGATCAGGAAGAAATAGCAACAGAACATTCTCATTTTCCCTTTCACATTTGCAGTCGTTAATATGCTTCTTAATTTTTCTCTTCTTTTCTGTGACTTTAGAGTAACTATCATTTGGTTTATGATATCTAAAATAGGTAAAATTTTTATTTCAAGAAAAGATTTGCATATGTAACAGTTATCTTAAAAGGCAAAATGATGAAGTGTATACCAATGAGTTCTAGAATTTATACCTCAAAATTAATATGTTTATGTTAATGAATTTTTGCCATATTCATTTTTCTGGGAAAATAATGACTTCAATTTATGATGAATTTTTATTATTAGTCTTGCATTTTTACATCAAATAATATAAATTCTAGATAACAGTATTTTTGGTACATTGACTCACCTAATTCAATAACAGCTTGTCTCAGTAAAATGCTCTAAAATATTAGTCAATTTTAAATTCATAGCAATTTGGAAAAACATTTTCATTTATACTGTATAGTTAAAAACCTAGAAGGTTATTTACGAATGTGACAGCCATTGGTTTTTGTCTAAGATTTATGACCTCTCCAGCCATGCATATTTGTCTATTTTTACAGTGCCACACAAGAGTTCCCACCCACTGAGTGGGCTTTAAGTTTGATTAGGTAGCTGTTTATTAAAACTAAGATAAAAGTGCCACTAATGTACCAGTATAGTTTGCTTAAGATTCTTCATGCCACAGAAGGGAATGAGCACAAAAGTCCACAAGTGGCCAAAGGGTTGAGAATAAGAGTCTGCAGAGTGTGGATTCCTGAACAGGACTCTATATTAAGCTTCACCCATCCCAAGGCTCAGGGACCATTGTGGGAGAGGGGCTAGAAAGACTGTAAGTGCCAGTGGAGGAGGTTCATGACCATAAGGAAACAGTCTTACAGGCTCCTAGGACTTGTCTCATATGCACTTGCAGCAACAGTGTCAGCATGCACAACACCCATGCAAGCTCAATCAGACAAAAAACCCAGCATAGAATGCAGGAAATGAGCAGCAGGCCCCAACTTTACCCAAGGAACTATTGGCAGCTAATTACTGCTTGATGAGGTACAGTTGATCCTCTTTAAGGGAGAGACTCTAGAGAGGCTTACTAGACCTCAGTGGATTAACTTGTACTGAGGGATGTCTGGGAACAGTAACTTGACTCTTAGAGTTTAACATATATAATAGAATTCATGAAATCCGATTGGGGAGCTATAAAGATGATTAAGATGTTTTGTAAGAAATGCAAAAAATTTCAATAAAAAATACCCACTAACAACAAAAGCAACAACAACTACAACAACAAAACCCTAGCTGATTTAGCAACTTGCCCAAAGTAAATTTAATTAACAGAAAATTTTTCTCATGTATGTTTATAATATTTACAGATTGAAACTTGATTCATTAATCTATCAATTAATTTAGATTATGACTATTTAATGAAACATAGTTTATAAAGACTGTTAAGGGGCTGGAGAGATTGCTCACTGGTTAAGAACACTGGCTGCTTTTGCAGAGGATCCAGATTTGAATTCCAGCACCCACATGGTGGCTAACAACCCTCAGTAAAGTTCCAGGGGATCTGATGCTCTCTTCTGACCTCTCTAGACACTGCACAACAACAGGCAATACACTCATACATATAAAATAAAAATAATAAAATACAAAAAATAAAAAAAATAAAAAATAAACACAATTAAAATTCCTTCTTGTAGATGACACAGGGAAACAGTTTTCCAGACAGGTGTACATTTACTCATATGGACTCACAGCAATGGTGACAGCATGTACAAGTCTCATGTAAGCTTGAGCCAGCCCTGCCTAAGGCACTCTTGGCAACAGCTTGATTCTGGGAGGGAGAGAGTCAGTCTCATTTAAGGGTAAATCTTTCAGTAAGTTGATCAGGCTCCAGTGGATAGAACCACACTGAATGGTATTTGACTCTATTTGAGTCTGTAGGGCTTTAGATGTGTGTGTGTGTGTGTGTGTGTGTGTGTGTGTGTAGTGTGTGCATGGTGTGTGTGTAGAGTATGTGGTATGTGTGTGTGTGTGTTCCTGTGTGTGTGCCTGTGTGTGTGTATGTATGTATAGGGTCCATGAAAGTGGTGAGGGGTAGTGGGTGAGGGTGAAGATATATTGTATGAAATTTCCCAAAATAAAGACTCTCATACACATAAAATAAAAATAAAAATAAAGCAGTAGCAAGAGAAAAAAAAAATCCCCTCTTCATGAATATATACCCTATAGTGTAGGGCAAGACAACAGCAGCTGAACTTGGTCAGAATGTTCCAGAGTGACATGAAGTTCCATAAAATCAGAAATTGATGTGACCCAAACTTAAGTTTTGGTGTCATTTGCTGACAGGAAGATGTTTAGAAGGCAGAATAAATGTTTTGAGGAAGTACAAGTCCATTAGAAATCTCTAAATTTAGGAATGTCTGACTACAGTTGTAGAGTTGTTTATTTCCCTTTTTAGTTTTATTGGATCACATCTTTCTTATATTTTATTTATTAATTTTTATTTTTATTTTGTGTATGAGTGCTATACTTGCATGTAGGAAGGTGTATCCATGCCCTGCAATGCCCAGAGGTCAGAAGAGATGATTGTTAGGCACCATGCAGGTGCTGATAATTGAACCCAAGTCCTGAGCAAGAGCAGTCAGTACTCCTAACCACTGAGACATCTCTCTAGGTCCAAGGATTTTGAATCTGTTTTAATTTTTAAAAATTTTATTTTATGTGTACGAGTATATTGCCTGCATGTATGTGAGTGCTCCCATGTCGTGCAATGCTGGAGTTAAGGACTGTTTGTAGCCACCATGTGAGTGCTGGGAATCAAACCCAGGTCCTCTTCAGGAATAGTCAGTGCTCTTAACTGCTGAGCCATCTCTCCAGCCCCAGGATTTTGCATCTTAAATGTTGAATTTCTTATGTTAAGTATATCTGTGACCAAGTTGAATTTTTGTGAAAATTTCCCTTTCCTAGTTATATAATGTCTTCTTTCATTTCAAATTTCCTGCTTTGAAGTTTGATTTTGGTATAATGATTCCATTTGGGGAAGTGTTTTATTCTTTACGTTACTTGGTTTTCCTTCACTGGGCAAAAAAATCGGTGTAAAGGAGGAAATATAAATTTTTGCTCATAGTTTCAGATGTTTATGTCCATGTGGGATTTTTAATTGTGGGAGACAGGCTTGAGCCTAGGGTGAAAGTCTTATTGACAGCCATACAGCAGATCTGAGGCAATGGCTGGACCACTGGAGCCACAAGGAACACCTTGCAACATTTGCTCCCATTGGCAGATCATGAGACTGATGCCCAGAGCTCCCACTCCCTAATCACCACCCCTGGACTTCCAAAATTGCAACACTTAGGTATTGGAACAGTCAGGGTCACGTGGTTTCTAGGAATCCAGGCTCTGTAATCTGACACCTATTATGTTAATGAGGCATCCTACCCGATATTCTGTGATAGGATGCTAAGTCTGTTATGTTAATAAGGTATCCTAC
Organism: Nannospalax galili; assembly: GCF_000622305.1. NCBI lineage: Eukaryota > Metazoa > Chordata > Mammalia > Rodentia > Spalacidae > Nannospalax > Nannospalax galili. The sequence goes on along the minus strand of NW_008351958.1, from coordinate 6,951,115 downwards.
TTGCTGTACTATGATTGGACCACTACCCCATATAAGCAATAAAGCAGACCTGTGTCACTGAACCTGGTCTCCTGTGTCTGAATGCAGCTTCACTGATACAGTCTCCTCACCAGCCCTGGGGTCCGGGTCCAGGCAGAAGCGGCAAGGACAGGAGGCAGCACAGGGCAAGCAGAAGAGCTGCCTCAGCACCAGGTGAGCAGAAGAGTGGCCTCAGCCCAGGGCAAGCAGAGAAGCAGCCTTGATACCCGTGAGAACAAAGGAGTGGCACCCACGAAAACAGAGGAGCAGCCACCGCTGGCGGTGACTACAGTTAATTATTGGTCATGATGGAGAATTATATGGGAGTGGGTCAAACCTATGGTAGAACAATGCTGGTTGTCTTATAGTAGTCGAGAGAGAGAGAGAGAGAGAGAGAGAGAGAGAGAGAGGAGGAGGAGGAGGAAGAGGAAGAGGAAGAAGAGGGGAAAAGGAAAGGAAGTTGGGGGAGAGAAGAGAGGAACCAAGGAAACATGTATCTTCCCAGGATATGCTCCCAACTAATTTACCTCTTGAAATTTCTACCAGCTACCAGAAATTCCATCAAGTAATAAATCCATCTGTGGATCCCTCATGATAAAATCTTTCAAATATCTCCATCTCTAATTACTGCTGCATTGGGGTGTTCAGTAACAACTTTTTGGGAGACATTTCTCCAAAGTGTAACATTGCTGCTCTGGAAAATGGATCTGGGCAGGAATTTGAGCCTCCCCGCCGTGGCTGCTGCTCCTGACACTTCCCCAGGAATCTTGTGCAGGCAGGCTTTCCTGTGAGTATCCAGTAAGGCCTAGATCTTTGAGTCTGCAACTACTAAGATTTCTGCATTCTTATGCTAATCCCTGTGGTAATTTGTTTAAAAGCAACATTCAGGAAAAGTATTGCCAAACTGTATGGTGACCAACATATTTTTTCCCAGGTAAACAGTACTCAAGCACATCTCTCCCATGATGCATTTCTGATTCTCTAGATTTGAAGAAAGTTCATTTTTGTAAACCTCAGCTCTTTTATCAGTTTCATAAAAATTTAAATTTTCCTTCACCATCATTGCACTGATTCATGGGTAAGAGAGACATTCTCTCTAGTTCATATCTTAAACAGATAACAACCTTCTGAAGATCAACCGTTGAAAGTCCAAAGGGGAGGTTCCTTTTCAACTTTTCATAAGATTTGAATCTCATCTTGAGGTGGAACACCTTGCGATTTCCTCTATCCATCTTGACATGTCTAGTGTTTTTGTCATTATGCAGATCTTGCTAAACTACCTTACTGTGGAGATTTCACTGGTATGGCTTCCCTACCATGTTGGAGGGGCCTGGGAGGGATGGAAATAATGTAAATACAATACTCAAGTGTGAAATTAATAAAAATAAAATATTTAAAACAAAATAAAAAAAACCTCATTATATCCTAGCTTGAATCTAAAAACATGCCAATTACTAAACACAACTTTGTTTTTTTGGCAGATTCTTTGTTAACAAGTATGGAAAATGATACTATTTATTAAACTATCAGGAAAATATAATGTATTCAATTCCAATGCTTATTGTCATAATTCATGATAATTAGCAACAAGTTTTTGATAAGTATTCCATCTTAAATTGTTAGAAATCAAGGGTAAATTAGACACTTCTAATATAATATTTTCTTCAAATATGACTACAGCATATACTGAGTTCCTTTTCCATAAAACACAGAAGTTTGATGTTGGTATACAAGTTATCTTTTGAAATCTCTTGCCTATAGACAGTGAAACAGTCAATCAGTCCAAACTTAAAAGAACAACAATGTATAGAGACTCATGATCAGTTCATTGAATGCTTTCAGAAATGAGGGACAGCTGCAGCTGTTCCCTCAGGGGTGTCTGCCATTTGACTGACAATGCTTGTGTATCTTCCACTAACTCCTCTAATGCGTTCATTGTTTATCTCTAAAGAAAATTTAAATTTAACAATATTTTCATAGAAAAATCAAAATTTTGCATTTGGAAATATTTCATTCAATTGATCTTCAAACTAGTTTTGGCTTACATTAAATCTGAAGAAAATTTTAAATATCTATCTTCCCTTTCTTCCAAAGAAATCATTATCAAGCAGAAACAATATCATACTGAAGAGATTAAAAAAACATTGTGCCTTTCATTAGGTGGTGGATTGCCATGATTATGACTCATCTGTCATTGACATTGTGTTGTACCTGACCTGTATCTATTGCCGAATTTATATAATTATACTACTTGTAAGTGCCCTTGAGATGTTGCTTCCAGAAATAGTAGACTAAGAAATTCAGAATGACTATACACTGAAAATACTTTGACAACGTGGGAGAATAAATCTATCTGAAAATGTTGAAAATTAAGAAGCTAAGAAGGAACAACGGGGTCAAGATATGTAATAATCGGAGAGGAAAGAATCCTAGAGGGGCAAGCCTATCCTTTTTGACTCCCCTTAGAAGTCTTTCACTTCAGGGATTGTTCTGATTACTGTGGCTGAAGAGGAGAGAAAGTGAGCAAATTTTTGACAGCCTTGTGGAGCCTGAGGACAAAACATGGAATTCAGGCCCTCGGGCTTGATGTTAGGCCACAAAGGTCCACAAGACTGGAGCAAGGGTTAATCAGAAACGGTTTAGCCATTTCTTGGACTGAAACACAGTGTGGGTCATCTCTTTAGAACAGGACTGTGTGATCTGAAATTCTAAGTGCCCATAGCCATTTACAAGCACAAAAATGTATTCTCTCTGAAGGAAGATACAGTCATTTGAGACTTCAAATTATTTCTATAGTATTATAAACCCTGGCACTCTTTCAGAGTCGCAAAGTATATAAGACCACATGATATAGAATCAAGGAAACAAAAAGAATATAAATGTTGTCTGATAATTCAGAAAATAGTTCCAAGTCTTATTTTATTACTTTAATTTTATTTTTAAAAGTGTATTGCCTGTATGTAGGTAAGTGCACCCGTGTTGTGCAATGCCGCGAAAGTCAGAAGAGGGCTTCTGATTCCCCTGTAACTGGAGTTAAGGATAGTTCATAGCTGCTATGTAGGTGCTGGGAATTGAACCCGGGTCCTCTGCAAGAGCAGTCAGTGCTATTAACCGTTGAGCCATCTCTCCATCCCTAAGTAATAGATTTTAAAATGGCTAAACCTGACATAATTAAATCTTCTAACGCAAGATGGAAATTTTTGACAGAGATCTAGAATATACAAAAATAGATACAAGGGAAATTTGGGAACAGCAATATTCTGTAAATCAAACTTTAAAAATGTATCCAGAAGACACGTGGGTACAAAAGAGAGGAAAATTCAATTTTTAAAAAAAGAGTAAGGGGGCAGAACACAATGCACTCAGAAGTCCTAACATATATGCAATAGGGCATTTAGACAGAGAAGAAAGCAAGATGGTTAAAAAAAAAAACTTGAAAAAATATGCTGCTGAGAATCATAATATTGAATCCCTGTGAGCCTTTTGTAAATAAATGCAAAGTAAATCAGAGAAAACTTCAAAAAAAACAATAATAAACAGAATGCCCCCTTCCTTGTATATTACCAGTGCTAGGCATGGAACTCATGGCTGGGCCAGTGAAGTCTACCAAAACTTTGAAAGTAAAATTCAAAGTATTTACAGACCATATATATTTGATGATGATGTGAAATATATATATATATATATATATAGAGAGAGAGAGAGAGAGAGAGTACAGATTAACAGAGCAATGAAAGTCATAATGTAAAAGAATAATATGTTCAAAACTATTAATATTAAGTTGGAAAACATTAAAATTTATTTAAATTTATTTATTTTACATGTATGAATGTTACCTGCATATATTTAAGTGTACCCATGTCATTCACCATCCATGGAGGTGGGAAAAGGGTGTTGGATCCCTTGGAGGTGTCATGTGGGTGCTGGGACTCAAACCTGGATCCTCTGCAAGAGCAGCCAGTGCTCTTAACTGCTGAATCATCTCTCCAGTCCCTGGAAAACTCATTTTAATAAAGTTGTGTGGATGTGACTAGGCATAAGAAAATTCATGACAGAAAAACATATCACAATACAAAAAGTTATGAGAAGGAGGATGCTTAGGAGAAACCAGTGGTTCAGAGATGACACATGACAGGAGAAAGGGGCATAGTGAGTACCTAGATTCCACAAGGTTTTATAAGACTGCTTCCTCCTCTCCTCCTCTCCTCTCCTCTCCTCTCCTCTCCTCTCCTCTCCTCTCCTCCCCTCCCCTCCCTTCCCCTCTCCTCCCCTCCCAACTTCTCTTCTCCTTTTCTTTCAGTTTTCTTTCCTTTTCTTTTCTTTCCCTCTCTTCCTTTCTTTGACAGGGTCTCACAGTACAGCCCAGGGATGTCTAGAACATCCATGCAACCCAAGCTGGCCTAGAATTCCTATGTAACCCAGGGTGGCCTCACACTGGCAGTTATTCTGCTTCAGCCTCCTGACTGGGGTTATATGTGTGATTCATCATGATTGGCTCCTATTTTCCCTATAAATAAATGTTAGAAAGTGTTGGAAGGACTGTCTCAGATCTACTAAAATCTGAGACAGAAATATCTACATAAGGACAATGGGAGAAACTTGGGATGCTCTGTAATGACAATTCATTTTCACAGAAATCACAGACCATGACTATGAATTTTCAGCATATATATGCATATATACATATTCTTCCTAGAAGAAAAAGAAAGCCAAGCATAGTATCTACAAGTGCTTTAATAGCATCCCCTGTAGTTTTTGAAGGCCAACTTCCTTGCCATGTGTTTCTGTAAGAGAACCAAAAAGCACAGCTCTGAACTGACCTAGTAGCTGGATGCTCTCTCCTATGTTTCAGTATCTAAGAAACATATGTCCTAAAGGTGTGCGGTGTCCCTTGGTATGGTGTTCTGGTTGGCCCTTTCTCAGTGGATGGACAGGATGAGGAGACTCCAGCCTTCTAATGCTCTGATTGGTAATGTCAGTTCAATGATTCTGAAAAGTATGGAAGTTAAACAATTTGCAGATGGTTAGCTAAAAGCACTACAGTTTTGTTTTGTTTTTACATCACTTGAATTTAAAAAAGAAAATTCACATAATATTTCTTCCCTCCATTAAAAATTCATTTTAATGTCTTCTGTGATCTAAAGAGGGAGGAGGCGGTGTCTAGTGTGGTAAGCGTAACCAGGCTTTACCAGCATATGCTCTGTGGGTTTGACGTAAATGGGAAAGAGACATCATAGTCCATGGTTCTCAGTGTAAGCTATAATTCCCATAAAACCAAGAACTGTTTTGCTTTTATTTTTCCCTTGGTTTTGTAAAACAATTTACAGTGAGGTTTTCGGGGACTGCATGTTGTGATATCTGAGGCAAGTAGGAGAATGTCTGTCTATCTCCCATTAAGCCTGGCATTAAAGAAGGCTGATAATCTTAAACATTCTTAAAAAATAAAACAGCGACTACTATCCTCAGACCTCTTGGGGTAAGTCTATAGCGCAGCTCTCCGCACCAGGACTCCCTAAGCCACATTCACCCTTCCATCCCTCCCGCCATTCTATACTCCTAGTTTGGGCCCTGG
>NW_008351958.1:6926921-6939000 GCF_000622305.1 Nannospalax galili | reverse complement strand
AAAAAAAAAATAAAACCACAAAAAAAATTGTATGTATATGTATGTATTTGTGGTGTGCATGCATATTATTGTGTGAGAATGTGTGTGTGTGTGTGTGTGTGTGTGTGTCTTCTAAGTATGTTTTTATTAAATAAATCATTTTTAAAAATTAAAAAAAAAATAAAACAGCAAAAAAAATTGTATGTATATGTATGTATTTGTGGTGTGCATGCATATTATTGTGTGAGAATGTGTGTGTGTGTGTGTGTGTGTGTGTGTGTGTCTGTGTCTGTGTCTGTGTCTGTGTACTCATGCTGGCAAGTCAAGGCTTATGTGTAGAAGTCAGAGGACAACTTAATGGAGTTGCTTCTTTCATTCCACTTTTAAGTGGATTCCAAGAATCAAACTCATATTGTCAGGTTGACATCTCTGGGGTTTATACTGGGTGTCACCTTCAATCATTCTCCACTGTCAATTGAGGCAATATCTCTTACTGAAATAGTAGCTTACCGTTCAGGATAGTTTGGATAGTCACCTTGTACCAGGGAGTCTTTGCCTACAACCCACAAGGATTGTTGATAGGTGACAAGAACCACTTGGCTTCTTTGTAGATTCTTGGAATCCAAACTCTCATTTGTGTGGCAATAATTTTACCGCTGAGCCATCTTCTCAATTCTGGAACAGGAGACCTGGAACTCTGAAACTCTTAGAACAAAAAGCAGAGGAAAGACTTCGTGATATAAGCATAGACAAGGCTTTCTGAAAGGTCTCCAGTCACTCAAGAAGCAATGCCAAAGGAAAGTTTAATTTCTACGAAGGGAACCACTGAATGAAGAGACAGTTTACAAACAGAGAAAAATCTTTGCCAACTTTATATCTGATTGAGGATTAATATACAGAAGATAAAAAGAATTAACAAAAACTCTATACAACAAGAAATCAAAAGACCCAATCAATAAATGATCAAATGAAATGAACAAGTAGTTCTTAAAAAGATCCCATACAAGTGACCAATAAGCATATAAAAATATATCCAAACTCACTAGCCATCAGGAAATGCAAGTTAAAATTACATTGAGTTTCTAGTCATCAAGAAAACAAAATAACAAATGCTGGCAAGAATGTGAAAAAAAGGGACCATTTATACTGCCTTGGCAATGTAACCTAGTTCAGCTGCTATGGAAGTCAGTATATAGGTTTCTCATAAAACTGACAATAGATCTTCTATATCACCCTAATATACTATTCCTGGTACTCCTGGGTATATTCCCAAAGGAATTTGTGTCACCACATCACAGAGCTATGAATAATTATTGAGTATCAATAATTATTGCAACACTCTTCACAAGAGCTAATTTATGAAACCAACCTACATCTTCAACAACAGAGGAATGACCAAAAAATGTAGTATATATACACAATAGATAATTTTTCAGCCATAAAGAATAATGAAGTTATACTGGTTACAGCAAAATGGTTGCAACAGGTAACCATATCATACAATTTAAGCTAGTCACAGAAAAACAAGTATCATTGTGTTTCCTCTCACTTGTGGTTCCTATATTTTATATAGCTACATAAAATTGTGGATGTATGTATGACATGAAAATAGAAACAAAAAGGTCTAAGAGAAGAAGGAGACTATTGAAAGAGAAAGGGCGGATATATGCACCATAAATCACACACTTGTATGAAAATGTCCTCATGGCTTATGAGGCCCCTCCTCTCCCTCAGGATTTATTCAAATATAAAGTTTGATGGAGGAGGGAGAGACACTTTCATCAAGATACAGCTACTGGTAAGGCACACATGCTCCTATGAACAAATTCTCACCCATGTTCCTATAAACAACCCTAAAGAAATTCATTGGGTCACATACACAAAAAGACATGGAAGCAGAGGTGGGGCTACTTGGGAAGAGGAAGGGGAATAGCAAGGATAAGAGGGAGGAAAGAGAGTGTAACATAGTGGCGAGTGAATAAGAGCATGATATGTTATGTACAGGTGTAAAACTTTCATGATGATGTGGGCCTGGTGGCATGCACCTTTAATCTCAGCCCTCAGGAGGAAGAGGCAGGATCCCTGTGAGATTGAGACCAACCTGGTTCACATTGTGACTTCCAGGTGGGCTGTGACTAGGGACACCCTGTCAAAAAGCAATCAACAAAAGTCCAAGAAGAAAATGTCATAATGAAACTCTTTATTATGAATAATTAGCAGCATTAATAAAAACCACTGGAGTAGAAAAGAAAACATCCATATGTAACACAGTACTGTATACCATGAGTATACATAATAATTAAAAAAAGAAGTCAGAGAATTTTAAGAATTAATTAGTGATACTAACTAGGAAGCTCTGCCTGTTTTTAAACTCCATTTTAATTACCATTATTTGAAAAAAATCCAATTATTATATATATTCCAAAAATATGTAGATAACTTTTCATAGTCTTAAAATTTACGTCTTTTTAATATTTATTTTCTGTTTTTTTTTTTTACTTGACTTGTATATGTGTGTGTGTGTGTGTGTGTGTTAGTCAACAGAGTTTTGATACCAATAATTACAGTTGACTGCTGGGAGAGGCACTATCCACAAACTACATATCATCAGGGTAGCAACATTTAGAGCTATATTAACAGTAAAAGAATTCGTAGAATGCATTTCTCCTCATTTTTAATAGGACCATCTTGACTCTCCAGGAAAAGGTATTCATGCATGCAGATGCAGAAAATACATGATAGATAGAAAGATGAAGCTAGATGGATAGATGATGATAGATAGATAATAGATAGATGCTAGATAAGGATATACTTTAATAAATCAGCTCATTGACTGCAAGTGCTGGCAAAGCTGAAATCTACAGGAGAGGTTAGAAGGCTACAAACTGTTAATGGTACACTTTAATTTTTTTTATTATCTTATGGTCTCTTATGCTGTGGACGAGGCCCCAACCAGCTCATCAAGTATAATTTCATTTACTTGAAGTCTACTGATTGTAATCTCCATCATACCTATAAAATACCTTGACACCACAACCTAGGTCATTGCACAATAAGATAACTGAACAGTGCAGCTCAGGAAACAGATAAAACTATCAAGAATGTAGCTACTCTTCCCTGGGTTACAATCAAAGTGAGGGAATGGTGTAATTCTAGCATTCAGAGGCTACAGCAGGAAAACTGTCAAAAGTTTGAGGCCAGCCTGGGCTACACAGTGAGTTCAAAACCAGTTTGAGCTGCAGAAGGAGACTGTCTGAAAAAAAAGAAAAAAGTTGTAATCCCCTTTTGTGAATCCAGAGCTATTGTCCCCTCTTGTGAACCTGGAGCTTAGGTCCCACTCCTGTGAGCCACAGCTGTGATTCCCTTCTGAGAGCTGGAGTAATGGTCCCCTTCATTCTTCCACCCCTGTGATTTGGAGCTGTAGTTCCTTCACACGAACCTGGGGTTGTGGTCTCCTCCTGTTAATCTGGATCCCCTTCCTGTGAACATGGAGCTGTGGTCCCCTCTTGTGAGCCTGATCTGTGGTCCCCTCCAATAAGCTGCAGCTCTGATCCCTTCCTGTGTGCTGGATCTCTGGTCCCCTCAACATGAGGTTGAATCTTTGGAGCCCTACCTGTGAGCTACAGATCCACATTCCTCTGGTGGTGGTAGGCTGATGGTGCAGAGTAGAGTCTGGAGGACTTCCTGACGTTCGGGAGCAGTTTCAGTCTTCTGTGAATGACTACATTCCCACAGTCTCCCCTGAGGTCCTAGGCTGTGCATGGCAGAGCCTTTGCCTGTTATACTGGGCACATGGAAGCCTTCTGTTATTTGCAGATTCTGGTCTTGGGAGGACTGATCCTCTGGAACAGACCTCCCACCTCCCCTGAGGGCCAGCTATGGTCCTCACTCCACATGTGGTCCTGGCTATCCAAGCCTTGATGTTGGATCTCTTTTCCATTATTCTATTGCTCTTCTACAGTCACGTATGCCTTCATCTGTGTCCTAATTGAACTTCTAGAGATAAAAATCACAGTCCAGGAAGTTAAAAAAAAAGAAATAGAAAATACTGTAATAACTAAACTGATATATTACTCAAACTAAAAAATATTAATTTTTATCTTATAATATAAATTCAAAATTCGATGTCTACTAAAATGTGTGAATATTGTTTACTGACAAAACTCTACTCTCAAACTTGAACAATAATGTGAAATATGTCACTGTTCCTATAATGTGGGTTTCCATTCACTCCCTTTCCCAATTCTCCAAGCTATACAGTCTTTCAATGTAATCATGTTACTTCTTTTTTTATTATTTTTTATTTTATGTGTATTCATGTATTGTCTGAATGTAGGTAAGTGTACCTATGTCATGCAATGCCCGTGGAGGTAAGAAGAGGTTGTAGGATCCCCTGAGACTGGAGTTACGGACAGTTGTTAGCTGCCATGTGGGTGCTGGGATTCGAACCCCAGTCTTCTGCAAGAATAACCATTGTTCTTAACCATTGAGCCATCTCTCCAGCCCCCATGTAACTTCTTAAAGAAAGCAATGCTAATAATTTTTTTAAATAAAAAAATGGTGAGTATTCATCGTAACTAATTGAAGTGCACAATGAACATTTTCTTATGTTGCTCGCAAATGCTTGGATTTGTTCACAACATAGTCTCAAGACTTTACAGGGGATGTGTGTTAATTTCCTTCAGCATCTGGTAGCAAGTGTAAAAGGCAGCAGAAGCAGTGCCATTTCAATAATATGCAGATCCATATTTAAGGTTAATACTTATCAGTATAGTCAACAAAATGACAAAGGTTTTCCAAAATATTTGTTTTGTTTTAGCAATATGTTAGCAACTGAGGTACACGAATTTAGCTTTCACACTGTGTATTATAATGGGATTTTTTACCTGAATATAACAACTTGATAAAAATATGTAAAATAAATTCCCAACATTATGCTTATGAAGGGCACGCTTATCCTGAAAGATGGCTTTACTCAAATAGGAGGCGCAGAAAGTACTCTCTGCAGCAATCACATCTCTTTTCTCCTTTTTTGGTTTCTATTCTGTTGTCAGAATCTTTGACAAGAAAGAGTTTGCTGTCTGGGGATTGAAGGGCCTATATTTGTAGTAGCCCCATCTTTTGTGAGAGTGTAGCACTAGTCCAAAGTTGATGGAGAACTCCATTATCTGCAGATAGTGGGAAGATCATATTACCCAGATAATCTTCTTGTCTTTCTTCTCCCAAACTCTTGAGTAGGATCCAGGAAAAGAAAGAGATGCTGAATTACTGTATTTCTTATTGTAGAGAGCTGTAACCCAATCCCCATTTTCCTTCATTATTTTATCAAGCTGTCAGGGTTAATTGACAACAAGCCTTTATGCCGAGATTTGTTCCCATTAGAAGCCCTTGTGTCCTTGACTACACAGGTAAGGTAAGAACTTTAATTACTGCTGTAATTAAATGTGGTTGAGGCAGCTGTGATTTGGCTTAACCAAAGTAAAGTTTGAAATGAGCTTTCTTTCTGCAACATTGGTAATGATGTAGTGATCTTCCTACCATCATAAGTAAGCAAATATGTGGCAGGTAGGGGAGAGAATAAATCTAGTTCGAGTTACACTCCTCTGCCTCTATCACCATGATCTTTGCATCCTTTATATAAAATATTTTTATAGCATCTATTGCAAATGCTACAGAATGCTATGGCTAGTTGTATTAATTTTTTATAGTAATGCAGTGGGATTTTTTTTCTCTCAAAGATATAATTCTCCTTATTGTAATTCCTTAGTAAAGTACTGAAAACCATGTTTTTAAAGCCTAAAAATAAAATACACATTCCAATTTAATAGGTTTCAGTTGGGTCTAATTTGTTTTATCTTTTATTTATTCAGTTTTTAAATTTTTTATTGAGATTTTGTGCATTTCATACAACAGTTTAATCAAATTTTAATCAAACTTAGACCCCCTCCCCGATCCACATCTCCACATACCTCCTCCCCACCGGACCTCATGCATTCTGCCATGTATATTAAGTTCTGTTCAGTCAAGCATTTGTACCAGATGTCCTTTGGTCTGGACAGCAGATAGCACTGACAAATTTATACCCTGTTGTGTTAATAAAAATGCTATTATAAATAAATAAATATTAAATATGTTAAAATAATGAATTAATTTGATCATGGATAATGTGTTACAATTTGCTTTAGTTTCTGTTAATTTAATTATGAAGTGAAGAAAAATTCCGTTTTCACTGTGTATTAAATTCATTGAAAAATTTTCACAGTGATACAAAATGTAAACAGATTATGAATTTACTGGTTATATACACTTTAAAATGTTATTTTATTACTTCAACATTGCTCTTTTAGAAGTCCAAAGTCTTGTTCTATTGTGTTCTTATGCAGCAATAAGAAAACAGTCATTGTTTCTATTTTTGCCACTCTTATTTCATACCTACCTGTGTGTATGTGCATATGATAAGATTTAGACATGGAGTATCCTCTATATAGTCCAAGGCTTGAGCCCCACATGATAGATCCAATCAGTGAGCTGTGGTTAGATCATGGAGACTCTTACTTGTAAATGAATTTTTTTCACTGGAAAAAAAAGTGTAATTTAACGTTGTTTTTGGGATTTGATGGGAGGCTCCTCTGATGGAGTAGTTAATTTAAAAGTATCTTTTCAGTTTATTACTTGTAGAGGGCCACAGTCTTTTGTCTCTGCTTCCTGCTGCCATGAGGTAAGCAGCCTCTACCTCACATTTCAGACAATATGATACTCTGCCTCATGATTGCCTAGAAACAATGGAGCTCACTGACCATGGATGGAAAGTTCAGAAACCATGAACTAGAATAATAACTTCTCTTAAATTGTTTCTGTCAGGTATTTGTCATGGTAACAACAATATCTATAAAGAGGATGACTAGCAATATATGTGTTCGTATGTGTAGTACAATAAATACATTATATTATGAATTTTCACAAGGATTCATTTCTATCATCTCTTACTGCAAAATATAGTACCAAATATTCTGTTCTAGTTCTTAGCACATTAAACTTCATGATAAGAATTTTTGTCTTAAAATAAAACTGTCCCTGTCTAGAGGTCTTTGTTTTAGGATGGTCAGCTGTTCCTTATCTAACAGTACTCAGTTGTCAATATTCCTTTAGATAAGATTGGGGTCTGCTGTTCATTTTCCCAGTTCTACGATGGGTTACTATCTGGGAATCCCTTTGGCCACCCTGGCCAACAACTCAAAAGAAGGTATCGCCTGTCTGGTATTGTTGCTGGTTATGTAGCCTTTAGCTATACAATGGACTCTTATGAAATTATATTGGCCCCTTTAGTCTTTGGTTATACTTTCCTTTTGGGTGTTAAGGTCATACAGTTGGTCCAGATAAACCAATTTATATTTACTCTTAACGTCATTTGAGGATCTGTTCCTCAGGGGACACATGGGCTTGGGAGGAGCCTCTGACTCCTTTCTTTTACCAGTTCCACCTATGTGAAGATAAGTCAAAGGTCCTGCTCCACCATGGTTGGCTTCGCTTGGAAGCATGGAGGAAATGATTCCTCTGTGTTGACCCTCCTTTTTATAGACTGGACACTGGTTCAAATCCATCTGGTGGGGTCTCCTCAGCCTCCTTGACCAAGAGGACAGGTGACCCACCACCATTATAGGACATTTTTAGAGATGCTCATAGTCCCCTGGAACTATTCGACTTAAGAGGGCAAGGAGCAAAAAGTGTCCTTTATGTCCCTCTGACCAAATTATTATAGACCTCAAAGTATGTCTGTTAAACACCCAAGAAGGTTAGTTCCACCAGTCTGGTATTTTTAATTATTGTGTGTCATGTAGATAAATCTTAGGCAAAGACCAGTTGTTCTCAGATAAACCTTATCTAGACATATATTTCTTGATCTGCTATATATAATTTTTCAGTAGATTGTAGGAGTAATATGACTAGATTCACCAGAAGGGCAAGTAGTGGGGAATGGCTGGGGGTGCTGATAACACAGCAGACAGTAGCATGGATATCAGAGTATAAGGGCTCTAGTCGGGGGAGGGAGGCTACGGTAGGGTTCTATCTGGGAAGTGGGTGTAAAAGTAAATAAATAAATAAATAATAAAAAAAATACAACTGTCCCTTGTTTGTGTGGCAAATTGTATTTGACAAGGCATGGTATGGATAGTAAGTTGATAATTGTGCTCATCTATGAGCTGACATGGTTCAAATGGAGATCAAGACTGACTCCTAAGATAGCTTCTTCGTGTTGTTGGCATGTATGAGTGTGGCCTGAGAGCCCACCTGGAGCCTCTTCACTGGAATGTTGAAACTTCCTCCTCATGCAGACTTCATTTCTGGGCGCAAGCAATCCAATAAGAAACTGAAAGACTCTAGTCTCTGAAGGTTAAGCCATGGAAACCAGAGGACTGCAGTTTCTAAAACTTCTATAGATCATGAAGTCACAGAACAGTCCCAAATCCAAGGGAAGAAAATAAAGCACCTCTTTCAGTTGCAAATAATCTAAAAATCCTCACAAGGTCTGATTTTTACCTGCTGACCTGTGAAGTACAGAATTGCCTAACAAATGCAGTTAACACAGGGCATGAAATAAATATAATACATGCTTTAAGAGGGGTGAAGACAGGAGATAGAATGCAGTTGCTCAGAGCAGCTCTAAAATGCAGCCAGATACACATAGTGATACTCTTGGTTAAGGCTCAGACTTGCTCTCTGGCAATCAGGTCCTGATTCTGCCTTCTGAGGGCTAATCTTGGCCCTGGAGTCTTTAGCATCCCATAGTGAATGGAAAGCATTAGATTGGAAATATCTTTAGTGTTCTCCCTGTCCATAGAGTATCAGGATGCAGACCTGTAGCAGGAGGCCTCCAAAGATGGCTCAGACCCAGAGCCCTGGGATTCAGTGAGAAATCACTTCACTTCTTGGTCCACAAATAGCCCACCAAAAGGAGCCCACGCCTCCATGCCCTGCTTGCAAATCCAGTGACTTCTGACAGACTGTGTGGCGTGGACCAATCAGTAAACGATATGCCTGACTAAGGGACTTGGGGGCAGAGAAAAGGGAAATATAAGGCCTGCCCCCTCCTGCATCAAACGAGTCTGCAGCACCTCGCCTAGTGCTTGGTTCTACCCGACTCCCAGGGTCTGTGTGTAGTGAATCTGCGCCTCTTGTCCCCTCAATCTGCAGGGGACCCAATCCAGGTTAGGGTCTTTACAGCTGGCCTAAGGAGAACCTGCAACACCTGCCTGAACAGGGACTCCTGCCCATGGTGTTGGCGACACCCAGAACCTTGGTTCGTTTGGTAAGTAGGCCCCTGGATTTGTCTGTTTCTTCGGCTGCTCGAGGGTAAGCGAGTAGCCCCCTCCTCTGTCCCCTCCACCCTGTCTGTTATCTTTATTGTTGGACTAGTTTGTTAGATCAAGGAGGCACACTCTGCCACGTGGTCCCGAAGCCCACATCAGCACCTCCCCCTTCTCGGCTCATCCCAGTGAGTTCACATAACGGTTGATCCACCCTGAACTCAGAGCCCAGGCTTTCGGTCACCCTGTTGCCTGTCTTGGAGACACCATGTGAGCATACGGCTGGAGGTGACATGGCCTCCAGAAGTCCCTCACTGAGCACAAGACATTTGGATTCAAAACACCTTTATATATTGGGGCAGTTTACATCTGAGTGGCTCACAGTGCTTCTTTGCTTCCTTTGTTCCCTCTTGGTAGTCACCCTCGTCTTCTAATTTTGTGGTGAATTCCCCTTCACAAGACCATCCCACAATGGGCAATTTACCACCACAATGCAGGGAACCACAAACGGCAGCACTCAAGGTGCTCCTTAAAACCAGAGGGTTGAAAGTGAAATCAAAAGATATCACACACTTTTGGGATGAAGCCACTAATTTAGCTCCCCAGAAAACATGTGGGACCCTGACATGTGGATGCGGGTCCTCTTCCTGGCCTGAAAAATGGAGGTCAGGGATCACCCCCCCTGCATCATTCGTACCGATCCTCCTAGCCATCATTGCTAGCCTTAAATCCTCCTCTCCTGAGGAAGTCATCTTGGTCCACAACAAACACTGCCAGGAGCAATCTAGTGTAGATCTGGCTATTACCTTGACCCCGGATCCCCTGGACCCCCCGGACCCAGGGTGGATGCCACCTCTGCACCCACTTCCAATAAGGAAGGAGCTCCTTTGCCTATATCTCAGGATACTCTCCTAGAGCTACCATGCCCAGAAATTCCCCTGTCCCATTACCTGTGAAAGGAGTTACTCTCTCCCCTCCCCCAGTAACCATCCCACCCCTTCCTCTGCTAACATACCCTTCCCTCCTAGACCGCCCTCCTTAAAGCCTTACCCGCTTTTGTCCGCATTTCCGGTTAACATCACGCCTGGATGCGGCAGAGCGTCCATGGCTGCCTGCCCCACTTGCTGACCTTGTTCTTATCTGCAAGGCAGCAGAACAATCAGGCCCTGACTCCCCATATTTCAAACAGGTTATTTGCCATTTACAAACATTTACAAACCCACTATGATTGGTATAGCTTACTAAAGGCAGTCTTAGAACCCTCAGTTTTTCTAAACTGGCGTGCAGCCTATGATGATCAGACTGAAAAACAGGCATGCCTAAATCTCCAATATGGCCTCAACATTATGTTGGACATGCTCACAGGATACGGACAATATACTGACCCCATCTCCCAGTCTACTATTGGCCTCCATGCCTATTTTCAACAAGTTTCTGACTTGGCCTTTAAGGCCCTTAAATCTTGCTCCCCCCCATGACCCACAACTCTTTTTCTGTAATTTGATTTGACAGTCAGGGGAGTACTTCACAGACTTCCTTACCCGTGTCACTGAGGCAGTAGAGCAGAGGGTGGAGTCTGGACGCACCCAAGAGGTGCTTATCAAACAGTTAACTTGAGAGGGACTAAACATCCCTACGTGTAATGCTATCTTGCCTGTCTGCAGTGATAAAATTCACAAATGGGTACTCACTACTAGAGACTTAGACCCTAGGGCGGGCCCTATTGAGGCTTTGACCACCTCCTTGGAGACTCTTTTGTTGCAAGGAAAACCCACCCACTTTGGTGCATGGGAAGGCTGCTGGAACTGTGGGAGGCTTGGCCACTTTCATAGCCACTGCCCAAGAGGTATAGCCCGCCCCAAGATTCACTGCTCCAAGTGGAAAAAAGGGTTCCATTGGGCTAAAGACTGTAGGTCACAGCCTCAACCAGACTTGGCTCCTTTAAACTCCACTGGGGTGCCCTTCAGCCCTGCCCATAAGAGGGGAAATGAGACAGATATTATGGCCTCTCCCAATCCTCAACTACTCCCCACTAATGACCCTGTTGCTAGATGGAAATGCCATAAAGGGCCTAGTAGACACAGGGACTGATGTCACCATTTAACCAGAAACTGAATCCCTTAAATTCCCTCATTGGAAATACTGGCCAGGCCCACCAATAAAAGGAGTTGGCAGCCCACAAGGTACCAAGCTGGTTACACGTCCAGTATATTGGAAGGACTTGGATGGGAACCAGGGCACAGTTACCCCAATAGTAGTGGACGTTCCCCGTAACTTATGGGGCCGAGACATCCTAGAGGACATGGGCGCAGTCCTTACCACAGATGACCACGCCTTTTATGATGATATCATGCCCTACGATAACTTGGGACTATCAGGGAAAGGAAAACACCTTGCCCAACACCCCCAATCCTAACAGCCACTGCCCTCCCGAAATTGATTCCAATCTTGGCCCCTGAGCCGATCCCCATCACCTGGCTCTCTAACAATGCCATTTGGGTGGACCAGTGGCCTATAATAGAACCTAAATTATCTGCCCTCAAAAATTTGGTAGCTGAACAATTGAGGCTTGGCCACATTGAGACCTCTCTCAGTAAACACAATACCCCAATATTTATTTTTAAAAAATTGGGAAAATACAGACTCCTCCAAGATCTTAGAGCAGTCAAGGCCCAGATGGAAAAGATGGGCTCGCTACAAGCAGGCTTACCACACCCTACAGCCATTCCCCCATCCCATCATATCATAGTACTTGATATCCAAGATTGTTTCTTCCAAATTCCCCTAGCAAAACA
>NW_008351958.1:6919874-6926819 GCF_000622305.1 Nannospalax galili | reverse complement strand
CCCACAACTTGTCAATTATATGTTAATAAGGCCTTAACCAACATCCCCAAGGACCTAATTGTCATCCACTATATGGACGACGTACTACTAGCACACAAATCTCACAATACTTTACAGGCTGCAATACCCAGTCTGCTTGCTGATTTAGAATGTCTAGGTCTCCACATTGCATGAGACAGGTTACAATACATCCAATGTTTCACATTCCTTGGCTACCATATAGATAGAGTAATTAAACCGCTTAACCCTTCCATCTTGCAAAAAACCGTATATACCTTGACGGCACTCCAAGAAATCTGTGGGAATATAAACAGGCTCAAGCAATTTATACTGGTCCCTGACTTGGAATTCCGGACCTTGTTCTCCCTGCTGGAAGGCCATAATTGACCAACTTCAAGGATCCCTCTCACCCAGTCAGCTAAAGATCTTCTTAATAAAATAGATCATATACTCTGGTCTGTGTCACTCCGACATCATGACCCAACAGAACCATTATTGGCCTTGATCCTCTGGACTAAAAATGGTGTCTTAGGGGTGCTATGGCAACAAGATCCCCTGGTGTGGATCCACCTGGCTACCTCGGACCTAACTAGGCTTAGCTTTAAGTATGATATTGCCTTCAAGTTAGCAATTAAGGCCTAACAAACAGCCAGGCACATATTCAGAAAGGAACCTGACAAAATTATACTGCCCTTTCCTCTTAAGCATTCCTAAACATTATGGGCAGACTCTCTGGCTTTCCAACTAATGATGTCCAGGTTCACATGCGAGTTGGATAACCACGCACCCCCCGATAAGCGACTGGCCAACCTGGCCTGTTTGGGAATCACCACTCAGCCACATGCTTCACCCTGCAAAAACCCTCTACCTTTAGCCACGCTAGCCTTCTCAGATGTCAATAAGTCCCATTATGGCATTGTCTTTCAGCACATGGGAAAGGATGACACCTGTTACAGACAAGCCAATCCCAGCTCTGTCCAGTTGGGGGAGATCCTGGCCTTGTTAAAAGTCTTCCAAGTCTGCCAGACTGAGCCGCTCAATATGTTCTCTGACAGCCAGTATGAGGTTCAGGCCCTCAGATGTCTTCCCTTTGCTCAAGTAAAAGGCCACAAGGATCCCATCACTAGAATGATGAGAGCTCTCCAGATTATCTTAGATAAAAGACAATGGCCCTGGCACATCTCCCACATAAGATCACACACCAAGCTCCCCAGGATCTTGGCAGTGGGAAATGACAAATTAGATAAACTTGTGTCTGTAGAGATTCCTCTACTAGAACAAGACAGAGCCTTGCAGCAACAATTTCAACTTTCTCCTCGCAGTCTTCACCGCCTTCTACCCTACCTACCCATCTCTCAATGCAAACATCTGAGCAGATCTTGTGTTACATGTGTACCCCTTGTTCCCTTAGGCCCCCTCAATTGATATGGAGTAAACCCGATGGTCTCCTACCCAATGTCCTCTGGCAAATGGATGTCACCCATTATAACTCCTTTGGTAATCTTAAGTATGTCCATGTCATTGTTGACACCTACTCCTTTCTTTTTGCCATCGCTCAAACCAGTTAAAAGGCCTCACACCCCATTAAGGCAGTAAAATCAGCAATGCTGGTAATGGGAGTGCCATGGACCCTGAAAACTGATAATGGGCCAGCTTACACCTCTCTACAATTCCAATCATTCTTGTCAACATGGACAATTAGCCACTCCCTCAGCATCCCTTATAATCCACAGGGACAAGCCATTGTGGAGTGGACAAATAGGACCCTCAAAGAAACATTACAAAAATTCACTACACCTGAGTCTAAAAGGTACCCACACCTGGCTCTAATTGAATCTCTATTCAGCATTAATTTCCTGTCCTTCAATGAAAATGGGTTGAACCTGGCCTACAAACACTGGGCTACCATACCTAGGCCTACACCCCTTCCACTAGTGAGATGGAAGGACGCCATAACATGTCAATGCCAACCGCCCGCCCCCTTGTTAACAAGAGGGTGAGGTTATGCTTATGTGTTTCCTCAGACAGAAACAAAGACAGTATGGGTTTTAGTGAGAGATGTGAAACCAGCAACCGACCAATGGGACCCCCAGGACCCAGAGATCTTGCTGCTATCTGGATAATTGGTTTGCTCTTCCCTGCCCCTGCCACAGCCCATGATCTCTGGGCCTTGGTCCCCTCCCCACCTATACTCTTGCCCTTATCGCTTCATTCCCCAGCCTACCCCACCCACTATTCAACTAATTCTACGCTTGGCCTCCCCACCATGGACCCAGTTACTTCCTGGGAATCACTCAATGGCTCCTGGCCCCTAAATAACTCTCTGTGCTTCACTACCAACAATGCATCCTCATGCATTGGGCTGTTCAACCTGACCATCCAAGATTATGCTGGCAGTGCCTCCTCGGGTTTCATGCTTAAACTCCAGGGCTTTTCCCTTACCTTCAACAAAACTGATGTAACTCAGTCCTAGCTGTGCTGGGGAAAATAATAACAGGGGAGGCAGAGGGGACCACCACCCCTCCACCCCATTTTGCTCTGCCATTCTATGCCCACTGCTCCCCAACTGACCACACACACACTCCCTTGCACCCTTTTTCCTCACACTCCCTATACCATGGCAGAGATGCCACCCTAAGCCCAACCATGCCATCCCTCCCTTTTGCCGCTTCAGCTACTCCCCCCCAATCACCCCCTAGGATCTTGGAGACAACTGACCCCCACCTATCCCTGTGGCAATTAGATCTCTCATACCAACTGTGAATAAATACTTGGTAACTAGGACCTCTGTTGTCCGCACACCTGCATGGACATGAGGGTGTTACTGGCACAGCAGGGCCTTCAGCTTTCCAATGGCACTTACACTAACACCAATCCATCTACTTGTGCCAAAAACAAAATCCTTACTTCCATTGACCACACAACATCCTGGCCTCTTACCCCCATTTACCTGTGGCCCCTGTTTGCTTTATCACTAGCCAATGTTACCTCTGACCCTAAGGGACAACTCAACTGGTCCGATACCAACACCACCTGTGTACTGGTGGCCTGCTGGAACCATCCAGCTCACATAGTTCTCTTTACACGTGAACCCGTGGCCCTTTGGGTTTCAGTCACCAATACAACCCACTTCCATGTTGTCACCCTTATAGAGTGGACAGCCTTGTCACAAGCTCCCCACTTAAAATGGGATTTTGGGGTCACTGCCACTCTCATCTCAGCCATCATCCTTGCGGATGGCTATCAACCAATCCTCCACTACTGTGGAGACACTCAATGAGGCCATGTCCAAAACCTCCTCTACCTTTCACACTCAGTCACTTATCAATCAGCATCTTCACCAGGCAATTAATGTGTTACAACAACAGCTTGATCTCTTAAGTGAAGAGCTTGCAATTACCAAAGACATGGCTCTGCTAGCTTATGAACCTCACTTTAGGTCACTTTGTCTTACCCCCCTATAAAGTACAAATATTACTGAAGCGTGCCTACAACTCGTGCACTATATTCATGGCCACTGGAATCAAAAGTTTCTTAATTACTCTATACTACTAACTAATCAAATTATTGCTCTAACTTATACCCATGCCCCCACCCTGGACATCAATTCAAGGTTCTTACTAGAGAAAATATGGTCTAATCTAAAAGCACTGTTTGACCCGTCTTGGATCGTCACTTACCTACTCCTGACAGGCATAATTATTCTTCTCTTTCTACTTCTTAAATGCCTTGTTCTTCGTTCCCACAGTCAGAAAAAATTCAATCACTCAGTGTATCAGGCCCTCAGAGCACTACACAAAGATGATTTCAACCCGCCCTATGCAGCCCGACAGACTTGGCTTGCACAAATGTACGAGGCCTCCTACAGATAATTCCCCACCTTGACTGATCCCCCGAGATGATACCCCTTGGAGGGCTGGTAGCCAATGATGGGTAAGCCCCTGTTGGGCTGAATCAACCTAAGCCAGGATATGGATGTGTACGCCCATGCTCCAAAGATGGGTAAGGTTCATGCCCGAATAGGACCACTAAAACAGGCACAGTCCATGATCCTGGGGTCATCCCGAGGCGGTGCTGCCTACAGGCTCTCGCTGGACAGTCATTTTTAAAGAAAAAGGGTGGAAATGTAGCAGGAGGCCTCCAAAGATGGCATGGACCCAGAGCCCTGGGAGTCAGTGAGAATTCATTTCACTTCTTGGTCTACAAATACTCCACCAAAAGGAGCCCACGCCTCCATACCCTGCTCGCGAGCCCAGTGACTGCTGACAGACTGCGTGGCATGGGCCAATCAGAAAATGATACGCTGACTACAGGGACTTGGGGGTGGAGAAAAGGGAAATATAAGGCCTGCCCCCTCCTGCATTAAATGAGCCTGCAGCACCTCGCCTTGTCTTTCTTCTACCCAAGTCCCGGGGTCTGTGTGTCATGACTATGCGCCTCTTGCTCTCCCCAATCAGCAGCTGACCCAATCCAGGTTAGGGTCTTCACAGCTGACCTGAGGAGAACCCACAACACAGAGCCTTCCTCAAGTTTGACCTTTTTCTGTTTTGATCAGGTCAAGCTTACATAATACCTTCAAATTTTTTAGTGTTTATCACTTCTGTTTTATATACTCACACTTTTTAGTATTCCCAACTTTTGATGTTTAATATGTATTATTGGACCTTGTAGTTAACATTATCTTTTTTTTAATTTTTTTGTTTTAGTTTTATATTTTAGGGGTTTTGCTATTTTTACCCATATGTGGGCATGTTTTATTTTTTTTATATCGTACTCATTAAATTGAATTTTTATATTTATTTTCTTTAATTTTTTAAGTTTTGTAAGTTTACTTTGTAAATGCATTGTATTTTAGTTATTACTGGTATAGTAAGTATATTTTCAAATCTTTTTAGGTTTATACATTTTTTTTGTGTTTCCTTCCATCCCTCACTTTCCTCTGGGTATAAGCTGTGATGTTTTGCACATTGTTTTATGAATAGAAATGACAATCCTTCACCATCATTCTTATTTACATGATTCAAATCTGAATTGATTGTTCTGGGTAATTAATGTGAACTGCTCTACCACTGCATTTTTAAGTTTTATATTCTGAGTAAATTTCTCATGTAACAGGGAAAATGAAGGCTTTTTTGGAGGCATTGTGTGTGATGAAATCACTGTGACCAGCACAACTGGGAAACATTTGACCCTCTGTCACCATCCACATACCAACAGTCTCATTTTGCCAGACAGTATACTCAGGTAAGGCTTAGGGGGATTTTTCAAATTAATTTCTAGCAATTCTGTAGAGGGAATTTAAAGGAATGATCTAGACCAGTGGTCTCCATCTTTCATTGAAGGACAATTATCTGGAGCATTTGGTAGTGCACAGTGACTACACCAACTCCAGAGTTTTGGACTCATCATAGCTGGTCAGGGTCAAGAATTTTCTTTCTGCCAGCTGATGATGATGTTACTCACAAACATTTGACTATCACTGCTCTAGACAGATTTTTCAAGCAAACTCAAATCCATCAACAATCCCATTTTCCTGTTTGTATATTGTGCTGTCTTCTCCTGGTTTTGCTCTATAAAAAGCTCCCCAAAAGCTGTGGTCTTACAGCAGCAATAGCAGTGATTATGATTGTTAAACTTTTATTTAAGGATGGCTCAGTGTTGACATGCCTCTCTAATCCCTGGGTATTAGCTGCAACAGCTTGAAGACTAGAATCATAAGTCACCATTTTCTCTTGTCTGGTGTTAAACCATATTTGGGGTTTTTGGTTGGAATGCTGTATCTTCCCCATGTGACCTGTGATTCTTCAGCACATGATTGACTGTATTCTAAGGATAATCATCCCAGAGAGCTGAAACTTTAGTCTTGGGCTTTAAGTTTAGAATCTTGCTACTGGCATCAGGTGTAAGATTGGATACAGTGTCTTGGGTGTTTCTTAGGCAAAAACTTCTCAGGTATAATGTTTTTCTCAATCCCAATTGGTTAATTAGAAGAGTCACCTTATTTTTCTTTTATGCATATTCAACAAACAATGGTGGATCAGGGTAAGGTAACTACCGGTTATACCTTTGTTCATAAGATGGATGTATGAAAGGTATATAAAATTCACTGTTGGATGATTCTAAAGTCCATTCATACACATATTCTACTTCATTGATTAAGGCTTGTTACTACTTCCTGGAAGTGAATAGTCACAGGTTTCTGCTCTGACATTTAGGATTTGAATTTTATTCAGTGTCACCCTTTCATTTTCCTAAGAAATTATCATAGTTTGCCATTTGTATGAGTTACTTTTCTCATTGCTATAACAATAATGTCAACTACTGACCAGAGGAAGAATTTATTTTGGCTCATGATTTCAGAAGGTTTATTAATAGTGGACTATCTCCATGTTCTTACATAGACTACATGAGTTTCTAAAGTTATTTCCCTAGGGAGATATAAACAAAGTCTACTCTTCCTTATAAAGTCCAAAGACAAATCAAAGTTCACTCTGTGGAATGAATGAGTATACCAGGCTTACTTACAAGAGCATGAGCAAGGGCTTATTGCAGAAGCATGAATAAACACACAGCAGCCTCCCTGGAAAGTCTTCACCCAGCATGGATGATGGCTTCCCACAGCTGCGTAGATGGAGCCCTTCTCAATTAACTTACCACAACATTCAGCACTGCCTAAGACACCAAAGGACTCAATGAAAGCAGATGGAATCTCAGGGGAGCATCCAATAACCCTCCGGATCCACTTCCTTGAGTGAATGTAAATGGTCAGCAAGCCCAATCACGATGGACGCTTGTACACAGGCACAGCTGGCCTAATGAAGATGGCAGTTGTTTTGCTGGGATGATAGACAGCAGGAATCACAGCCTGCTGGATTCCTGTGGAAAAGTTGCCCTGACCAAAAAGCTGGTCATAGTTCCAATCTATGAATCCAGGTGGTGGATCCT
>NW_008351958.1:6914445-6919231 GCF_000622305.1 Nannospalax galili | reverse complement strand
TCCTAAGCATTGTTGGATGGCTGCTATTATGGGGAAAAAGGAAAGAGGGAAATTATGCTTTTCCTGGATTTCTTTTTTATGAGCCAGATATGCAATGTTAGTCCAGACCTCTGGATCAGAAATGTCTGCTGACAGGATCCAGGGTGCAAATTGATATACTTCATTCCAAAATTTTGAGCTTTCTTTTTGGGAGATCTTAAGTCCTCTTGATTTAAGCAGGGCTTTAAGGGGCGAATTTGGAGTTTTTTCTGGTGTGATGCTGAATTACCCATTATAAAAAGGGAAGTAGTGTTGTCTAGTGCTTAATGTTCCTGGACAGTCTGACACCAGGGGATTGGAACGCTCTGACAGGCACAAGCCTGGCTGTAGATTTAAGGTCTACAGGAAAAAAAAAATGGCTTTTTTAAATCTTTTGTTTGTTTGTTTATACGGCGCGAGCCACCTTGAACTTTCAAGTGCTCTGCAGGGGCTAGTTAATTTAAATTCTCACCTAACTGGTTTTAGCTGTGGTTTGAGTGCCCCGGGGGCAAGATAACAAAACTGATTAGGGAAGTTTATTTTAGAAGCTGACCTTAAGGCTTATGTGAAGATCCCTTAGAACTTTGGGGATTTTTTCTAGCAGTGTTAAGATAGGAAAGTAGGGTGACGTGCTGGTTTCTAAGGAAACGTGCCTGAGATCAAAATCTCAGGTGATTCCACTTAGCCCCCAGCACCAGCCTTCCCACAGATTTAAGAAACTGGCAACCGTCCTAATGACTCTTAAGTGGTTGCTGCATTACCAGGTTTTTGTATTAGAAAGATGTATAGATAGAAGGTCTTTTGTCTACACCCATGCAGGCAGTCGGAGTCTGTTAAGGGGGCAAAGAGCCTTCAGCTGACATCAAGGAGTAGCCTTGACCAGAAAGCCTCAGTTGCTTCTTTGTCTTTAATGTTCTCACGTGAAGATTCAGACCGAAAATACAAGGAGGAAAATAGAAGAGACTGCCAGGCCCCAAAAGTGTGGTGGCTTGGAGGCACAGCTGCCTTTTAATCTCCTGATGGGAGACGGAAGAAAGAGAGATTTCTGATCCCGCTAAGGTGGGGATGGCTTAAAGACACATCTGCCTTTTAATCTCCTGATGGGAGATGAAGGAAAAAGAGATTTTTGCTGCTCTCCTGGTGGGAGAGATGCGCCAGCTGTTGGCTGGCGGGGCCCGCTGCTCACGATGTCTCCCTGATTGGGTGGACTCTGCACTCCTGATAGGAGAAAGGGATTGCTGGTGCCCTTCTGATGGAAGGGATACTCACAAATTCATGTTGGTCGCCAGCTGCTGGCTGGTGCATGGGTCTGCTGCCCGTTCCAGGAGCCCCACATTGAGCGCCAGCTGTTGTTGTGTGTGTGGCGGGTCAGTGGTCGCTCGCTGCTGGGCGACGGCTCTACTCTCTGTGGCTAGAAGTGAGGGGGGTTGCAAGCTCCGGGCAGGTTCAGCGCCAAGCTGCGGGATGCTCCCTCTGTGCATGCGATCCGTTGGCCACTGGATCACGAGGGGAGGTGCAGGAACGGCGAATGCAGGCTCTTCACAAGTGATTGTTGACGGAAGGATAGCCCCCTCCGGGAAGACTGAATCACAGGCTGGTTCCAGGCGCAGTGAAACACAGATACAGCTCCAGACAAGTTCAGTGATACAGCTTCAGTTTATTCAGTGATTCAGCTCCGATTTATTAGGGGGAAACTAGAGAATTTATAGTGTGGTGGCAGTAGCAAAAGCCTCAGCTGATAGGTGCTCTGTAGGATGCCCCATTTACATGTGGCGGTGGGCTTCTATCAGGCTGTCAGACAATGCCTGATTAAAACCTGGTAGTTCCTATGCCAGAGGTCATGTATCTGTGATGGGCACTTCAAAGGTGAGCCAGGAAGGAGAGCAGAAGGCGCCCTGCTGGAAAGGGGAGTCTCTGCATAAAAACGCCGAGCCCCTTAGGCTATCGGGACATGGAGAGACTGCAACCCAAACAGCAGGGGTCCCCAACATGTCCTGGTAAAGCACGAACCTGTGGGGACATTTCATATTCAAACCCCAGCACAATGGAATAGTTCATTGATTTGCATTAGGTTTGTAGTGGTTCAGGGATCTAAAGACCACGTTTCATTTAGTAATGTTGCTGTCTTTTTGAAAAACCAATTCAAGCCAGGTATGGTAGCATATGTCTTCAATTCTAGCATTCAGGCAGTAGAGGCAGGCAGGTCTCTACATAGTGAGTTCCAGGTCAGCTAGGTTACAGGGAGACCCTGTCTCAAACAAGCAAAAACAGTTCCTGATGTATTCATCAGGATGGTATATTCCCAACCACAAATTTCCCTTCAAACCTCAGTGGAAATATTTTTATGGATCTCATTTATCTAGCCTCATCATGTCATCTCTCACCAATTTTTAAGGTAAATCTTTCAGTGCAATAGACAATATAATCCCCTTTTTAGCTCTCTGGTGTACATTCCCCTAAATTTTTTAATTGGGAAGATCTCTTCGGTTAGTAGAGGAATTTAACTGTGTGAAATTTTGTATCTTCTGAGAGTATTAAAAGCATTAGTATTATTTTACTAAATGGACATTTTATTATGACTTATTGTTATACCCATAGAGTAATGCATCTCCCAACTCAACCAGAGAAGCTTCTTCTTACAGCAGATGATGATTAAAACAGAGACCCACAACTGATCAATGTGTAGAGAATAAGAGAGTGTGTAGTGTTCAGTCCTGAATGGAATACCTACATCATGCCCTCTCCTCTTAAGGTTCAGGCAGGGATTGTTGAGGAAGAAGAGACAGAAATACTGAAGAGCCACAGGGGGTAAATGACTACAAAGAAACCATATTTTCTGGATAGAACAAGACAGCTGCCAATATGAACCCACAGCACTGAGGAGAGCATGAATAAGACCTGTGCAAGCCCAACACAGACAGAAAAGAGTATAGAGTGAGGAGCTGACCAAGAAACCCCAACCCTAGAAGATGAATTATTGGAAATTATTGGTTGCTTGGAGAGGGAGAGGGAGTTTTCTTTAAGGTAGCAACTAGGCTCCAGGGAATGGACCCAACTCAAGAGCATTTGGAGAACACAAATTGGACTTGATAGGCATTTAAAAAATAATAGGTGACGTGAAGTCTGGGAAGATAGTAAGGTTGAGGCAGAAGTGGGGGGGGATCTGAATATGATCAAAATACATTGTGTGAAATTCTCAAATGATAAATAAAAATATAAATATAATGTCATATTTTCATTTTCTTTACTCTGAGGTTCTGAGTTTATAGTGGAACTTTTTCTTATTTCAGAATGTCAGAGGCCAATAATAGGAAATGTTTGTATTTTTTAGCTAAACATCCCTGCTTTATATCCCCTTAATTTCTTTTGAAGCCTCACTAAAGCCTTTCGGGATGAACTATTTTTCTTTTTCTCATTTCATCAAATGGAGTGAAAAGAAAGGAGGTGGTAATTTCACTCTCCCTTTTCCCAGGTGGCAGTTTCAGCATTGTGTTAGAACTCTGGTCAGTCATATGACTAGATCGTGACTAATTTATCTTTTAATTTGTATACATTTAATAGACTTCATTATGGCACTTCAAGAATAATTTGTTTTTTGATACTCCTCCTGATCCTTCTCCAAAACCCCTCCCATTCCCACCCATTCCCAGCAGCCTCCTTTTCATTTTTGTATGTCCCATGTGTTCTATCGCCCTGTTCCCTTCTTCAATACGTTCTTTTCTTCTCTTGAAATACCCTTTCTACCTTCATGATTTGTATCCACTCTCCTATCCAGATGTATTCACATATAAACTTTAAAAGCTATAAAGTAGGAATAAGCCATTACTAATGGCTTCTTTGTGGCCAGTTATGATCTATTAAGCAATGATTTTTAGTTTTTAATGTTTTTTTTTAATCACCTTCATCAAATCCCTTTCAGTTCCTTGGCCTCAAAAGAACATGTTGCATTTTTGTTATGACTGCCTACTACTCTAATTAATAGAATTAGACATGAATGTATATATTCATGCACACACATTTATACATACACATGCCTTAAGACTATGCCAAAACTTGGTTACTTGACAACAACAACAACAATTCATTTTGACCTTGACTTTCCACCTTGGTGAAGCTTCACTGAGGCAGCCTCTCTGTGCCATTTGGCATCCACTGAGCAAAAGTGAGGGGTTGGGCTAAGCTGAATTCAAAGAGAATTTTGTGTCTTCCCATCTGAGATCAATGTGCATGGTAGGTGAGTAGTTACCCCACATCACCTTCCCACAAGGTGTGGACCTCCTTAAATTATGTCTTGGTTCCATGAATAGGAATCTTACGAAGAGAGTCAGGGCAAAGCCATATTACCTTTTAAAATCTGATCCTCAAAGAAGCATATCATCATTTATACACTCTGTGTATCCACAGATGAAGATTAGTCAGCAGAGTTTCAAGGGAAGGGAAATGGATTCCATTCTATCAAGAAGGGATGACAAAGTTAGAAATGATATATGGGGGGGGGGGAGAATTTGCTGTGGTCATCTTGAAAACAACAGCTTGACATGACTTGTTTCAACCACAACTGGTTTTGATCTAGCCTCTGTGGTTCAGAATCTTGTTTGATATAATGTCTTCATGTTTATGTCAAATTCTTATTTGCTTTTGTGGATGTGGATGTTAAATATCCCATTGCTATATTTCCCTTGTTTATATTGTAGGTAGAGTTCATGAGGAAGATAGGCAAATATATACCTCAGATAAGTTTTTGGATTTTAATTTCTTTCATTTTACA
>NW_008351958.1:6895362-6914401 GCF_000622305.1 Nannospalax galili | reverse complement strand
TTTTGGTCACATAATAATCATAGATAAATATACAGCATACTATGCCACTTAAATATATATACACATTCTGCACTGATCAAATTAGGGCAATTAATTTCCCCATATCCCTATCACTATACTTTCCTTAGAGGCTTCAAGTTCCTCCCATATGGTTATTCATCATGTGTATAGTAAGTTATGGCAAGTTATAACCACCCCACTGTATCACAGAACACTATAACTTATTATCTTCATCTAACTGTTTCCATACCTATTATTCTACCCCTTCTTTTTCTCCTTCCTCCCACATTTCTTAGTGTTTAGGAGTCAAAATTCCTATTTCGAGTGATTGCTAGTGTAATAATCAATATCCCAGGTAACATTTGCCAACATTCATATATGAAAGAGAACATACAGAATTTGTCTTTCTTTGGCAGGCTCTACAATATGATTTTCAACTTCAGTTTACTATAAATGATAGGATAGCATTCTTTATGGCTGAATAACATTCCATTTCACATGTATACATGTTCCAATTTTTCTTTTTTTTTCATCCATTGATGGGCATCTAAGTTGATTCTATATTTTAGCTATTGTGAACAGTGTAGCAACAGACATGGATATTTAGGTGTCTCCTTAATATGTCGACATCATTTCCTTTGAATGCATATTCAGGAGTGGGATAGCTGGGCATATAGTAGCTATAGTTTCAGTTTTCTGAGGAATCTCCTCACTGTTATGTTTAATGGCTGACTATACGAATTTAGACACTTCTGAAGAGTATATAGACTTCCTTTTTCCCTGCATCCTCACTTGCACTAGAATAATGCTTTTTGATTTTTTTTTGGTGATAGCCATTCTAATTGAAGTGAGAGTTTATCTTATTCCCTCCAATAAACCTGTATCATTTTAATTTTATTTTTTATTTTTTCTTTGTTTCTGAGATCTGCATATATGTATGCCATGAAATGTGACTGTACTTAAGGGGACTATGCTTTCCCTCCTACTCCCTCCCACAGCACCCCAGCATGACCCGCTCAAAACTGAATGTCTTGTTGTTATAATCCACTAAATCATGTCAGTGCTGCCCATATGTTCATGGGTTCATAGGTTCATCCACTGGAGATGGGAATTCTTCCTGTTGCCAAATCTTCCCGAAAGGAATGATTCTCCCTCCTCCAGTAACTAGTAATTGCTGATAGCTAGAGATCATCTAACCCACCTATGCCATAATTTTGGCTGGCTTGATCTTGTGCAGGCTTGTGTAGGTAACCACAGATGCTGTGAGTTCATGAGTGTGATCTCTGTATCATGTCAAGAAGACAGTACTTTAGAGCACTCTCCCATCCTCTGGCTCTTACACTCTTTCTGTCTCCCCTTCTGTGATATTCCCTGAGCTTTGGTGGTAGTGTGTAGAGGGTGATATAAATGACCCATTTTGGAATGACAACTTAATCTTGTATTCTCAACAGTTTGGTCAGTTTTGCATCTCTCCGTTGACTGCTGCCCATTTCAAGAATAAACTTCTCTAACTGAAGTTGAGAGCATCCCAGATCAATGAATGTAAAGTAGTCCAGTCACTTTGAAAATTAGTCTCGAGGTTTATTAAAAAAAAACTGTAAATATAAATATCTTATAACCCAGCTATTTCATTCCTAGGTATGTACCTGCCAGCTTTACATCTTTCTATCTTTTGTACATTCATATTCATTGCTGTTATATTCACAATAGTGAGGAAATGGAATGAACCTAGATGCCAATCATCAATGAATGGAAAAGAAAGATGTGGTGCACACACACAATGAAGAATTATTCAACTCTAAAAAAATATATATATAAGGTGGTGAAGTTTGTGTGTAAGAATGGAACTGGCAACTTGGGCCCAGAAAGACAAACACCCCATGCTCACTCTCACACATGGATCCTAGCTTTCAAATCCTTATTTTGCATGATTAACTTTGTGTATGAGTGGAAAACACAAAGGAGCCTTGCAGGAGGGTAGGGAGAGGCATGTTAAGGGATGGAATAATAGAATACAGATAAAATGAAAATAAAAAGGTAGAATATTGGGGGTGGGAATACTTAACCAGGGAGGGATTGGGTCCTGGGAAGAGGACTGTTTCTTGAGTCAGTTAAACCAAAACTAAGGACATATGAAAAAGCCTTATGGAAACCCATCAGTTATTAAGGTAATTTCAAAATAAAATTAGTAGAATTAGTGTACATATTATGACAATGTTGTTCCCAGAATATGTGAGTTATTAATTGAAAATCACAGAGCAAGACATGGAATGCCTCCCTATGAGCTATTGTTCAGGGAGATTCCAGAGGTCTCCAAAAAACACAAGCTATTGCCATTGCCTTTGGTTACCACCCATAACTAGATGGAAATACTGTATTGCTGAGGACACCACATACTTTGGCTGCAGAATATATGGAAACCATTCTCAAATGGACTAAGAACCCTACAAACCAGATTTCATAGTGCCAGAAGATGGTATTCAGACTACTGACAGGAAAAAGACATGGATGGTCTCACCCAGTGCTGGACTCTGAGTGCAATAATACTGGCCTGCCTGGCAAGATGTACCCACTGTAAATTAGTGGTACAGCTGTTATTGGGTAGCTACCTGCTTACTAGAATTGAGGCCTGCCCTATGGGAAAGAATATTATTCCAAGTCCTGTAATTATCCTCAGAAGTCCACTGCTCGAGATGTCATAGGCCCTAGAGTAGAGCCTGTTATTGGTAGTTTGGTAAATATTCATGCTCTCAAACTGAGAGGCTGTCTTGTTGTGATTTTAACTTGCATTTCCCAAATAGACAATGAAGCTGAACATTTTTTCTACAAACTTGTTGCACAATAGAATTTTTCCCTTTGAAAATATCTGTTTAAATGCTTAGTCCATTTTAAACTGGATTATTCATTTATTTTGTTAAGTTCCTTAGGTATTCTGGAAATCAATCACTGAAACCATCTTTTGAGTTCAAATTCTTATTTTTCCTAAACAGCTGTATTAATTTGAAAATAATGCTTTTTAATTAGATTGTCTTTAAATTTTATTTTGGAGGTGAAAATTACTGCAATAATTTCTAAAGGAAATACTGTTAGTGGTGATACAGACAAAACAGAATTAGCAGAAAATAAAAATTAAATACTATTTAAAATGTTTTGTATAAAAAAGTAAATATAATTTAAAATAAGAATTCTTAGGAAATTGTGATACAACAACACTAAATCATTTAATACCTATACCAACACCATGAACCATAAATCAGAAAAGAGTAAAAATTCCCAGGCAGAGCCAGATATGGTAGTGTATGCCTTTAATCTCAGAGATAGGGGTATCTGTGTGACATCAAAGTCAGCCTAGTCTACTTAGTGCATTCCAGGCCAGCTGGGGCTACAGGGAGGTTCTGTCTCAGAAAACAAACAAACAGACAAACAAACAAACAAACAAACCCCAAGGCAGGCCATTCGATCATCTTCCATACCCTCCGGTCTTGAGCTTCAGAAATATTTCTTACATAGTCCTATTTAAGTGAACTTCTACTGGCTTCTTAAATTGGTCCACTGGTCCTTGGAAAACGTCATTGTGTACTGATGTAGGCACTTCAGCTTCAGATAAGATATTTCATTTTTAAAGTTACATGATTACTTAAAACAGCCTAGACACCAACAGTATACTTATTAAATTATCTGGAAACTTAAATAAATCCCATCCAATAAAGACAGAAATACCAATTTAACTTACCTTCTGTAGTATTTCTATCACTTTTGTGACTGTCTAGAGTTCCTTCAGAGTTTCAATGTTTCCAAATACAATGACTGCCAAAGCACACATTACCAGATAGCATTCTCCAATTGTTAAATGAAATTAACACCTTTCTCATTCTCCAATGTGCCTTTGTACGGTGAAACAAAATAAATTAAAATTATGTAAAATTTATTCCTAAGAAATAATCATATGAAGTTCATCAATTTCTTTTAATTCAATTGTTTACTTGCTCTCCCTCCCTAAATTTTTCATTTTTATTTTTCAGCTTTTTAAAAAATAATTACCATGTACAACATTCTCTTTGTCTTCTTAACAAACTTGGAGTTACAAAGTCACTATTAAAATGGTCATATGGAACTAAATAGGATAATAGTCTTTATCGTATCTAGCTGATCATGCATAAACATAGGAGCTTCCTGTTCATTTACTTTAGAATACACAGACTTACATATTTTAATGAAAGCCTGGTTTTTCACACTTAATTAGCCTGGTCTTTTGGGTAAGGATTCTGAGGTTGGAAAGTATACTCTGCAATGCCAACAATGTGAGCTTATGATTGCTTGAAACTCAGTAAGTGACGTCCAAGTGTGAGGGAGAAAGAGTAAATCACAAAGTCTATTCAAAAACATCTCATAAGTTGATTTACTTCTTTTTAAGAAGTTCATTCATTTTAAACACTTTCAAAATGTCATTTATATATCCTGAAAGAGTGGACTCTAGTCTAGAGGGAAATGGGCATCAGAGATTTTTATATTAAAAGAGTACTTGCTTCAACATACATTCTTTTGAGGTCTGTTACATTTCAGTTCTAACTTCAAATCCTCCCTCCTACATTTTTACTCTTCTGATTTCTCAGCAGACCACAAGGTTCCATGGAATGTTCAAACAGCAATGCGCTTCAGTAAGTTATCTGTTTAGAAGAAGCATTATCCCTAAGAAAACAGAGCATGGACAAGGACAAGTCACGATAAGATTTTGTTGTTGCAGAATATTTTTTTCAAACTTCAGATTTTAAAGGGGAAGATCAGATAGCAAAAAGTATATATTTCAAAGCTTTTTTCAAACTTAGAAGTTCCTTTATGTTGTGGTTAACTTGAATCAGAAATACATTGTAAAGGGTGGCTGGCCAATAAATGGATTTTGAGGGTGTTGATTCATTGGGTTTCCATCTTTTGTATTTGAATCTTGTTTTGGTTCCCATTTTTCAAAAGCTTTCAAATGTTTACCATTTATCATAAGAATTTCGTTATGATACAGCACAGTACCTCTATCCAGTGGGTACAGCTCAGCATGACTCCAGCCTTTACAAAGAGAAGACAACTCCTAATAGCCTAGTTTTCAACTGCAAGTGGAATAAAGGCTAATTGCAACAAACCACCTCAGTTCAGTGAAACTAGAAGTCTCCTGGCCAGTCCAACAAATCCATTAGGATTTTATTGGGTCCTAAAAAGAGTTATGTGATTCCCTAGGATCCAATCCTTGTCAATCAGGCATGGTAAATTGGATTCTTGAATAGGGAAATCCCTTAGGGAGAGTAGATGTTATCTAGATCAGATGCTGCGATTTCTTCGACTCTGTGCGCACTAGGTTCTGTTCTCTCTTTAGTGAACCAATAAAACCATAATAAGTATTGATTAACCCATTACTGCGCATTATCCACTGGCTTCTGCCTGGCTGTATTTAAACACTACATTGCACTTTCACAAGGCCACTGTGCAGACACTTGCTCTGCCTTGGTCCTTTTGCCAAAATAGCTCCAAGTGTATTTCCTTTTAGTGCAAACCAAATACCTCAGTTATACTTGTTGGCTCTGAAAGTGTTTGCCTGGTTTTCTAAGGAAATAAAATCATAAGATTGCTTCTGACACAATTGAGTATATACATAATTCAAGTGTTTGAAAGTTTTCAAATTTTAGTTATTCTTTTCTATCATAAGAAAAATATACTTTTTATAGTGCAGAGAATACTATAAACTTCATCGAAAAACCTAAGACAGATTTTCATGTTGATAAAGAAATTATCTTTTAAATGGATGTGGTATGTGGGACTTTGAATGGATTATATGATCTTCTAATGATTTATGTTGTCAGTGTAGGGAGTTTTCACTAACACACAGCTGATTTCATTCGCTATTGAAAATGTCATAACATTCAAGAGACACAGAAGTTAGAATACCTCGCACTGTGGACTTTCAGTGGTTGTGTGTGAGACTCCTCTGCCTCTGCCTGCTCCTGAGTGAATGTACAATTTCTGGCAATGCTTCTGTGTATTTTTTAAATTTCCTTCTAAGCATCGCTGTGTTCAAGACTTCAATTTTGCTCCTTCAAGCTACTTAATACTTAGAAATGCAGAGATCAACCAGACAAATTAAGTTTGATTAGAGGGGACAAGGTCATGTGCTGAAGGGAGATAGGTCAACCTCAGTCATGAAAGAAGAAAATTATTTTTACATGCACACGAAGTATGCTTTTAGAAAGTATTATGTTTCACATTTATTCTTGCCACATATACAGTTTTAGGGGGGAACTGTGCTTTGAGAATTTGATATATACTTATGTTATTTTGGAGTTTATAGTTTTTAAGCCTATATTGCCTTTTGTGTTCATTACAGACTAGTCATTTGATCAAGTGACTTTCAATACATTGTCAAAATAAATTACATTCACTTCATTAGATGTACAGGAAGTGTAGCCAAAGCGGGACAAGTATTAATTTAGGACTCTGCAGAAACTGACACTCCATCTTATGACCCTGAGGCTGTATTATTCAAGATACCTAGTGATGGAAGGAAGTCTGTCTCCATAGCAATTACCTAAATCTTTTATCAGTCATTTCTGGAAAGAAAATTAGAGCAATTGTGTCAGGATGGTCATATGGGCAGAAATTGCACACTCATTCAAACCACTTATGTCTCTGACT
Organism: Nannospalax galili; assembly: GCF_000622305.1. NCBI lineage: Eukaryota > Metazoa > Chordata > Mammalia > Rodentia > Spalacidae > Nannospalax > Nannospalax galili. The sequence goes on along the minus strand of NW_008351958.1, from coordinate 6,907,726 downwards.
TTGTCCTTGCTTGATGGCTCCTTTTGTTTACTGCTGTGTGTTTGAAAGCTTGATTGGGCATGAGCAGATGTGCCAAACTGTAACCACAAAAGATCGGCCTTTTGTTTTCTCTGTTCTTTTTTATCTTCCTTCCTTTCTCTCTCTCTCTCTTCATCTTTATTTCTTTCATTATTTCTCTCTATATGTGAAGCTGTTAAATTATCCTTTTTTCTATTAATCAAATTAGTAAGTAAAGGTTTATAATGTAAACTCAAGTAAAATGGTTAAAATTAGCCGCAACAGCCCTCCCTGCTTCTTTTAGTCTAGTTGATTACCACATAGCATTTAATAATTAAATGACTCTGAACTTAGAAGTGTGATAATACCACCCTTCTCTCTCTCCATATTTTAAAGCACATGGCTATTACTCCATTTGATAGCTGATGCCACATCAGTAAACTGGTCACTGTGGACAGTTATTGTCTAAATATGATTTAATTGATCTAGAAACTTTAAAAGTATCAACATTAACTAATAACGAAAGAAGGGTTCCAGTTACCCAGTGGGAAATGTTTTCCAAATCTCCTGAAAATTTAGATGTTTACTCACTGAATTTTAAAATAAAAATTAAAAATATGTCTTAGTGAAAGCTGTAGTTTCCATTGAGTGATACACACAATGCAGTCCAAGCTGGCCCTTCAAGTTTCTTGTTCAGGAAAATTTACAATGAATGGGTTTCTACAACAACAAAGATATCCTCTTCTTCATGGCTCAGCTAGGGACCTGCCAGACTAATCTATTCCCAGTCGACTGGCCATGGTTCTTTACTCTATCTGTCTTAGCATATTGATTTCTGAGCTGTCTTATTGGTTCCTAACATAATTACAGCAAGAGTAGGTCTCTTAGTACAGCTAATACATTTACACTATGGCATCTAGGGGAGCTGACTATAATGGCATCCAGTAGTGACGCTAGAGTTCTAAGGGTTGGTTTCTATTTACATTATAAACCTCATTTTTCAGGGGGTTTATACTTCACCAGTCTTAATTTATTTAAAAGAAGAAAACCCTGGCTTCATGCCCTCTAAGATCTACATATTGTTACCTTTTAAAGTGAATCAAAGTTAAATCTATATCTTCCTCATACATGTATAAATACATGTGAAGTTTTCATATCCTAAAAATTTCATGAACAACATATCTTTACATATGTTTTCATTTATAAAATGTGTGGCACTCACAGCCCCGAAAGATTGAGGAAATGTGTTTATCCACCTAAGAGGCAGAAATATGACAGAAGTAACATTTTTTGAAAAACAAAAATTGCCATCAACATGATCTTTAATTGAAATATTCAGATTTTACTGATCTAGAAACTTTAAAAGTATCAACATTAACTAATAACTAAAGAAATGTTCCAGTTACCCAGTAGGAAACAATTTCTAAATCTCCTGAAAATTTAGATGTTTGCTCACTGAATATTAAAATAAAAATTAAAATAGGTCTTAATGAGAGCTGCAGTTTCCATTGAGTGATATGTACAACACAGTCCAAGCTTGCCCTTCAAGTTTCTTGTTCAGGAAAATTTACAGTGAATCAAGTTGTTGAGTTATTCAGAGTTAAGTTATCTTCCTCAGTATCACATAATATGTAAAGAAAGTGATGCTTCTCATATTGGACAACTTTATTTACATAGATAATTTAATATATGTGGGAGATTTTAATCAACTGACAAACACAAAGTTGGTTTTTGTGTTTGTACATTTTATAAATGAAATTGTCTTGTCTCAAAACAAGTGTGGTCAATATCATGTTTGGGAGTTTGGTGAGCCAGACAAGGATGACTTCTTCAATTGCTGGAGGAATTGAGATATTGAACAGGAGTAACTTATAAAATGAACACTCCACTGAATCCTAGGGTTTTAGGACTCAAGATGAATTCCAGACCATGAGACTCTCTCTGTTTGATTATATCATATCTATGAACCGAGGTGATAGAAGATGCAGAGAAAAATCTTTGAGTAAAATGATAAAAATGATCTTTACAATTTTCCACGTATATGTTTATTACCTCAAGGTCTAGTTATGCTATGGTAAAAGTAAATCCATATAATAGCCACATTAACACACTGGCAAAGATTCATCTCCATAACAACATAATAAATTAATAATATGTGTAACATTAGATGTACATTTCAATTTATACAACTGTTACATAATACACATATGTAATACAAATATATTTAGATGAACATTTTATATCACAGAATTTAAGGAAGGCTATGCTATAATATGAACATTCATTTCTAAATTGATTTCATCTCTCCTGCCTTCATAAACAGAAGAGACAAACCTTGTCACTCTGAGCATGATAATTTTAAAATCAGTCACAGTATTTTTTCTCTGCTATCATTGTGGATTTTGTCTTATATTTTGGAATGTGGCTTGATTTCTCTATTTCTTTTCTTAAGCTTATTTATTACTTTTATTTTATGTGTATGAATATATTGTCTGCCTGTGTGTAAGTGCACCCATGTTGTGCAATGCCCACAGAAGTCAGAGGAGAATGTTGAATTCCCTGAAACTGGAGTTATGGGCAGTTGTTAGCTACCACGTGTGTTCTGGGAATTGAACCAGGGTCCTCTGCAAGAACAATTCAGCGCTCTTAACTACTGGGCCATCTCTCTAGCCCCTATTTTACTTACTTTAATGGCCAGCCTTGTGATAAAGCATAGAGGGTAAAGAAGGTTTCAAAATTAAGAGATAACTAATCCCCATTGAGCAAAAGCTCCAAGCTTAGAAATGAAAGTAGTTTATAAATGAAATCCAAAGCCCAGAGGTGATACAGAAGTTTGACAAAGAGAGGTCTTGCAGAGGACATGAGGTTGGAATTATGTTTCTAAGGATGAGTAGTAAGTTTAACCATATGCGAAGTAGCTTGAAGTTATCATGATTAATTTACTGAGCAATTGAGTTTTCTAAGAATTTGCTACCTGCCTTGTTGTCTAATGTACCAAGAAGGAACACATATTAGGATTATACAAAATAATGAGAAAGATATAATTAAGCTCAAGCTTGTCATTTTTAAATGATTTTTGCTTTATATATATAGTTAGTGTGTGTGTGTGTGTGTGTGTGTGTGTGTGTGTGTGTGTGTGTAAGTATCAGTGGAGGCCAGAAGAGGGCATCAGATTCCCTGGAGCTAGAGTTATGTTGTTCTGGCTGTTAGTTAGCTCTGACGTGGGTGCTGGCAACCCAACTTGGGTCCTTTGGAAGAGAAGCTAGTCTTTTTAACTGCTGCACCATTTCTCCAGCACCTCAATATTGCTATTTTAATGACTCTACAATGTAGAAAGTGAAGGTACTTTAATTGGTTTATTTTATAATATTGAGGTTACTTGATAAGAGGAAATTTATTATTCTTAGAAAGTTGATGAATAGTTTATTTTGGAGCAGGTAAGGTAGAGGATTAATTAGTGTTTGTATGCAAATGTAGTAGAGCGAATCTGTGCCCTCCTCATTCTAGTAGGCAAGTACAGGAAATCTTGTAATTAGCTGTAGTCAACAAAATGCAGGAGGGAGACAGGTGCCATTTTAGGTGATGGCTGAACACTGTCTAAATGGGTGGAAGAATTACAGAATGGAAGGAGTCTGTAGGTCTTGAATCATCACGTGAAAATGATGCTATGCCTTCACCAACCAGAAATACCTATTTGGACAGCTATGTGAGAGGAGCATAAATTTTGTTATGTTAATTTATTGAATGGTGTTTTATTATAATTCAGTAACCTAATATTGTATGTCATATGGTTTATATACAGAACTATAGATATGAACATTCATGTGACTGCTATTTTACATGTTAGGCTTCTGTATATCATATTTTAATTTCCAATATTTTCCATAATTAAACTCTTATCCATAAACGCATTTTTAAAAATCATCTTTTCTGTTTATATATCTTTTCTTCCACTTGTCTTCTTTGAAAAATCCAGGATAAATTAACAAATGCAATGACGGTAGGACAGGCAGTATTTCTAATTAATTTTTAATGATTTCAGAAAATTATTTCAAATAATGTTAGTAGATTCAGGTAGGATTTGCTTAATTTTTCTTTTGACTAGTTGGCTAAAAGGCTTATGTGCATACAGAGTCAGTGTGACCATGAAGCACTGACCTTCACTAATATAGTTTCTAGATCAAGGTAAATAAATATATACTCATAATTTACATAATTTATTATAAATGTCAAAAATTAACTCGTGATTATTCTACCAACAGGCAAGTCTTTGAAGTTTGTAAAAATATCTGAAATTCAAATAACTTTAAAATCTTAGCATATCAATGAATCCTGCAGTGTTATTTTAGATTTTGACAAATTATTTTGCAAAATATCATGGTTAGTTATTTATACTAAAATTTAATTTAACTGAAAATTTAACTCTTTTAACTATTTCATGGGTTCTGTGTGAGCATGGAATTGTGGGGGCAGATGAATTTTGCAAACCGTGAAGGGAAAACAGCTTAAGCAAACTTTGCAAATCTTCAAAAGGATTCTGCTCTGGTTTGTGGAAAGGACCTATGAATCCACAGTCCCAGCAAGTTGGCAGGGCAGTACATTTCATATTCATAAACAAGCTTTTTCTCTGTAAAGATGGCTTTACATCACCTGTCATAACCAAGAAGAATTGCCAACTATTTATTTCAGTGTTCCTAATTGTTGTCAGAAAGTGACCTAAAACACTGACACGGAATTTTTCAAAGTCAGGCTTCCACAAGGCACACACATTTATCAATGTTTGCTCCACATTCACCTATGCAGCAGCACTTGTGAAGGTCTGGTTTTATTTAATTCTCAAGATTTTGTTGTTAATGGGAAAACTGTCTCATAAATTAGGGAAGTGCTCAATTACAAGCCTGACAGAGATTGATTTTGGTTTTGCTGCTGGTCAGTACCAACAAGTGAAGGCCACATAAACCACAACTCCAGCCAGTGCTGGCGCCACTTCAAAGGTGACCATGAACAAGTGTTCATTACCAATTAGGATAGTGTTTGGCACCACTCCAGGGAGCTGTTTGTGTTGATAGCGACCATCTGTAGAAGTGTACCCTCACTGTCTGCTTACAGGCAATCACGTGGTAGAAGGATGCCACTTCAAATGATTTGCATATTCACTTTTTAAAAAAGTGCACACAGCAAACTAAGGATACAGTCAGCACACCTAAAGCAGCATTGACATTTTAGACATCACATTGGAAACCCATACCATGAAATAGACCACAACTGTAGGGCAATAGACATAATATGTGTACTTAAAAAGAAACACTATCTCAGGCAGCTAAATCAGAGGAAATATTTTCTACACTAATTAAATGCAAAATTCCATCAACTAGTGTTGTAAAAGAATTCCAAAATAGAATATTAAAACAATTCCTGAATTTTAATTCTCTGAGACAAAAATTATGATTTTGAAAAAGTGTTCTCGGAACAGATGTGGTGGTGCTGGCCTTTAATCCCAGCATTCAGGAGGCAGAGGCAGGCAGATCTCTGTGAGTTCAAGGCCAGCCTGGTCTACACAGTGATTCCAGGACAGCTGGGTCTACAGGGAGACCCTGTCTCAAAAAGACAAAAAAAAAAAAAAAAAAAAAAAGTTCTCTTGGCTTTAGGTTATTAATGCATTTGAGTAAAAGTCTCTATTTTCATTTTAATTTTAAAATACAAGGTGTTTGGAAGTGTGCAGGTGTATTTTCTGCCTAAAATAATGATAAGCAGTATTTTGAATTAAAATATTGGAAAAAATAAAATATACCAATAGTTGATCTGAGAGAAACTACATTTGCTTTAATACCAAGAATGCCATTCCTGGACCTAATACCATGTAGTTCACATCACAGCCTCTTTCCATACAAATTATCTTCCAGTAAATAAAGCATTATGTTACAGCTATAGCAAGAAATTACTTATTTCCATAATTATATAAAGCAGAACAAAGTTGAAAGTTGAAACATGAAGGATTTGAGGATAGCTAAGTTTCTAGATTAAATTGCATCTTTATTATGAAGCTTATTCAAGGTGTTATTGGAGAGTACACCAAACATTTAAGGGTGATGTTTCTCTTTCCAAAATACGTGTGTGTGTGTATGTGTGTATGTGTGTGTGTGTTGTATGTGTTGTGTTTGTGTGTGCTGTGTGTGTATAATTTTAGGAATCTGACATCTGTTTTGCTATCATTAGAGAGCTTCAAATTTGACATGAACACATAATTAAAGGAATGGCATGCTTAAAATAGAATCCAATGTCTTCTTTACTTACTCATTCTGTATTGGAACTAATCAATTTCATGGCAAAGTATGAAATAAAATGATAAATACTTTTCTTCAAAATTATAGTTGTTTTCCTCAAAATTGCATAGTTAACTTTTTTCAAAATTATAGTTAACTTTTTCTTCAAACTTTTACTTTTACTTCTAATGAAGTAAAACCAAACAAGGTTTGCATTTTTAAAACTGTTGAAAAATGAAGGAAAAAAGGAAGTGGGTGGGTAAGGAAAAAAAAGTTGCCTGTATCTTTGTATTTATGAATGTTTGCTGTTTCATACTGGATAAGAGACATTTTTGCCAAAGAGTCCAAATATTCAAGTTTTGTTAAAATATTCTGTAATAAAACATTTGAAGGTGGGATGTAACCAACAAATAAACTTGATTAAGTTTAAAATGAACAGACTCAACTGCCCTTCAGTAGTGCTCTGATTTATTTATTGTTTTAGGGTTCTTGTTTGGTTTTGGTTGGAAAATATAGCATAATTTTGTGTGGTGTAAACATAAACTTTAACAGTGTTTCCCTGGACCTGAAATGGACTGTTCAGATTTTTCTCTAAGAAAGGAAGGAAACTCCCTTTCTTAGGAGCAAATGTAAGCCAAAAATGCTTTCAAGAGAAATGAGACTATAATACTCTAAGAGTTAAAGTTCTTTCTTTTTGGAAGTACCATCCCAGGGCCCTGGGATTCTTTTTGCTTTGCATTGCTGTAAGTCACCCAATGACCAACATGGAGTATACAGTGATTGCAACAGTGTTCTGCAAACAGGCCTCATGAAACAGCACATTTGTTAGAGCTGAGGATGAATATCACTACAGTTATTAAATTACTGTTCTTTAAAAAACATTAGACAAATAACAGGAAATCACGCTATGCAGCAGGATAATGCAATAAGCCTTCAATTAGAAGAGTTATGAACAATAAGTGATCTTCTAAATGGCAAAGTGGAAAGTGGCCTTTCATTGTAACTTAACATTTTCATGGTTGTTACTTAAAGCACTGTTTTGTCAGTGGAGAAATAGTGTGTTTATCTATAGAACATATATTATTTTCTTGGATCTCATAAAGTAACAGTGTTTGAATAAAATTACATTTCAGCTTAATTTAAGGAGTGATATTTACCAGCTGCATGTCCATTTCTAGCGACTGGTTTAATGCTTTAACTGCTTCCCTTATTACAAAGCACCCAAATATCCTGCCCTTGTTGGCCTTGATTTCCTGTGTTAGAAGGTGAACTAGAAGGAAACAGGAAATGTGGGTGTTCCATGGGCATCCGATGGGGTGAGTTTGTTTTAAATCCAATCCTTCATGAATAGGACCATAAAGCATAGAAAAATTCCTAAAATTTTAGAGACCTGTATGTTTCCACTATCACAATCATTTTCCACTTTTATTAATCTAATCTTGCAAATGATAATTTTAAAAACTGTGTATGTTGTGTGACTGTATGCACTCAGGTGCCTACCCACCAGAGGCAGAGAAGGACGTTCTGTATCCTGCTCCATCACTGTCCACTTTATTCACTGGCGACAGGGCTTCTCACTGAACCTAGAGCCCTGTTTCTTAGTAAGGCTGTGTAGCTAGCAAGAGCCAACATCCTTCAGCCTCTGCCCACTGGATTTACAGGATCATGTGGGCATGCCTGACATTTGGGTAAGTGCTAGAGATCTGAACTCATGCTTGAGCAGCAAGTGCTCTTATGTTCTGAGCCATCTCTCCAGCTTGCAACAGTTGATTCTTAAGTTGTCTTTCAGTGCTTTCACTGGTCAGCAAAATTCTTCAGCAATCACCTCACATATCCTTACCTATTGGAAAGCACTCTGGCTGTCATTATAAAGGTAATGTGTACATTTCATATGCCAATATATTCTGAGAGCATTCCTGGAAACAATGTTAATTATCATTCTTGATCATTGAGAGTCTGTGTCAATGTGGTGGTTTGAATGAGAAGTTTGCCCAGTAGGCTCTAAAGTACTTGAACACTTAGTCAGTTGGTGGCACTGTTTGGGGAGGGTCAAGGAACATTTAAGAAGTGTGGCCTTGCTTGAGGAAGCACATCAATGAGGTGGCATTAAGAGCTCACAGCCTCCCCCATCTTCCAGCTTGCTCGCTCTGCCTCCTGCTCATGCTTTTCTGTTCTGTCCACCTCTGCCACCATGCATCCCCACCATCATGGACTCTTATTCCTCTGTAACCATAAGCCAAATAAACTTCTCCTTCTATAATTTACCTTGGCCATGGTGTTTTATCACAGAAGAAGAAAAATAATGAACATAGTCAGGCATACATAAGTCAGTGCATTTAATTCAACATTTCCAAAGAAGTAGAGATAAACACTAGGAGTATTCTCTTTTCACAATGACAAAAACGTAGCTTTAGGCTACATAGCAGCGAGCAACTAAACATGGTTGCCTGGAATTTCTTTCATCATTCTGCTATACTGTTCTCACTTCATTCATGGGCAGAAAATTACATAAGAGTAATATGAGAGCATTTCTGAACCATGCATATCATGCTGTGTGTGGAGCTTTATGCTCCAGATTTTCCATTAAAAGTACAGCAGTATTCTGTGCATTAATTTTCCCTATACACTTGCTGAGTAGCTTCCAAAAATCATCCTGTGCAAGAAACAGAGATTAAAAAGTAGAATACATGGTAAATATTTGAAGAGATAGATAAGCTTATCCATTTTTTGACACTGTGCAATAAAATATCATTTGATATGATATAAATACAAAAACTTGTATATAACAATTATATATTTTAAAAATTTGCTTTGGGTTGCCATTTGTGGAGATTCCCAGGGTCAATAACTACTATTGTTTATTATTTATTCTTTTTATTTTATGTGGATAAGTGTATGGCTTGCGTGTAAGTGCACCCATGTCATGCAATGTCCTCAGGGGTCAGAAGAGGGCATCAAATCCCCTGGAATTGAAGTTGTAGATGGTTGTTAGTAGCCATGGAGGTACTGGGAATTGAACCCAGGTCCTCTGAAAGAGTAGCCAGTCCTCTTAACTGCTGAGGCATCTCCCCGGCCCAATGACTTTTTTTTAAAACGACATTGCATGGGTATCTCTGATCTGCACCATTTCTTCTTTGAACCTTACACTATGAGATTTTCTTTGATACTGATATTGAATATTTGATTTATTTTGTCTGATAACAAATAGGTACAGATGATAGTTTATCAAATGGGAAATGAGTGATGAGAGGTCTTATTTCTCTGCTTGCTGTCTTGAACTTCTAAATATGCCTTGGGTCACCTGTTTGTCTCAGGAGGATGCAGGGCAAAGCTGTCCAGCTGCTCAAAATCTAGGTTAGCTGAAACCTACAGCTAGACCACAGATGTATGCATGGTACTAGATGACTGCTACTCTAAGCCATTGAACGAGGAGGTAGTTTACTGAACAATGATAGCTGTGACTAATTTACCATATGAAAAGAGAGAAGCACTTTAATTCAGGACTTTGTATATATTATTTTCAGTAAATAAAATGAAATAGCATGGTATTGATCAGTAACATTTGCTGCCAGGATGCTTTGACTTATAATATTTCTGGAGTTTATCTGGATAAGCAAAATTAATTACTGTAGTTCATGATAATTAGAAACATAATTTCTAGTGGGATTTAATTTTAATTTTAATTTTATTTTCCCCTGGAACTGGAGTTACAGACAGTTGTTAGCTGCCATGTGGGTGCTGGGATTCGAACCTGGGTCTTCTGCAAGAACAACCAGTGTTCTTAACCACTGAGCCATCTATCCAGCCCCTCTATTGGGATTTAATCCTCCACTTTTATCATAGAAATGTGGAAAGAGCTGGGTCAGAACTGGCTGAACTTCTGGTGCTAATATAAGTGGAAGGGAAGAGGCACTCTAATGGATTAGTCTGTCAATATGTAAAAATCCTCTAAGAATAACATACTGAGACTACATCAAATACGTGTCCTTTATAAGACACAGATATTTTGACAATGCAAATTCCAAAAGAGACAACCCCCCCCCACTTTCTATACTCTGTATTATGTAGGTATGTCATTAAGATAACTCAAAAATTAAGTGCTAACATTCAATAATTAAAATTAACATATGATCATACCACTTGTGGCCATATACTCCAAAAGACTCTACATCCCACTAAAGAGGTACCTATTCATCCATGTTTATTGCTGCGCTATTTACAATAAATAGCCAGGAAAAGAAAACAATCTTGATATCTAGCAACTGGTGAATGAGTAATGAAAGTATGATATGTTTACTCAATGTAATATTATTCAGCTGTTAAGAAAATGAAACCATGAAATTTGCAGGTAAATGGATAGTAATGGAAACAATCATCCTGAGTGAGGTGACTCAGACCCAGAAATACAAATGTCACATGTTCTGTCTTGTAAGTGGATGCTGGCTTTGGATCTTTAGATACGTGTTGTTTTATTTTGAAAATACACAGAGGTTAGGAAATTAAAAAGGGACATATGTGGGCTCCATGAAAGGGGAAATATAGTGCAGCAATACAAAGAGAGAATAATAGGATAGGGCACTTTAGATGGTGTAAGGATAGGAAGGGCAGGATAGAGGAGAGTGTAACAGGAGTCCTAACAAACACTAAAGACCTTATGGAAACCTAACTACTGTGGAAGCTTCTTAAAATATATACATATACACTGGGTGTTGTGAATTTAGAATTTAGAATAAGCATTTAATGGGGTCCCAGTGGCCCACCAGATACCACAGGCTAGCAAATAAAAAGTCCAGTGTCGGAAATGGACTCCCTCTTTCAGAGCTGTGGACCACAGATGTACCATATCTCCTCAAACAATACTGGCCATTGCCATTGCTCTTGGTTACCTGACAGAACTTGGTAATAAGACCCTATTGCTGAGACATATAAGTTAGTTGTAGAACAAGGAGAAATTATGCTGGTCCTGACCTCAAATCTTCATCTCTCTTGGCTACCATTCATGTACTGAAGGTGCTATGCATACTACCAGAATACAAAGGTAATTACCAACCTATTCCAGCTGTGAACATTGCAAGCTACAATAGTGACTGGCCTGGCAAGATATGTCCACTGGGTCAATAGTGCCATAAATGCTTGTGGGAGTAACCAATGATCTTGTGTTTGGATTTAAAGCCCACTTCACAAGATGGGGTCCATAAGCTGGCTCTATTATCAGGACCACAAACCCATGGATAAATAGCTCACAAGTCATAGGAGAGGACTTAGCACTACTATTCTCCTAAATAGTCATAGTATTAAACTGACTCTTAATGACTTATTGTTATACCAATAGATTAGTTCATCTCTCAACTCTCATTAGTGAAGCTTCTTCTTGTATCAGGTAGCAATTAACTCAGAGACTCACAATTGCTCAACATACAGAGAATAAGAAACTGTGGAGTGCTCAACCCCAAATGAGACATGAATATCGCACTCTTTCCCATCAAGGCTCCAAGATCGTTTCAGAAAAGGAAGAGGTGGGAAGATTATAAGTTCTAGAGGTGGTAGATGAATACAAAGAAACCACATTGTCTTGACACAGGGTAGTTGCACATATGAACCCACAGTGCTTGTGAGAGCATGTACAAACTGTAAAAACCCAAGCCACACAAAATTCCAGCATGAATGGAGGAGTTGGACAAGAAACCCCAGTCCTAGATGAGAATCTATGGCTAACTGATAGCTACTGGGAGATGGAGAGTCAGTTTTCCATACTGATGTGATGCCAAGTAGGTTGACCAGACTTCAAGGGAGAGACCCACATGAAAGAGCATTTGGGGGGCACAAAGTAGACTTAATAGGCCATTAAAATAAGAAAAATAACAATATAGGGCATGAAGTTGGGGCGGAGGAAGGACAGTAGTGGAGATGAGAGAGGCTGTCTGACTTTCATAAAATGCACTGTATGATATTCTCAAAAAATAAAGATACCAACTTATCTCAGCCCTTACATTTCTTAAGCTAAGCTCACATATGACATTAATGTAAGTTCACAATGAGACAGTTAAATACACACTGTCCTTGTGCTCAGTGATCTGTGATATATATGTGCATATATATATATA
>NW_008351958.1:6894530-6895329 GCF_000622305.1 Nannospalax galili | reverse complement strand
TATATATATATATATAATTTGATGGTATTTAAATCCTCTCCATCTGCACCTCCTCTTTCTGTCTCCTGCCCAATTTAATGTACTCTATTATGTATATGTTGCACTAGATTTTCTTCCATTTTCCTTTTGCATGTGTACCCTCCGAGGCCCCAGGGCTCACAGACTAACATAAGACATTTTGAGCCTGGGTTTTGTACCGTTTTATGACATTTTGGGGTGGGGGTTGACTTACACGAACGGGCTTCCCATAACCTATGTGCCATTCAAGCCTGCCAGTATTGTTCATCAGCTTTTGTGCTCGGAGCCCACGAGCTGTCTCACCTCGTGGTCTGCCTCATCTCACCCTGTGGAGCCTGCAAGAGGGGCAAGGCCCAGTTGTTCTTGCCCCCACTGTTTGGCTGCATGCCTCACTCCCTGAGTTTCCAAAATGGCCATGCTAGCTCTCCATATACCAGTGGGCTCTACCCCTCTTCCCAGGGTGCTCCTAGTCTTGCCTTTGGCTGACTTACACTTTTCAGAAGAATGAGTAATTGTTCATCTCACCCTGTGGAGCCTGCAAGAGGGGCAAGGCCCAGTTGTTCTTGCCCCCACTGTTTGGCTGCATGCCTCACTCCCTGAGTTTCCAAAATGGCCATGCTAGCTCTCCATATACCAGTGGGCTCTACCCCTCTTCCCAGGGTGCTCCTAGTCTTGCCTTTGGCTGACTTACACTTTTCAGAAGAATGAGTAATTGTCAGGCTGCGTGTGTGTGTGTGTGTGTGTGTGTGTGTGTGTGTGTGTGTGTGTGCTTTAGTGTCAA
>NW_008351958.1:6881660-6893158 GCF_000622305.1 Nannospalax galili | reverse complement strand
TGTGTGTGCTGTGGACAACAGAGTCAGAGAAGTGGAGCTGCCAGAACCCTTTGAAGCCTGGAAGATAGTGAGTGAATCCCAGATATCCAGCCCTGAGCTACTTTCCTCGACTTTGGTTTTGCTTAGGTGTGCCTGATTCTTCCCTTTGAAATAAAACAGTACTTGTTTTGGATTTTACAGACGCCCACAGTGAAGAGACTTTTAAAAGAGACAATGGACTTTTAAGTGTTTGGATTTTTTAAGGACTGTGGGGTTTTTAAGGTTGTACTGTCTTATGTTGTGATATTAACAACATATCTTCAGGACAAGAATTGGAAATGTTCTGGTTTAACAGTGATGTGTTTGTATGTCAAGTTGACATGGGGTCAATTGTGCTGGATAGCTTTAGTGTCAGCTTGACCCACCTGGGTTGAGGAAGCCTCAATTGGGGAATTTTTTTCAATTGGACTGGCCTGTGGCCATGTCTGTGGGGCATCTTTTTCGTTGTTGAGTGATGTGGGAGGGCTCAGCCCACTGTGGGTGTTGCCACCCTGGGCAGGTGGGCCTGTGTTGCATAAGAAAGCAGGCTGAGCAGGGGCCAGGGGAACAAGTCAGTAAGAAGCGATCCTCCATGGCCTGTGCTCCAGCTCCTGCCTCCAGGTTCTGGCGCTGAGTTCCTACTTTGGGTTCTGTGATGAATGGTGACCTGGGAGATGTAAGACAAATAAACCCTTTCATCCCCAAGTTGGTAGTGGTCAGAGTACTCTGTCACAGCAATGGAGAAACAAGCTTAATATTTTAATTTATTAAATGATGATTGGTTTACCTTCAGTGAAGCTTGGACACTGTCTTAAATTCCTATTAAATTTATCTGGGAACCTTCCTCTGAAATTATCCACATTCACATAATTTTATTACTATTCTGAGTCTCTTCAATATTCTCTTTTTAATAGAACAATGTGTTTTACTCTTACATCACAAAGTAAAATGGAAGTTATAATGTTTAACTTCCATTTTAATTAATTATTAATTAAGAGTTAATATCAAGGAGTCTCTAAGAGGCACATTAAATGAGTCAGGCTGTTGCCATTGCCCTTTATTCCACACCATATAACTAGATAGACTCCACTGTTGAAGACACTACACTACATCAGTTTTCTACTCTTCTATGTCTATATCTGTTAGCATTGTCATTAATCTCAGGAATTCTTTCTGTGAATTGCTTTTTGGGTAGTGCAGTTAATTTATCCATTCAGCTCTCAAATCTTGAGTCCTTGACCTTCCACATTCCTCTGATTCTCTTTGGAAAGGAACACACTGGCATCTCCTCCCCTTTTATGTACTCTCCAAATTGCCGTCTTCTCTCTACTTTTAGAAAGAGTAGTTTAACCATCAGTTCCAGTGATGATTCCAATTTCATGCTATGATAGAATAACTTCAAAATTAAACACCCCAAGGAGTGGGAAAAGTTCTAAGTCTTCCTTCTATACTTCTCTGTACTTTCTATTTTTCTATACTTTCAACTTAGAAACCCAAGCAACTGGGTGTGTGTTGGAGGGTGTGGGGAAGGGGTCCATGGGTTCCAGAAGAGGAAGAATTTGCAGTAGAATAAATCCAGATGTGTCAGAGTAGCTTCCTATCAAAATGCTTTATGACTCTCAAGCTGCAGAGGCAAAATTGAGAATACAGAAAAGTCACAGAGCATGAAAAAGAGCCTGCCACAGTGATGAGGTGACAGAGATTTGTTGCTAGATTTTATCAGGTTCCACACTGATAAACATTCCAAACTTTCCATCAGGAACACCAGAAGTGCAACTGGTACTTGATCATTAATATTCTTGGCTGATTTCCAAAAGAAACAAAGAAGGAAGGTAGTGTGATGGTATACTCATATTCATTCACTTAGCAACTAGGTCTTCTAGGAGCAGCATTGTTGGCCCACACAGACAGGTTACCTTCCTAAGAGTTAACATCAGGGAGTCTCTAAGAGGCACATTAAACAAGTCAGACTGTTGCCATTGCCCTTTATTCCACATCATATAACTCGATAATTAGACTCCACTGTTGAAGACACTACACACTTTGTTTTCAGAACATAAAGAAACCAATCTTGAAATGACCAGGAAACTCCCTCCTAGCTGTCTAGCTTTCATAATGCTAAAAATTGCTTTGCAGGCTGATGCAGGAGAAAAGATATCAATGGTCATATCTAGTGCTGGATCCTTCATGTTATAATAATGACCTGCCACCCAAAAAAATGCCCACTGGTGCAATTGTGGCAACAGTTTATGGGAACAAACAAAAGCTTTCTTGATTAGATTTGAGGGATCCTCTGTGGGAAAGAATTCATTCCAGTACTGTAAACATAGTCAAAACCCATCGTTAAGGAAACCATAGACCCTAGGGGACAACCTATTGATGCTGCTTTGCTATGTGATCATGTTGTCAAACTCCTTTCTAAATATGGTAATATCCATAAATCTATGCTTAGCTCAACCTTGATCAGAGAAGCCTCTTATTGTACAGGGTAGTGATTAAAGCATAACCCCATAACTGCTCAAAATGCTGAGAATAAGTTACTGTGAATGCTCAGCTACAGAAGGAACATCTGTACCAAACTTCCCAAACTTAAAGCTCAGGGAACATCTCAGAAGAGGAAGTGAAAGAATTTGTGAGCCTGAAGATGAAGAGGGGTACTGTGATAGGCTGGCCTCTGGGCATCACAGGGCTGTTACATAAATTAACTTTCAGCACCTGGGGTTCCCTGCACATGAACTCTACAAGATCAAGAGACTTAAAAATTCTAGCTTGGGAGGGTGGATCCCAATGCCCCATCCTGGCTGAGGAACTAATGACACTTGATGGCTGCTGAGGGAGTGTCACCTTTCTTTAGTGCTTCAGGCCAGTAGTAGTTTGCCCATGCCCCAGTGGATTATACCACACACATGGTCATATGGAACACTCAGTGACTTACTTTTTTAAAAACGAGAGAGTTGAGGGAGGGAATGGGTGCTGGATATGACCAAGATACATTGTATACATGTATGACATTTTCCAAAAATAGCAAAAAATATTCTAAACTAAACATAAGTCCAACTAATTTAAATTTTCAACCCAGTGAAAATATTCTTCAAGATAAAAGACGTAAATGAGTGCAAATAAGAACAATAAACCAATGAATAGATTGAATGAAGCGTATTCATGAAAAGAAATATCAATAGTGAAAAGAAATGCCCTGAGGCATGCTATGATATTTTATTGGTGCTATAATTCATAAAACAACAGCAAGAACATTTGATACAAAGAATGTGGACAAAATCCCAGTATATTTTATATGATCCATTATGGATGAAAATCCAAGTATGAGTTTAAAGAAACAATACAGTGATAGAAGTCAGGTTAGTGGTCATCATCCTGGAGTAGATATATTGAATGTGGGGGAAGAAGATTCCTGCTGTGTGTGAGTGTTATGCCTGCATGTACGGAAGTGCACCCATGTCGTGCAATCCCCACGGAGGACAGAAGAGGCCGTCGGATCCCCTAAAGCTGGAGTTACAGACAGTTGTTAGCTGCCATGTGGGAGCTGGGTCTTCTGCAAGAACAACCAGTGTTCTTAACCACTGAGCCATCTCTCCAGTCTCTAAATAAAATATTTTAAAATAAATGTTATAAACTATATTTAAATTTTTCCATTAAAGTCAAATATTTGAAAATTTATGATTGAATTGGCTGGCTGACACCAACCAAACCTGTCTCTTGCTGCTCTTGTGTCTATGTCTCTGTTTCTCCACATTTACTGTCATAAAACACCTCAACACCACCAGCACCTCCTCTAAGGTCAGGTTCACCATTCATCGCTCCACTCTTCACACTCATTATATGCATCAATAATGAGCCTCTTGCCACATTCAGTGGATATCTTAACATTCCGACATTCATCAACATCTTTCCTGCATTTCAAATTATATCTCCTCCTTCCTTCAAGACACACTTTGACACCCAGACAAGTCTGCTTTCACACCTTCCTACAGATTTTCTTTTTTCTTTCTTTCTTTTTTTCAATTGAACTTTTAAATTTCATACATTTCCAATTAAATCCAGTCCAAAGTCCCTCTCCCCGAGTCATGCCTCCCTATCCCCCCACCAAACTCCATGAACTCTGCCATACATCCTAAGTCCTATTCATTCAGGTGTTTGTACCCAAATATATTTCAGTGTAAATGTGTCCACTGGAGTCTAGTCAGCCCATCCAGTGGTTGTATGTAAGTCATATTCTCCCTCACCCAGCAGCAATCAGTGTCAAATAGTTCTCAGTCTAGTGCCAGCCTCCCAGCTATTTCTCACTTCCCCTTTGGGTCCTTTATTAATTGAGCTGAGAGGGGTCCCAAGCTCAATGCCACCACTGCCACTGATTCACATGAGCAAGCCTCCAGTGGCCTGGAAGCCTCCACCTCCCTGTGTTCATGAACCAGCCCTGGCTCTTGCTATCTTTCCTCCCCTTCTTCTGCAACGGTCCCTGAGGTTCCGTATGTGAGTCCCTTCCTACACCCTACAGTGTCTTATTTTCTGAAACTTGGCCACTTGTGGCCTTCTGTGTGCATCACACTCTGCTGTACATGCAAGCCTTAGTGGCGAAAGTTGACGGGTACATTAGCCCTCTCTCTACCTTTTATTCCTCTGTGTTCCATGAGCCTTGGTTGTAGAGCTTCGACTGCAGATGTGCTCCCCAGTACTGGGCATCTCTTAGATGTATGGTGTCTTTGCCTAATCAGATGTGCAACTCTGCAGTAACCCCTATCTATTGAAAAAAAAAAAAAAAAAGGCTTCTTTGATGAGTACTGCAAGGAATGCTTGTCTGCAAACATAAGGATACATATTTAGCATATAGTAACAAGTTTCTTTTATCTTGAGCTATGAAAGAGATAGGGTTTTCTCCAGGATCTATGTCTTCTCCTGCCATGTGTATTTGACTGAGTTTACAGTGCCAGCCATCAGTTCCCTGACATTGAAAGGGCTTTAAGTCCCATTAGATAGCTGTTGATTGCCCCCCTCCCCCCAGATAACAGTGCACTACTGCACCAATAGAGGTAGGTCACCTTGGTTATTAGGTTTTAGAGCTGGGTTGGATCATTGATTGTTATTCTCCCTTGGCAGTTTACATATAGTCATCCAGTGTTATGATAGCCAAACTTCTGTTAGACGGGTTCCAGGTCAGCTCTTGCTCCATTGTTTCAAGGCCTTTTCCCCAAATATGTCATTTTCTCAACAGCAGGTTCTTATCTACTAGTTCTAGGAGATAAGCAAGATGTTTGGCAATACCCTGTGTTAGTATGGGAATCTCATGGACCACCTCTACCTACCACTCTAAGGGATGTCTCTTCTGTCTGGCACTGTGCTCCCCGCCAAAGAGCTCCCAGGAATACATATGTATTCATGTTCAGACACTGTATGTGAATTTCTCATAGGGTTTCAAGGATATCACGTTTACCTCTAGGTTTCCTTGCCCCCAAAGGTCACTCATCTCTACTTTTATTTTCTCCCATCCAGCTTCCCTCCTCCTTTCTTTCCTAGTCACAGTATCCCCATTATCCCTACCCTTCCCCCAATACCTCCAGAATCCCATCATCTTTCCTCTCATGACTTCTCTTCCTCTCCCACACCATGGCCTAAGAAGTTGGCCTGTCTTCTTTTCTATATCGTCCATCTTGCATGTATCCCTTGCAATAGGATTGCAAGGTATTTTCTTGAAATAAATGAGTTGGAATGATAACCCTTCTACTGGGTCTAAATCAGTTTTCCTCCAAGGAATATGGCTTTGCAAATATTACCCCCTCAACTTTGGCTGAAACCCTAAATGTAACTCCATTTGTATAACTTTCTTTATAATACTTTGCCTAGAATAAAACGAACAAAATTCCTGCTCATTATATAAGTCTCAATTCAATTTCACTGTCGTGGCAAGTCTTGGGGAGCACAGTATAAGGATGTGTTTCCCTTACTTATCCTGCATCCTTCACTAAAAAGCTGATATTTTATTTCAGGTTATTTACATTTGACTCCAATCTGAGCAATAGCTATAAGGGCAGGGATGTGTCTTTCCAACTTTGTAAACGGTGCACTTTATATGTAGCATCACCTGTAAACACAAGTGAATTTTTATTGAATACCTAACTTAATAAACCTTATATCAAATAAAGGCAGTCAGACTATATGAAAAATGTAAGCTGTTACATGAAATTGAAATATCTAAATTTAAGAGAACTAAAATGTTTAGCAATTTTAAAAGTTAAAAAAAAAAAAAAAAGACAGACGTGAATGTGGTGGTACAACACTCTAATCTGACCGGCTAAGAATAAGACCAGATTGGGCTAAAAAGTGAGATTCTGTTTCTAAAGTAAACAAAACCATAGTTAATTTTCATCTTATGGACTAAGTGTAAAACCTAAAGCAATGTCTGTGCACATTCCTACGGTGCTTACTTACTGGATCACCTAAAACATACCTAGCATTGGAAACCAAACAAAATAATTAAGAACTTAAGCTGCCTGAATTTGGCTTATTTTATGAATCACATGACTTATGCTTTTTAAGTAATTTTGAAATTAATGAAATTGGGAAATGTCATCTGTGATTAGACAGGACAGAAGTAAAGTTCCAAGTAAAATTTGCTGAATTATCCTGTTTTCCTATCCAGAAATTCAGATATATTCAAAGAGATGGCATTAAACAACGATAGAAAAAGAGATTCTGTAGATCTCTTAGTTTTTTTTTTCAGCAATTACAGTGAGAATAACTCATATGTTTAACTTTGAGAACATCATTATCAGACTCAATAATTTTGCATGATCACATTTTTTGCACATAGCATTATGATAGGCACTGTGGATGACATACGAAAGTAAATCAGCTATCATCTGTGTTTGGAGCTCCACTACCACCTCTTGAGATAAATATATACAGTAACCCTTAACTGAGACATAAACATCACTTGGATGGGCATATTGTAGCATCCCCTATCAATAGTGGCAATGTAGTGGATCACAACACAGTCAAGCACAAGTAAAAAAAATGCCCTTACAGCTACAGTTTTGAAAGATCTGTGCTGGCTGGATAAATTCTTGGTCAAATGTTTTCTGGAAAAGTAACAGTAATGAAGTTTCCCCTTTAATAAGCATAAGCATTCTCACAGTTAACATTTCAAAAGTATTGCTCAAACAAAGCGAGTCTCTCCTACTTTTCACTCCCCTGTGTTCACGTGGCGGGTGGTGCCCCCGGATGCATCCCGTGCTCCTGCCACTGTGCTGACTCTTCCCTTAGATTGGCTTCTTCTCTCTGCACTTATGCTGCACGTGTGCGGGGTGTTCTTTCAGTGTGAGATGATTATTTTGCTCTACTTGTCTCCCTCTTCTTCTGCTTCTGCCCTCTCTTGTTTCTCTCATTTTCAGAGTTCTGAGTACGTGAACAGTAGCAACCTTTCCTCTCTGAAAACTCTGTATTTTGAGAAACACTCACACACCAAACAGCAGCAGGACACAGGTGTGAAGGTTCAGGGAGGAGAACAGTTTTGAAGATTCCTCTCTAGCTTCTTTCAGAAGGACACTACCCATCTCTCTCCTCTCGAAACTCTGTATTTCCCTTCTTGGGAAAAGTGTAATTTATCCAAAATAATATTGTTTTTGCTGAAAGATGGAGAAGATAGGGCAAAGAGGAAGAAAATAAGATTGAGGCATAGTTTTTTTTTTTTCCTTTGTCAGGTTGCATAGAAGAAATCAATATTTTTAAGCATTCCTTTGAGAGACACGATGGAATGCTTTTACTCAAAGAGTTTTCTGACACTAACTCATAACTTTTTATTCTAAAATACATAATTATTATTTTGCTTACCTAACAGAACAGCTATGGAACAATATAGTTATTTTATTCATAACTGAGTTCTTTTCGATTTTCTGAAATGCTGAAAGACCATTGGAAGGTTAGAATTAAAGTGAAACACAGACTGAGGCAAAGGTGGAAACAGCACTCTTGTATAAGTTGTTTTTAATCTTCTGTCTTGTTTCAGTCTTATTTTACTCATTTTTGGAAATCATTTAAGTCTATTAGCCAAAAGATTTTTATTATTCCTTATGAGAATGGGGGCCTAACCTTTGTTATATGAGACCTGAGAGATAGAAGTGGAGAGCTAAAGCAAAACTGATGGTTTCAAGTGAGCAAGTGTGAGAAGAAAGTGATGCTCTTCCTGCCCAAGAGACCAGGAGACCAGCACAGAGGCCTGTGAAGGAAAGCTGTGGGAAAATCAGATTGTAGGGTCTCTCAGGCAATCCACTTTGGAATTCAATATAGACACTGATTAAAGGACTTGGAAAGCTACACAAGGTGACAAATTTTTTGTAGCCTTTTTCATGGAAGTGAAATGTGAAATGTCAGACAACTATTTAAACCTCAGGAAACTACAGTGAATAAGGTAAGAGAACCAAGATCCATAGTGGAAAATTGGGAGAAGGGAAAGGAAACCACATAGTGAGGAGGACAGCCAGAGGGGACAGACTTACAAAAGCAAAGACTTGTAAAGCAAAGATCCTGGCCCTCCCACATCATGTGATGCAGGTGAGAGTTGGAGGAAAGCGATGGAGAGAGAAACTGAGAAGGAATCATGGCCTCAGAAGTGTTAGCATAAAGAATAGTTGAAATTCTTGAAGACTGTGGAAAGATATATGTTAACTGAATACATTCAAAAGCCAGAGGAGGAAACTGTTAAAGAATTACAGAGAAGAGCATGACTTGAGCTTCATCAGTAAAAGGTTTTATCTTATAAAGGAATGATTTGCCTTTCTTCAGAGGAAAAAGAGAATAAAATTAGGGTAAACATATAAAAGAATCTTAAAAATAGGGACTAGTTTTCATGTTGATGCTCATCCCATTTTTCAGTGTAGTAATTGGAATCTAGCATACACTTGAGGACTTGAGGTGAAATGGCTGAGATAACTGATGGACAAAACTCAGATGGAGGGGCCAGAGATATGGTTTGATGGTTAAGAATGCATACTGCCCTTGCAGAAGACTCTAGTTTGGTTTCCAATACCCATGTCAGGTGGCTCACAACCACTTGTAACTCCAGTTTTAGGGGATCAAACACTGTATCTGGCCTTCATGGGCACTGCACGTACATGATGCAGAAAAACTCATTCAGGCACACACACACACACACACACACACACACACACACACACACACGCACACACACACGCACACTTAAATAAAATGAATAAATTTAAAAACAAAAAATAGGATTGAGCAAAAAATTCTAGAGTAGGCTTAAGTTCCTAAGATAAACAACATGAAGTGAGAGCAACCATTTTGAATGTTTCATTTTTCTCCATAATTGCTTATAATTCAAGAAGAAAATAAATAGAAAATGTGCAGTTCAATCCATACTGAGACACCAAGTCATGGTAGGAAAACAAACAGAATATGAGGTGCTATAAAGGCAAAGAGCAATGTTAACTATGATGTGATTGTTAATTGTGGTGATCAACTTGACTGCATCTGGACTCAACTAAGAGACAAGCATCTGGCTACATCTGTGAGGCCGTTATTTTATTATATTAACTGAATTAAAAATCCACTGAATGTGGATGGCATCTTCCAACAGAGGCCCAGATACAAGGAGATCCGAGGGAAAAGCTTTGTGCTCTTTGCTTGCTTGCTTTCACATCATGCTGGTAATTTCAGCTACCCCATGGCCACTGCTGTTAATGCTGCTGCATTTCTTTGCCCACATCAGAACCCAGCCTCTTTGACATTGCAATGTGGGCTAAAGACCAGTGACTCTCCAGTAATCCACCAGGCCTTCAGTGTCATATTTGGACTGCATCCAACCTCAGAGACAGAGCACCTACTGAGTTCTCACCTTCTTCACTATAAAGACAGTTACTGATAGACTAGCTAGACTGTATTGTGCAAGACAATCTACTAAATTTTCTTTAGATATGTTCATCTGATTTGTTTCCTTTCCATAGAAAACTCCTGCTAATACACTATGCTAATATAGTCAATAAATTTAAAATCATAACAGCAAGTTCCAAAGAAATTTATATTTATGACATTTAAAATTCAGTTCAGTCATAAATTTTCAAATATTTGACTCTAATGGAAAATTTTAAATATAGTTTATAACATTTAATTTAAAATATTTTATTTAGGGCCTGGAGAGATGGCTCAGCGGTTAAGAACACTGGCTGTTCTTGCAGAAGACCTGGGTTTGAATCCCAGCTCCCACATGGCAGCTAACAACTGTCTGTAACCCCAGTTCTAGGTGATCCGATGGCCTCTTCTGTCCTCTGTGGGCATTGCATGACACAGGTGCACTTCCATATGTGCAGGTATAACACATATTTTTAAAATATTTTATTTATTATTTTGATTTTATGTGTGTGAGCGTATTGCCTCCATGTATGTAAGTGCACCTGTGTTGTGCAATACCCACAAAGATCAGAAGATGCCGTCGGATCCCCTGGAATTGGAGTTAGGGTCTGTTGTTGGCCACCAAGTGAGTTCTGAGAACCAAACCAGGGTCCTCTGCAAGAGCAGTATGTGCTCTTAATTGCTGAGCCATCACTCTAATCCTATTTTCTAACATTTCTAAATAAAAAATATTTTGAAATTTCCTGAATTCTGAAAGGTAAATTTAAAATTGTTTTTAATTAATTTAAGAGATAAAGACAGGAAACGAAGTGACTACGGGAGGACTGCATATTTCTAGTAGTCTGTGCTATGAAAAACACTAAATGGAAAGAATGTCATGAAAATGAAGTTGTCTGCCCATTCTGCCCCAAAGCAGTCAGAACACTCCCCTAATCTTTACTCAGAAGTGCTTGAAATGAAAAACAAAGGAAAGATATCCAGCAACAGCAAGACCCGCTAGCACCACACTGGAGCTATAAACAAAGAAGAAAACACATCTTGTCTTGTCTCACACATTGCCACTCGGAGGAGCAGAACTTGCAGCTTCAAGGGGATGACCATGGAGGAACTGGCCAGGGTAAGAGAAGCAGGAAGAGGAAGTGTGGTGGCAGTTCTTCTGTCTTCACAGCGAGAGTCTGTATCAATCTCCACCTGAACCTATCTCCACCTGATCAAATTGAGAAGAGATGGCTTCTCAATGGCTGAGGCTGAATAAAATAATTTTCTTTTTTCATCTCAAGAAGTAGTCAAGGCAGGACAAATAAGAGATCTAAGGGTGTCTGCATGGGAATAGTTGTAATAAAGTATTTCAAATTAATCAAGAGAAAAGGAAAAACATGAAAAATCAATCACACTAAAGAACTGAGAAATTGTGGTGGCTCAATAGATTTCACATAACGTTTTTTTTTGTTTTGTTTTGTTTTGTTGTTGTTGTTATTCTGAGACAGGGTCTTACTACTTAGACCATCCCAGGCTGGCCTAGATCTCACAGAGATCTACCTGCCTCTGCCTCTGCCTCTGCCTCTGCCTCTGCCTCTGCCTCTGCCTCTGCCTCTGCC
>NW_008351958.1:6869585-6877533 GCF_000622305.1 Nannospalax galili | reverse complement strand
AATAATAAATATTTTTTTAAATAATTTAAAAAAATATTTTAAAATTATTTAAAAATATTTTAAAACTTATGAGGGAAACTTTAGCATCATCAATTATTTTGTTGCCCAATTTTAAAAGAAAATTCATACATAGCCTCCATCCTTCAGCTCCAGAAACATTTACAGGGTATGTTGCTAGGTACCAAGATCAGGTAAATAGGCCCTCCCTCTCAAGGAGGCTGCAGTTCAAAATTATTTTAAAATATTTTAAAACTTATGAGGGAAACTTTAGCATCATCAATTATTTTGTTGCCCAATTTTAAAAGAAAATTCATACATAGCCTCCATCCTTCAGCTCCAGAAACATTTACAGGGTATGTTGCTAGGTACCAAGATCAGGTAAATAGGCCCTCCCTCTCAAGGAGGCTGCAGTTCAGTTTGGGAACAGGGCCAGCTGCAAAG
Source organism: Nannospalax galili (assembly GCF_000622305.1). Lineage (NCBI taxonomy): Eukaryota > Metazoa > Chordata > Mammalia > Rodentia > Spalacidae > Nannospalax > Nannospalax galili. The sequence goes on along the minus strand of NW_008351958.1, from coordinate 6,877,092 downwards.
AGGTCACATTACAGTTATCAATGGTGGTCATAAACTTGGGGATCAGTGTGCTCAGGGTTCACTGGGAAGAGAAAGAAGATTACCTGAGTCACATTGGATGACATCAGGAAAAGGCATTAGAGAAGGCTTCTGAGACAATGTGACCTGTGGCCCAATATCCAGAGACAAGGGGACTTAAGCAGGTAAAGACCAGTGGGCAAAGAGGTAAGCTGCATAGAGAGGTGCCGGAGCACAGAGGCTAAGAGGCATGAGCTGTCACAGTATGTGCATTTTACCACTATTTTTATTTATTTTATTTTTATTTATTTTTTATTTTTTTGGTCTTTTTGAGACAGGGTCTCCCTGTAGCTCCAGCTGTCCTGGAGCTCACTGTGTAGACGGGGCTGGCCTTGAATTCACAGAGATTCTCCTGCCTCTGCCTCCCGAGTGCTGGGATTAAAAGTGTGTGCTACCACCCCTGGCCTGATGTTTTATTTTTTAAAATCTTGTTTGCTTTTATCTATAAACATTACTTTATTTCAGGCTTCCAGAATTCACCAAAATACCCCTAAAATTGGAGGCCAATAGCACTGAACTCCTTACAGAAATTCAGTCCTCTTAGAGATGAGCAAATATGTCTATGATGTTACATTGTTCTAATGCCATGCAATGCCCAGAGGAAAAGGAAATATACTGTCATTATCTGGAAAGACAATGAGGCTGAAACATGAAGGGAATGAAGTAAGTCAGTTAAATTATAAAATGAACATTATAATTCTGTTTACTTAAAAACAATACGAACCGGACTGTTACAACGAACAAGGAACACACTCTTGGTATTGTCTCTTTGAGAACACATCTACCACTGCAGTGTACCCTTGTACTCTCCCGCCTTCCTCCCTCCTCCCCTTTCTCTTACCACTTAAGGAGACATTTTTGTATTTAACATGGAATCATTCTGGCACCTTTGATTCAGCAAAATTGATAGTAATAGTAGTAATAATAACGATGGTAGTCTTCATATTTAGTTTTTAAATTTGTAAGTATTTTCTTAGGCATAGCCTGTAAATCTCCCACTAGGATACCGAGGCTCCGTAAGTCAATTATATCATCCAAAATCACACATGAAGCAATTAAATTGAGAAAACAGTCCCCGAAGCAAAATAAAACTTAAGATATAGCACCTTCTGTAACTCTTCAGTAACATCTAATTTATGCATTTTAAGGGACAGGTCTTCCTTACATTGTACCTAGCAATGTTAAAGAATGAAAGGGTGAAGCCGTTGATTAGTCAAATGAGAAACTTACTTCATGTCTATGTCAGATAACCTTCTGGAATCTGAACTCCTGGCAAATATAAAAGTACAAGGAGACCTGGAGAAGAGAACTTCATGTATGATCTAAAGCAAAACTTTCCTAGTCAAAAAGGATCACTTTGAAGATTGAGAGAAGACTACAGTAAGAGCATCACTGCTCTTTCAGAGGACCAGAATATGGTTCCCAGCACCCTTACGGGAGACTCCACAACTGCAGTAACTCCAGTTCTAGGGAATCTGACACCCTCTTCTGGCCTTGGTGAATAGTTGCACTCATGTGCACATATACACAGACACACATTCATACACATAATTTTAAAAAGTAAAATAAATCTTAAAGATTATTATTTTAGGAGCAAAGGATATGTCTCACTGATAGTGTGCTTGCCTAGCACCCATGAGGCAGAGCTGTGGTAAATCTCCAGCAACACAGGACACACACACACACACGCACGCACGCACGCACGCACGGACGCACGCACGCACACACACACACATACAGACACACACACAAGTGAGTGCCCACATGCAAGCATTCACACATAAAAAAACACACAATTATTTCATTCAAGAGGAATAAAAATGAGAGTTTAAAAACTGAAAGAATTAGGTAAACAAATATTTTTTTTTAGTTTCAGTTTATACCACCCAAAGGGAAACTGTTTTCTGCTTTCTGGAAATGCTAATATAGCTCACACAGGATTCATTAAAACTATGAAAAAACAACACTCGCCAAAAATTATTTAAACTGTGAACTTAAAATTACAGTGTCAGAATCATAATACAGTAAAGTTTTAGAAAAGGAAGAAAAGTGAAATAGAGGAAAAGGAAGTATTTTATTACATTTGTTGACACTTCGACATTAATATCTTCCTTTATGTATTATCACATACATTTAATTTCTAAAATAAGGAAATATTTTTAAAAAGAAAAAAATGAGGCCTTTGCATTGACAGTGCTGACAAACGAATGTAGAAAGCTCACGTTCAGCTTCAGTTCTTCCCAAGGAAAGGTAATTCAGGCCCCACTTTCATTCCTAATTGTACACGCTTAGACTTAATGTTGAACGAAGCATGATAGAAGGACTCAGTGAAGGAGGAAGGATAAATGCTAATTAACTTGAATGGGTCTGATGCTCTTCATTAGTGCTAAATATTCTTGAATTGCTGCTGCCTACAGAGCCCAAGCGCAGAGCCTTCCAGCTAGCCTTGCATATTTTCTGCGTGCAGCCTTATCAGGCAGCTAGGGGCTTCTTCATCTACTCATTCTAAAGCAGAGGCTTGCTCCTCATTTACTACCTTCAACTGATTCTATTTAGGTTGTAATCTGCCTTAATTGCTACAAAGATATTGAATTGTATCAAACAGTTGTCAAATATCAATTGTGACTTAACAGGAATCATTATGTAGAATCAAAAAGGCATTGAAATTCAAAATCATCTGCCTCTGCCTCTGCCTCTGCCTCTGCCTCTGCCTCTGCCTCTGCCTCCGGAGTGCATAAATATTTTTAATTGAAGGGCAACTTGCAAATCAGGAAGGAAAATGACTGTGACTGGAGAGAAGGACATTGGCGAAAGAGTTTGGAAATGAGATAATCACAGTCTTCTGTGGGAAATAGAGGAAAAGTCATTGTAATAAAGATATATGCTAGTGGGACAGGTGTGTCCTTCATCTATCATAACAGCATTTGAGTGGGAAAGGATATGAATCCTCATCGATATGTTAAATGGTCATAAGAATTAAACCAAAAGAAGCATCTGTCAGTGGGGTGTCCTTCATCCTTGTCATGAGGTGTTTTGTGTTCAGCTTCATTAACTTTCACGTTTATTTCTACAGAACATTCATACAAGGAAAATAAAAGGAAAGTATTTATAATTCTCATTATGTGGCTGCTGATTTCCCAGAAGGCAGACTCTAATGACTTGGGTTCCTAAGCCCAGTGGGTAGGGTCCTGGCAATAAAGTCCCTGCGCAGACATGTTTGCAGATCTGTTTCAGTACCACCAAAGAAATGTCTCACCCACTGTGAAGTAATAGGATGATAATGAATCTGCTCCTGAGGCCTGATGCATGCACAGGCAAGGGTGGAGCTGTAACTTCAGAGGGGATGGAGAAAGGAGGGAAGTAGAGGAGGAAAGCAAGAGGAACGCAGTTCTTATTAACTGTCAGTAGAAAATGGAGCTGGTTGTACCTTAATAATCTAACACTGAGGAAGTCTTGTGACACTCCAGTCCAGTAAGACGTCATATATCAAAGCTGACTGAGTTTAGTTTTAGGACTTTACAGAGATCCATCTTTGCTTCCACAGAGTCCTGTGATACCATGTAACTCCTGTCACTCACCTTTCACCTGTCAGTCCATCTGTCATCTCAAAGTGGCTGGAACTACACAGATGATCAGAATACTAGCAGACAAGACAAGCCTCAAGTTTGAGGAAACTATCATATAAAGTTTTTAGTCAAGAGCTTGAGGGAATGGCAATGCTTATTCAGGAGGACAGAAAGGAGATGCTCCATCTGGAAGGTATGAAGCTGAAATGAAGTACATCAGCATCAAGCTGTGATCGTCAAGGAAATCTGGCAACTAGAAAATGTGCTTTCTTCATCTCCTGGCAAAGAAATTCTTGGATGATGACCCCCCTCCCCCACCAATAAAAAGAATGGAAGTTGCCTCTAGAGAAGCCACGTAATTAGCAAATACATCATTTTCGTTAGAGAGTTAACAAAAATGATACTGGTACTATGGTTTGAATGTTGTCCATAATGACATAGACACTGAAATTTAACTGTTATCATAACATTATTGAAAGGTGACTAGGCACCTAGAGCTCAGTCTAATGAATGGAAGAAGCACATTATAATTAAAAGCCAAACCCAGATTCCCTTTTCCTTCTGTTATTCTGACCTTCCCCATCAGATGATATAGCAAGAAGGTCCCACCATGTTCTACTTTGGGCTTTGAGCCCACAGACCTGTGAATCAATCAATGTCTGTTCCTTGTAACTTAGGTAGTTTTTACAACTAAACAAAATTAACTAAAACATCAGGAAAAGTTCATCGATTACAAAATGGAAGTTCCAGAGTATCCAGAAGGAACTTTGGTAGTTGAGAAGGCTGATGTCCAAATAATGTGTCAAGGGCGGAACCAGGCCTTGTGGCTCATGCTTGAGGGAGAACAGTAGCTTAGATTCAGTTACTTAAGACCTACCTGTCTGAATTGAACAAAAATAGCAAGTGAAACAAGAAGAAAAAAAGATCCAAGGGCAGAATTGGGAAAGGAAAAACAAACATGGGTTTCAGTGTAAACAAGGGCTGGGAGGTACAGCTGTCCCAAAAAATATTTGACTGGAAGGAGAAGAAATGACTACTTCTCACTTGGAGATCCAAATAATTCTCTGTACTACAAAGATTTCCAGGGTAACAGTTCACCAAACCACCATAAGCACTGTTCTAGCTTGTTTCTCCATTGCTGTGACAAAACACTCTGATGACTACCAACTCGGGGAGGAAAGGGTTTATTTGTCTTACATCTCCCAGGTCACAGTTCATCAGGGAACCCCAGGCAGGAACTTGGAGGTGGGAACTGAAGAACAGACCACGGAGGAATGCTGCTTACTGGCTTGCTCCCCTGACCTCTGCTCAGCCTGCTTTCTTATGCAACACAGGCCCAGATGCCCAGGAGTGGCACCACCCACAGTGTGCTGGGCCTTCCCATATCATTCAACAATCAAGAAGATGCCCCTCAGACATGGCCACAGGCCAGTCCAATAGAGGAAGTTCCCCAATTGAGGCTCCCTCAACCCAGCTGTGTCAAGTTGACACTAAAGCTATCCAGCGCAAGCATTATTTCTTCAGAAAGCTTTTAGCCAAAAACATTGAAAACATAAGTGAAAATATTATATCTTAGTCTGTCAAGCAAGACTTGTAAGTCAGTGATTTTATCAGTGAAAGATGGAGAACTTAATATAGTACTTAATCCTAGAGACAGGCAGTAATAAAGAAATTAAGGTAATGATAGTCATGTGTATGTGCCATGTGTATGGTCATGTATATGTGAGTGCTTGTGTGTATGGGTGTGGACAAAATGTGCTGGCATCATCCTCAGGAACATCCTTCATAGTCTTTGAAGGAGGGTCTCTCAGTGATCTCAAGTTCACCAATTAGGCTAAACTGGCTGGCCAGAAAGTCCCAGAGATCCTCCTGCTTCTACCTCCCCAGAGCTGGGAATACAGGTATGTCATCATGAATCATTCCATAAAAGCATAAAATAATTCACTGGGCATAGTGCCGTACACCTTCAATCCCAGTACTTGGGAGGCAAAAACAGGGAGTTCTCTGTGAAATCAAGGGCAGACTGGTCTACATAGTGAGTTCCAGGTCAGCTGGGGCTACAGGAAGACCCTGTCTCAAACAAAGAAATAAGCATAAAATAATTATAGGAATGAGCAGATAATTATATTTGTACTGTTTCACTTCCACAGCCACACTAAAGTGAACTAATGTCCTTCCACAGAACTGTGGCCCCACTTTTAGTATTGTTTTGTGTCTTGCTCTTTCTAAAGTGTTTTGTCCTAACAGTTAATTATTTTCTTGCAGACTTCTTATAGTTTAACTTGAAATGCATTCCAAATTATACTCTCAATTTTCTTTAACCAAATGAAGATGTAAATCCCATGAGAATTTTAGTCTGCAAGTACAGACATTACATAGAACCTGAAAGAAATGCCAACATTCAACCATTTTTACAATGAAATGATTATTATCTGTGCTTAACAGTATGTTTTATACATTCTGGGTCTCAAGTAGATTGCTTATGCTTCCCCTTTGAATTCAGGTGACCATTTCAGTGCAGGGCCAGATCCTCAGTCTTGGACAGTTCAGTTCTGCCCATCATTAGAAAGGTTCAATAGAAGACAGACTATATAGCATATACTTCGATGGAGCCTACGGGCAACTTCATCAACTAAGGTGCAATTTTCCTTTCCAAAACTTTATAATCACAGGACCAAGGAAAATGTCTTCATCTGTTCTTACTAATTATCTAACAATAAGGCTGGTCCTTAGAAATTACATCCCACCAGACATAAATGTATTAATTTTTTCTTATATGGCAAGCTCCTCAAAAGGCAGTCCTTGGAAGTCTTCCCAAAAGTAGAAAATTGCCTTAATTTAATTATTTCTACATTTGCCATTGAAACACAAGAAATATTTATTTCATTAGTTTAGTTAGGAAAAGATGCAATATAATTTTATGTCCACTTTTGAAGAGGTTTGTAAGATAAAGTGGCAGTTATTCACAAGAACAAAAGATTAACTTAGACCATTTTTCTCCAAAGAAAGAAAAAATTATTAAAATACCTTCTCCCCTTTTGCTCTTTCTTTTACTTTCCATTTGTTTTTATCAAATATTAATATGCAAATAACAAGGAACAAACTACTTCATAATTGCACATAAACATCTCTTTAAATTTTACTAATAAGAAAAGTGTGTGTTTTTAATATTGTCTAAGTTTTCCTATGCAATAATTCTAGGAACCATAGTTTATATGCTATATTAGAGTGTGGTTGTATGGCTTTTAAGAAAGGTTTCAGCAGCTCATAACATGGTAGCTATTAAGAAGTAGAAGTTTCCATGCATAGCGAGAGGACATGGTTATGAGACTCAGGCTACAGAAATTGTAGTGCCTACAGTGGGAGACTGCACATCCTTTAAGGAATTATTTCTCTGACTAAATACTCCTATGACTGTTTATGTAGTTACTAATGTCAAATTCTAGAATAAGATCAAGGGTAACTTTACTATTAATAGCCAATAAGAATTCTCTTGTGGCGTTTAAGCCATAAGCCAGTAATGATTTTCAATTAATATATGCCTTAGAGTAAGATAGATGTAGATTTCAATAAAATTCTTTCACTTCTTAATAGTCTTCAGTTCTTTAAAAGTTCATCTCTCTGTCTTTCCTCTGCCTCTGCCTCCATTTTCTCTCTCTCTCTCTCCCTCTCCTTTTTTTCAGGCAATAATTTGTTCTTTTGGTTTATAGTTCCATGACTCACAGGTGGTAAAATTGCTTCTTCTGTTTCCCTATGGAATGTTTATATTAAATCTAATCTTAAGAAACCCAACATTATGAAGATTTTTTTAACTTAACAGCAATTTTTCTTATGCAATTTTTATTCATTTCATAGGTTATGACTAACCACAATTTTTTTTTTTT
>NW_008351958.1:6863423-6866771 GCF_000622305.1 Nannospalax galili | reverse complement strand
TTATGTAGAATCAAAAAGGCATTGAAATTCAAAATCAGTTAATTTGGAAGCAAATTTCTTCATTAATGGTGTTTCTGATTTTTTTTTTATTATTCTTTAAGTGGAAGCCATCAAGATTTTTGATTACATGATGGACTATGGGACTTTAAATATTCAGGAACAATATTCAGAAGAAAAATCTACTATGTCCGATCTTTTGGTGCCTTCACTTTACCCAAAAGGAATGCGGCTGACGAAACTATTTTACTGAAGAAATTCCATTAGCAAGGGTTAATGGGGAAAAAGCTCAACCAAGTGCTATAATGAGAGATTTATGTAGTATTTACCATATGACTACATCAAGATTTTCCACAGAATTAAATCTGACATCTTAAAATACCCAGGAAAGTGTCCGGAGAAGGTGGGAGCAGATTATTACACCAACACTACATGGTGTGTGAGGATGTATTCTCAAATGCCTGGGCCCTTTCTCATGCCCGAATGTCTCTACAGCTCTTCAGGATTGCAATTCCTGCTATTTTTATAGGGTTCATTAATGTTCCAGGAACCAGTTTAAGATGTGGGATTATTATATAAATAGACACCTTGAAATAATGTGAACCTCTTTAGGAATTGGACCTATCAGAATATTTTTATCACCTGGATTTAGACAATCTAAATACTAAATTAATGGAGTGATCAAAACAAGCAACTTCTTGATTCTTCGCTATTTAGAATAGTTACTAAGAATAATCCATGAAATATTTTCAATGGTCTTCTTTGAGTTTAGAAGTCATCAAACTACCATCTAGATAATATGATAACATATTTAACCCTCTGGAATATTGTCAAGAGAGGTTTTGTTGCTGGTTCTAGGAATTCACACTTCATTTTTCAGTTTGTATCAGATGCTATGCTCAATGAAAGAAGCTGATCCTGACCCAGTAAAAGGATATTTAAGGCCTTTGTGCAACTATTAATGACTTTAAAAGATAAAGACAGAATCCAAAAAACTGACGAGAGCCATGGAGTTGATCAAACATTTCCTGTTTGTCAGTCTTAGGCTGACAATTTGGGAGGCTGGAGCTGCTTTTTAGAATTTGTGTGTGTGTGTGTGTGTGTGTGTGTGTGTGTGTGTTACAAATGAATATGATCGCAGATGTACATTAAATTTATGTGTTTTGACAGAAATGTAAACAAATAATTTGAAAACAATGATTACCTAAACCAAAGTGAAACCTAAGTAACATATATAGGAAATTCTGGGCATTAAAAACTACCCATCTTTTGATTTGAAATGATCCTTCCGTGTTTTAATTGGAAATTGATAGTAGCTGTTCAAGAAATTAATATCAACATTTAAAACTAATGCTACATTTAAACAATGATGGAGATGCAGAAAATTATGAATGACAAAATACTCCAATTTAAATACTTGATATTTAAAAACACTACATGGCCAAAAAATAATGCATTTTTATTCCCTAATTATATATATTAAATTATTCTATTTTATTTTCTATTGTATTAGACATGCACTGTAAAATAAACAGCATTTATTTGCAACAAAAAATAATCCTTTGTAGTTTATTTGTAAGGTGTAAGATAAGGATCTAATAATATTCTGGATTTTTAATCTCTGCTTCTCATCAACTTCTAAAATACTAATTAACATGCAATTCAAGATCACACTTACATGTAAATCTTGCATTTTTCACAGCCTTAATTACAGCACTTTTAAAGCTCTCTCCAACTCACAGTAAATGTATTGGTATTTTGGGGTCTGTTTCTACATATTCTGTGTTGTTGCTGTACTAACCCAACATGTCTAATGTTCTGAACCCTGGGGCCCTTTTGTTGCTGAAGCATATGCCTCTTGCTTGAAGGGACCAGCCCTCTCAGACCAAAGTCCGTCCCTGAGGATAATAGCATTTCTGGAATGCTGCCTTCCTAGGCAAATCAACCAGAGCCCACTCACATCCACCACCCTCTGCTGTGAGGCCCTTACCTGTTGGGCCGCTATTCCCCTTCACTTATATTGCAGGAACCAGACACCTGGAGACAAATCCTGTACTAAGTGCACACCCAAGCCATTCACACCTATCAGGGCATCAATCATTTCTTCCTGTGAAAGCCACAGTGGAGATTCTTGCCCACAATTTTCCTCCCTGTCTTCTGCTACCAGACTACCAGACTGGCAATCAGGTTGTTCTCATATGGCCATGCACAGCATCATATGCCCCTTTCTCTCTGGAACTGTGACTAACAAGCTGTGTTCAGTTCCATTTGTGTCCTGAGCTGTTGGCTTAACCACACTGGAATACCAAGACCTGTATATTTAAAAAAAAAAGAAAAAATTCTGTGTGCTGTGTCTTTCTAATCTTAATCCTATTTTATAGGTATGTGAGGAAGGATGAGAGGGAGAGAGAGAGAAGAGAGAAGACTTTATAATAACTGAAAGCAATTCACAATGTAAAAGCTCTGTCATTGCTTTTTGAATTCCATATTAATATGCTTGGCTGAATTAGGATTTCGGTCACTAATATGAGCATGCCATAAGAAAGCCTTTTCAGAAATGGCCTCCAATAAGGGCAGCATAGAATAATGCTATGTTTACTTTTTTAAGAAATACTGATTATAGTTGAAACCAGGTCAATGAAGGAAATGCATAGAAAGAAAATATAACAAATACAATGAGATTTGAGGAGGTCAAAATTTGTCCTGAATCTGTTAATAGGGAAATATCACTAAGCTTTCGCAGCCTGTTCTTTGAGAGAATGAGATGCTCTTCCCCTGGAAATTCCTGCACCATCATTGTGATGATGGTGACTCTACCATCTACCGAATGCTGCTAGATTTCATACCTCATGGTGACCCAATGATTATGCATGTCATGCATTTGTGGAATGAATTGATGGTTCACCTCCACCTCAAGACATTTTTACAGTACCAAAAAAAAAAGATATAGCCCTTACTTTTATTTGATCTCTATAGTCTCTAAACTCTAAGTTCTGGGGAAGGAAGAAAAAACTGCATGTACATACGAGCCAAGGTGTGTTCTGGCTCAGACTGCAAAACTCTAAGGGGAAGTATCTAAAAGCAAACCAGAAACTTTTACTTCATTACAACTGCATTAAGGTTCAGAGTCTAGTCTCCTCTCACAGCTGTTTCATGAGGTGATAATGAGGGGAAAATTCTGTAGCCTAGACAATAACATATTTTTAGGTAGGTTAGAATAGATCATTTCAAATGACTCAACCCAACTAAAAATTTTACTAATTTTGAATCACATCTTCTAGTTGAGAATAAATTGAATTTAAAAACAATAATAAAACCAATGACAGATAAAAGGATATTAATGGATTTGAA
>NW_008351958.1:6857288-6859295 GCF_000622305.1 Nannospalax galili | reverse complement strand
TGTTTACTTTTTTAAGAAATACTGATTATAGTTGAAACCAGGTCAATGAAGGAAATGCATAGAAAGAAAATATAACAAATACAATGAGATTTGAGGAGGTCAAAATTTGTCCTGAATCTGTTAATAGGGAAATATCACTAAGCTTTCGCAGCCTGTTCTTTGAGAGAATGAGATGCTCTTCCCCTGGAAATTCCTGCACCATCATTGTGATGATGGTGACTCTACCATCTACCGAATGCTGCTAGATTTCATACCTCATGGTGACCCAATGATTATGCATGTCATGCATTTGTGGAATGAATTGATGGTTCACCTCCACCTCAAGACATTTTTACAGTACCAGATTTACCATGCACATTGTGTGTGTGTGTGTGTGTGTGTGTGTGTGTGTGTGTTCATGAGGGTGTGCATATATACATATCAAGGTATGCATGCACTTGTGTGCTCTTCCATGAAAAGGCCAGAGATCAAAATTACTTGTTTTTCTCAGTCACTTTCTAATTGTTGAGACAAGATTTCTCACTAAAACTGGAGGTTAGTAATTCAATTATATTGGCTGACCAGTTTGGTACCCAATTTTTATGCAAGTGTTGGGGATTCAAATACAGGTTCTCATATTTGCTTGGCCAGCACCTTATCCACTAAGCCATGTCCTAAGCTATAAACTTTTTAAAGGATTTATATATATATATTCTTCTACTGTCTCATCTGCTCCTTCATCCTGGAAATAAATCACTTATATTTCCCTGCAAAAGTGTTCTTCATTGTTAGACTTTACCAATTCATCTATATTGTGGAAATTTCAGTGACTATTATGAGGTAGACTTAATTTACTTACGATCTAGGTGGAAAAGTTTCCCTTCTAAATCACTCAAAAAAATTGCTCAGATAATGTAGTGATGAAGTAGAGTTCATGGGAGTGACTGAAAATACAAATAAGTAAATCCAAACATCTTTTATTATTCAAGAAAATCAATAGCTTTTGGTACATTAAAAAATACTGAAAATATCTATTCATTCTACATTATTTATTCTACAGGGTGAACTTGAGAGAAGTTTGATCATAAAAAATAATTAGCATATATATCAATGATAATTTTGCTTTTTCCTAAAATAATATGAGATGCCCCTTTAATGAAGAAAACAGAATATATAAAAATTATCCTATTTTCTTATAAGTTCATCCCCCCACAAAATTTGTTGGAGTTCTGAGAAATAAATAAACTAAATCAAAGTCTAAATCATCAAAAGGACAAAATGATTCTATGAAAATATTTTATTACTTTGTGGATTTACATTAATAAGTGGTCATGTGAACTGTAAGGGATTTGAAATTCCAACAGACTGCAAAAGTTAGGATGCTGAACACTGGGGGAACCATTGATATTGTGTTTTCTACAAACAGTAAATTTGGTCAGTGTGTCAGAGCTTGTTGGCCAACCCTTGGAGCTCTTAGAAGGTTAAGCATATTTGGAAGGAGTTAGATCATGGAGAACAAATCATTGATGGGATATTGAGTCCCAGTCTTTCCTATTGATTGTTGTTTCCTAGATTCTGTGAGGTAAGCAGTTTTCACTACAAGTACTTCTGCTGTCAACTGATATCTCACCACCAGGCCCAAACCAATGGAACTAGCAATCCTGAAGTGAAAGCTTTCACATTAGAAGCCTAAATCGGCTTTTTTTGTCTTTAACATGATTTTCTCAGGGGTTTGTTATAGTGACAGAAATCTGACCAATACACTATAGTTTAAATATGATTCACTTTTAAATTTAATCCACCAATTATGTAGCTCTTTTTGATATTATTGTATATTATACTCAATGGCTGGAGTGCAAACTGGTGCAGTCACTAAGAAAATCAATGTGTAGTTTCCTCAAGAAGTTAGAGATATATTTTATAATGTAGCTGCACCATTACTGGGCATATTTTCAAAGGACTCTAATCCTACTACACAGATAATTACTCATTCATGTTCACTGATGCTTTACTCATATTAATTAGGAA
>NW_008351958.1:6826169-6856893 GCF_000622305.1 Nannospalax galili | reverse complement strand
GAAATTTGTAATTAAATCAACAGAGCTGTGAGTCATCATTCTGAATGAGGTAACCCAGACCCAGAAAAAGAAATTCTGCATAGTCTTTTTCATATGTAGATACTAACTTTGAATCTTGAGACATGTATGCTTAAATCTGAGTATTCATAGAATGGGGCTGTGAAGGGTTAATTCAAAGGAGATGGTTACATGATGCAGGTGGTATGAGGGGAAAACAGGTATAATGGAACAGGAAGGGTTAAGTCAGGTGGGGAATTAGAGGTCAGGGTAAAGGAGAGAGCATGGAAAGGGACAAAACACTAATGACCTTTGAAAATCCATATGAAAATTACTACTGTAGAAACTTGCTAAAATATGTATTTGTACACATAGCAAAGAAATTTAAATGGATTTATTCTATAATGGGGGAGCAACAATCCCTCAAAGACCCCAGAAATTATCAAATAAAAACCTCAAGTCAGATATGAGCTACCTTTTCTTGAGCTATTGATCAACAGGGTCCCATGGCCCTCCCCAACATTACAGGCATTGCTATTGATCTTGTTTACCCTCTAGAACTTGATGGTAAACCCAAGACACAACCCACATACTTGTGTCTTACCACATGGAAAAATCAGTTTGGTACTGACCTAGATGTCTTATCCATACTGAATAGCTTTCATAGTGCTGGAAGGTGCTATGCATGCTGCTAGGGGAAAAAAGTGATCAACAGTCTTGCTCAGTTAGGAACCTTCTTAGCTACAACAATAACAGGCCTGGCAAGATATGCCCACTGGTACAACAGTAACACAAAATTATGGGTGTAACCAACCTCTGTCTTTGAATTTAGAAGAAAGAACTACTACCTAGTACTGTGAACTGAACCAAAAAGCTGTGGCTAGCTAGGTTAAAGGTTCTACAGGAGAACTTAACACTACTATTCTGCTAAGTGGACATAGTAATAAATTGTCTCCTAAGTACCTATTCTTATACTCATAGACTAACGTATCTCTGAAACTTCACCCACGAAGGCTGAGAAATTATCTCTTAAGAGGTGGTGGAAAGAATGCTAGGGCCCATGCTACTGAATGAAGTGAAACAGAATTTGCTAGACATGACAGAGCCATTATACATATGAACTCACAGTAGCTATGACTGCATGTTCAAGGCCTGCATAAAATCAAGCCAACAAAAGTCCCAGTGTGGCCTGTGAGGGGCTCATGAAGTCCTACCCTTAGCTGAGGAGCTATTGACAAGTGATGACTGCTAAGGGTGGGTGAGCCAATTTTCTTCAGAGATATATAGTCCCTTCAATGCTACCCATACCCATGTACATGCTGGGAGCACTAAGTACATCTAGTGGGTTTAAAAGAAGAGGAAACAGCAGGCATGGTGGAGCACGCCTTTAATCCCAGCATTTGGGAGTCAGAAGTTGGTAGATTTCTGTGGGTTCCAGGACAGCCTGGTCTACTTAGTGAGTTTCATGGCATCCAGGCCTGCATAGTGAGTCTCTGTCTTACAAATGCAAAATTTCTCCAAACCCAAGCCAGATGAGAACCCATTATGGAGGGGAAAGTGAGCAGGAAGCCCAGCCTTAGCTTAGAATCTGTTGGCAACTGCTGGATACTGGGAAGGGAAGAGTCAGTTTTCCTTATAGGTGTGACACCTGGTAAGTTGCCAAGACTCTGGGGCATGGACCTACACCCAAGAAAATTTAGCAGATACAGGTTGGAATCAACAGACCTTTAAATAAACTTTTGAAAGTATAGATAATAGTGGAGGACACGAAAATTGGGAAGGGATAATAGGGAGGGTTCGAGTTGGTGAGGGGGTTCTGAATAAGATCAAAATACAATGGTATGGAATTCTGAAATCAGTAAAATATTTTTAAGAAAGAAAGAAAAAGAAATGATCACATGAAGTTGTGAGGAAAGTGATAGGGCATAGGGGAGAAATTGGAAAGAAGGAAGTAGGGGATGGATTTGATCAAAATATATTGTAAGACATAAACTACAGAATAAAACAAAACGTATGAATGAAGCTGGTTAAATACTACTTTAGTAATGAGTGTCATCCTTATAGTGTGATTAAACAAATCAGAAATATCTCAGACTCGACACCTATATTAAATCTCTACATGCAAGACTCAGGGATCGTCACACAGGAGGGAACGGAAAGGTCGTAAGAGCCAGAGGTGGTTGATGACCATTTTCCTAACACCTTGGAAGTTACTCAGATGAACTCACAGCAATGGGCACATCATGCACAAGACCCATGTAAGCTCAAACCAGGTAAAATACCAATGTAGAAGTGGAGAATTGGGGAATAAGCCCCAACCTTAGCTGGCAATCAGTAACTACTGGGAAGAGAGTTGAGTTTCTTTTAGAGTGTGATGCTAGATAGGTTAACCAGGCCCCAGTGGATAAACACATACTAAAGAACATTTGCTGACACAAACTTGACTTGATAGGTCTTAACATGTATGACAGAGTGCATGAAAACTGGTGGAGGTGCAGATAGGGGAGGGGGAGTCTAAATATGATGAAAATATATTGTATGAAACTTACAAAAAATTCAATTAAGAAATGTATCTAAAAATATCTCCATATTTCTATACTATGAATTCAAAAAATTCATTAGCATTTGGGGAATGAGAATACACAATGAAGTACAGAAACACGTCTGAAAACATCAGCAGTATATATTCAACTTAGTAAAATCTAGGGGAACATAGTTCTATGTGCACACAGTAGGCACTGCATAATTGTGCTATTGGCATCAGTAAACCTGCTTTTGGCATATCAAGTAGTATCATGACTACAGATTAACAAGACTAGCTTCTTAAAATATGAATTATACTCTAAGTCGGATTGTATAACTGCATGTGGAAGCTCTAAAATATATTGAAACCAATAAAATGCTTCTGAACACAACACCAAAAAAATAACTGTGTTTCTGGAATGCTTGCCTGTGCTGTGCTCCATGAGCTTCCTGAAGCCTTAGTTCTGAAAACACCACATGTATATTTTACACTGTGCATGCTGTCATCCTACACAACACTGATAGAATAAACACTGTCTGAAACACCATGGCTCATATTCAACACTATTGTATATTATCACTGCAATGTCTTTATGGAACATAGAAAGTTTTCTGCTGTACTAGAAATATCTTGGTTTAATTTCAGAAAAAGAAAAAGTTTTAATATTTTCTTAAAGTCATTTCTTGCAATATAAGTATCAAATCAGTGTATGCCTTTGGATTGGATTGTGTTAGAATGTTTGATTTTAAAATATGCCGTTTGGGTTGTTGACTTAAGTGTAATAAAAAAATCATTGAATAAATATTGGCATGGCATTATCAGGACAAACTTTCCTTTCTGAAATGACCTAAACATACTTCTGCCATACAGTGCCATTTTCTCAGCACTGACAATTATAAAATCAAAATATAAACCAATTCTGAAAAGCACTGAAAATTCTGTGACCTGCAATATCAAATATTCACCAATATTTAAACTTTTTAATAAAATAAACACACTCATATCATTAGTATACAAATCTGTTTTCATCTTTAATTTATTTACATTTTTTAGAAGCAGAATCTCCTGGATTGCAGTATGTTCTTAAACTTGTTATGTAGCTGGGGATGGCTTTGAACTTCTGATCCCTCTCCTCCACCATCTCAGTGTTGTTTTTATAGAAATGTGCTACCACATAAGGTTTTATGCAGGGCTAAGGATAGAAACCTAGAGTTGGTACATGTCAGGCAAGCATTATACCAACTAAGCTGTGTTCTCAGCTGCACTTTTATGTTTAATGAGCGGTAAACTGTATACATACCAAAAATGTTTTAAGATAAATTTCTTTATGATTTATGAATATTAAATGTTTGAATTTTGCAAGTATTTTATGTACTTACATATTTAACCTTATGTAAAAATTTCTCTGGCAAAAAGTTCATAGGTGGAAAAAGTGTAAGAAGCCTGGTTCTGGACTACATATTCAACTGCTAGGGGCTGGCCCTCAGCTGCCCTTCTAGTAGAGTAAGCACTTGCTGGGAGCTGGTACTCAGTGGCCCATCTAGTAACAGTAAATGAGCTTCTTGCAATGTCCTATGCAATAATATACTGTTTAGTTCCTTTTATATCGTATGTAAGTAATAGACATGAATAATTAGCACGTAATTACATCCAGTCTGTGTTTAACATGTTTTAGTAAACCTTGTATCTGTTATTTTATGCCACTAATTGTAGAACTATTGCCTATTCTGGTCTTCAAATGAAGCCCATTTTGAAATCTATACTACTTTGAACCACTTATTCAATAGAACAAACATATAAGGTATGGATTTGTCATCTTCATTTTGTAGAGAACTCGTGTGCATGTGTGTGTGGTGTATATGTGGGTGTGTATGCATGATGTGTGTCATGTGTGTATGAGTGATCTGTGTATAAGTGGAGTGTGAGGTATATGTGCTTTGTGTGATCTTTGTGGGGTATAGGGTGGGTATGTGTGCTGTGTGTATATGTCATGTTTGTGTGGTATGTGGTATTTGTACTATGTATGTGCATGTGTGGTATGTACATGTACAGTGTGTTTGGTGTGTGTACAGTGTGTGCTTAGTGTGTATTTAGGGATGTGTATATGTGGTGCATGTGTGGTCTGTGATGTGTGTTTCATGTGTATGTGTGTGTGTGTGTGAGCTATGTGTACAAGTCATTTGTAGAGTGTGGGTAATGTGTACTCACTGTGCTTATGTGATCTTTGTATGTATGTGTGCATGGGTGGTGTATTTATTTGTGGTATGTGGAGTGTGTATATGGTGTCTGTGTGGTGTTTGTGTAGTGTATCGTGTATGTGTGTGGAATGTGGTGTGTGTTGTGTGGATGTGTGGTTTGTGGTGTATGTAATGTCTGTGTGTAGTGTGTGTGGTATGTCTATAGTGTTTCTGTATGTGTGGTATGTGCTGTGTGATGTGTATGTGGTATGTGTGTGAGTGTGTGTCATATTTGTGGTATGTATGGTATGTGGGGTGTGTGTTTGTTTTATGGGTGATGTGTTTGTGATGTATAGTATATGTATATGTATAGAGTATCTGTGTCTGTACTGAGAGTGTGTTTGGTGTATACAGTGTATGTGTGGTATGTGTGGTGTGTGTATGATGTTTGTGGTGTTAAATGTAGTATGTGTATGTCTGGTGTATGTGGTATGTGGGGTGCGTGCATGTGGTAGGGGAATGTGTTTGTGTTGAGTGTTGTATATTTGTAGTGTGTGGTGTGTGTTTGTATGTGTGCATAGTTGTGTGTGTGGTATGAATGTATGTGTGGTATATGGTAGATGTATGTCTGGTGTTTGTGGTAAGTGTGCATTTCTATGTGCTTGGTGTTCTGGTGGACATTGCATAGCGTTCATTCTCCCTCTGCTGGGAATTCTAGCAGCAGACAGCCTTCATCTCTGAACCCCTCAAGGACGTTCTTAGCTGAAGGCACGTCATCCAAGGTAAACCATTGCTCTGGCTAATGATTGATAAATGCAGGAACATAGAGGGCTGGGTGTACCTGCAGAACTCAATGCAAGCTAATCAGGACCTTAGTCAGCCCAACGGCACAACTTTCCCCCCTCATCTCCCCTCTGCCTCCTTCCTCTCTTCCTAAGTGTTAGTCCCAAGGGCAAACCTTCATAAATACCCTGATCCTAGCTGCTATGTCAGTCAGCTTTCAGAGCAGTCCATATCACTGCAGTTACTTATTACCCAGGATTATTTAGCTAGGTTATCAAGACAGGACTCAAACTGCTTGCTCAACTCCAAGCCTCTTTCTTCCCACATACCGCAATGAATTTTTCAGCCTACACAGCTAATTCAGTGTTTCATTGAACCTTTTAAGATATGTTCAAATTCTATCTATTCATAAATCACTTCCGTGAATAGCCAAATTTTCACTGTATTTAACCACGTTCAAATTATCATACAGCAATTTAATTACAGGCATGTGGCAACTTCAGTTCTAATTAAATTATTCTTCCTATCACCCCATTCTAATTACCTTCTCATTTCTTTGAAGCTTTATTTTAGTTTACAAGCAGCTAAATTGCCTGGTTGTTCTAATTGTATACACACGTTTGGTGTAGTTTGCAAGCGTGACCTAGAGATGTGTTGCTAAACACCTCACACATGCTGTAGGAATCATGTTTTATCATGTGTATGTGTTCAGATTTACATCAAGAATCTCTGACACATTTTAACTGGATTTGTATTATCTCTAGCCTGACAGCTCTCAAAATAAGGTTTTAAATATAAAAGCAATTCCAAAGACCTCAGCAAGATTATAACAATAGATCCATTTGCTTGCAGAATTAGCATCATACCTCAACACTATCAATATGTCTACATAAGCCAGCAAAAACATATCTTGATTGCATTGGGTACTTCACATCTCAAAATGATTGGTACTCTGCATGCATCATATCTAATAAGCTTGCTTCTTTCCAGAGAACATTGTTTCTGGGGGAAATAAACTGTCATTTGTAATGTGTGTTGATGGTTCAGATGCCCTATTCAATGAACAACATGGAGAGCTTTTGTTTGTTATTTGTGCTTGGTAGAAAACAGCTTTAGAGTCTGCCATTTCTCACATTTATTTCCCTGAAATAGGATTCTCAAGGAACAAGGTAGAATCTGCATGGCCAACTGCCCTGTGATCTGGGGAGTATTTTACTAAAGCTGCTGCTGCTGCCTTTACAGGAAATGGGTGGAGAAATTCTTTTGAATTAATTCTTTGGGCTGTCCTGAACCCAGACCTCATCCCACCTTCAGATGCACCCCTCTGTCCTGGACACTAGCAGGTTGTTTGAGTTTGGACTGAGCTGTCATCTCTTTCTCTTTCTTTTTTTTCTCTCTCTCTTTCTTTCTTTTTCCCTTTTTTTTCCCCCTTCTTTTCAAAGCCCCATTGTTGCAGGAGCTTAGCAATGGGCAGGGACAGAGGAAGTCTTTGAAAGGCGACCTAGCTCTGCTTTGCCATGGGGCTGAGCAGCTCGCAAGCCCACCTCACATCAGTCTAAATCACACTGCTGCCAATGAACTTTTAAACAAATGAGCTGCGTGTTTTCCTCTAATGCTTATGACTAGCTGTGCAGTGAGGCTGCACCGATTTCAAAGGCTTTTCAATTCGTGCACAGAACTGAGAGGCTGTGGCAATGCTTCTTTGATGAAAAAGCACCACTGTTGGGACAGGCAGGCAGCTTGGGCTTGGCTCAAAGGCCTCCAAAAGTGACAGGGAACAGCGCAGGGGATGGCTCTGGCTACCAGCTGCTCAAGAAATTAATATAAAAGAGGCTTTCCTCTGTCCCCTACTGCAAATATTTTCTCTTGCAAGAGGAATCCTTGGAACTTGTCATACACATGAATTCTTTTTCAACTCCAAGGGATAACTTTCTCATACCTGCCTTTGGCATGTCTCTAGATTTCAGAGATTTTTAATAACTACTTTTGATTTAAAGGGGAAAAATACCTATAAAACTGTACTCTTTTTTTTTTTGGCAGCAGCTAAGCTTTTCTAATTCTGCTTTTACCGTAATTTAACATTTATTAAGCATTCCTAAGGGATTTGTGTTTATCTTTGATTTTATTCTGTTCATTTCCCAAAAAGGAAAAGCACAAGATATAAAGTGAAAATATTTAAGTTAGGAATACAAATAAAGCTTTAAAGGAGTGGTTTCTACATGAAAGGAATCCTTCCCTCCATGTTTCAATCAACGGAATTCGGAGGGGGCATTGGCATGTTAATTGGGAGGCATTCTGCTCTGCTCAACCACAGAACTCTTGTTCTGAGGCCTTGAGTAGGACAGTTCAAGTTACACTCTTCCCCCAAAAGTGATGAAGCTATATTTCTTCAAGAAAATCTTATAATTTCGAGTCTTCACTCATTTATCCCAACTATTATCACTTTGATCCAAATTACTAAGGTTGAATACTGAAATTTAGGATAATTCATAAATTCTGAGTAAATGGGGAAAAAATACCAAAATTTTGAAGTAAAGGAAAATCAAATATTCTAAAACCGTGGTTTCTGCCCAAGTGGAAGATGTAGGAATGCAAAATGGTAGTCAAAGAGTAGGAATATTCATTAGAGGTTTATATTTCCATGAAGGAGTTGGACAGACATGGATTTATTGTTGACTCTGCCCCTGACTTAGAAAGTGATCTGGGCTAACTTCACACCTACTGTGGGTCTCTCGTTTTGTCCATGTAAAGAGGGAAAAGATATTGATGTGTAAAACGAATACTTCATTACGTATTTTATTTTTTTAATATTTTATTATTTTTATTTTTAAATTTTTATTAGTTTTACGAGTGTATTGCCTGACTGTATGTAAATGCATCTGTGCCATGCAGTTTCTGTGGAGGTAAGAAGAGGGCACAGATCCCCTGGAACTGGAGTTACCGACAGTTCTTAGCCTCCATGTGGGTGCTGGGAATAGGACCTGGGTCCTCGGCAAGAGCAGCCAGTTCACCTAACCACTGAGCCATCTCTCCTTCTCTGTCATTATGTATTTCGTAATCAATAAATCCTGGCTTTATTTCTCACTTTTAATTAAATACTTTTAAAAAATCGAAGTTCAAAAGCATTTTGCTAAAGTTCTCAAAAAGACTTTGTCTCTGAGTTGCCACCTTTCAGCTTTTCAGAATTATTCTGGGTAGTCATATTCTTCTAATTATTATATCACTGTTCCTCACTATACAGTTCCTGTAGCACTGAAAATGAACATTGATAGAGTATTTGCCTAGCATGTTCAAGGCCTTGGATTCCATTCCCAGTGTTGCAAAAAAAGAAAGTCATCTCTGGGTATAATTTATATAAAGAATACTGTATTTATTTTAAGAATGCAGTTGGGTGAGCTTTGACGAGCAAATAAACATATATACTAAGCAATTAACTTCACAGCAACTTAGAGAATATCCCAATATTAATCTGTTCTCCCTGGTCTCTCCTGGATCATGCAGTAACACACAGGATGATCTATTTTCTTTCAGTGAAGATTTTACTTGTAACACAGAATCTTTTGTAAATGGAATATCTCAGAAGACAGTCATCTGTATCTAACTTCATCCATTCAGAATGTGATTTTTAAAAATACGTCCATGCTGTTACATGTCAGGAGGTTTACTTTTGACTAGTAGTTCATGACAGGTATGGACACATTTGTTAATTCATCAATTTACTGACTATTTAATTTCATGACAGTTTGGGATTTTCTGAGTAAAATTGCTCTGAAATTTTCTGTACAGTTTTATTTGTGGACATGCATATTTTAAAACTTTTTCTTGGGTAAATACGCAGGAATGGAATTACAAGGTCAAATAAAGACCTTTTGGTTTAAAGATAAATTACCAAAGAGTATTAGAGGATGGACACATGTACCATTGTGATGATTAGTGTTAATTACTAAATTGACAAACTAGAATTATCTGAGGAATAGGCATGCCTGTGGAGGATTAACTTGATCGTATTAACTGAGGTAGGAAGATCCACCTACTGTGGGGAGAACCATTCGCTGGCTGAGTCTTGGACAGTATAAATGGAGAAAGCTAGCTGACCAGCAGCCTGAATTATCCGCTGCTCTGTGCTTCTTTTCTACTGATAGGGAGTGAGCAGCTGCTCTAAGCTCCTGCTGTCATGACTAATCACCATACGAGACTAGAACTGCAACTGTGGTCCAGAATACTCTTTTTCCCTTAAGTTGCTTTGACCAAAGTTTTTATCATAGTAATAAGAAAAGAAAGTAAGCAATCATTTTATGTTAATGCAAGAATATCCATGAATTCTAGGTGTTCAGAAATGTCAGAAAACATCGGACTGGCCACAGTGTAGAGGCTGGCTAGTATAGCCTTGTGTTTATAGTTTACATATCTCTGTAATGGTGTTGTATATATTCAAATATACTCATTGACATTGAATATACTTTTCTTTGTGACATGTCCATCAAATTTTTCACCATTTATTAGTTTTCATTTTATTTTTCAATATTGTAATTTTTTTATGTGGATGAGTGTATTGCCTGCATGTGTATAAGTGCATCCGTGTTGTGCAGTGCCTGCAGAGGTCAGAAGAGGCTGTCGGATACCTTGGAACTGGAGTTATAGATGGTTGATAGTCACCCTGTGGGTGCTGGAACCCAAACTGGATCCTCTGCAAGAGCAGCCAATGCTCTTAAGCACTGACCCATCTCTCCAGTCCTCATTTTATTTTCAATTTTTGAAGTTCCTATATATTCTAATGTTAATGCTTATTTTCAGAGATATTTTGATTCAGCATTTGATTTACATTTACATTTAAAAATCAATTTCTTGTGAAGAGTATTTTAAATTTTACAAAGCCCACTTTATTTTTTGCTAGTTTATTATTTTCTTAATTTTATTGCTATTGAATTTTTGTGATTTTCAGAAAATGTATTTAATGGTATTTAGATCAATTTATAAGTTGGTATAGATAATCACACTGAAATTTTAATTGGAATTGTTTGGATTCTGCAGATAGACTTTGGGGGAATAAACAACAGGAATGTGACCTCTGTACTAACAATGCAGTTCATTTCTCCATTTAATTAGCTCCACTTTAGTTTATCTATGTGTAGGTTTAGGCCTCACATATATTTTGTTAAATTTATCTATCTACACATATCAAATTTATACCTTTGTGGCATTAAATTTTTTGTCCTTCCATTTGTTTGTTGTTAATATATAAACAGTCAATTGATTTTTTTAAACCTTCAGTTCATTTATTAAGTGTTTGACTTGTGCCCTTGAACTCACTGAGCAGTTTTGGTATGACAATCTTAATCCATAGGAATTCTTTTGCTCTGAAAGACTATGTCATCTTTGAATACAAGCAGGTCTTTTTCATCCCATTTTAAAGTATGTCCTTTGATTTTTTTTCTGTGATTACATTAGCTATATCACTTAGCAGAACAGTGACCAGAAGCTGTAAGAGGGGATATCCATGGTAATCTTCAAGCGAAAATCATGAAGTCTTTTATAAAAGTAAGAGAGATTTCTTCTAATTCTTGCTTGCTAACATTGTTTAAAGATTCATTTCTGTTTTTAAAGTTTTGTGTGTGTGTGTGTGTGTCTGTCTGTCTGCCTGTCTCTCTATGTGTCTGTGTGTATGTGCAGATTAGTGCAGTGTCCCCAGAGGCCAGAGAGGTCATTGGATCCCCTGGAAAGTTACAGGTAGTGGTGAGCCCATCATTGTGGGTGATGGGAACTGAACTTTGGCTGTCTTCAAGAGCAGCAAGTGCTCTTAACCACAGAGTCATCTCTCCAGTCCCTAGATAATGTATTTTATTATGAGTAGACATCTATTTTGATCTATTTTGGGGGTAAGGGGGTTGAGACAGGGTCTCCCTTTAGCTTCAGCTACCCTGGAACTCACTATGTAGACCAGACTGTCTTTGATCTCACAGAAATCTGCTTGCATCTGCCTCCTGAGTGCTAGATGAAAGTCATGTGCCACCACACCCAGTGGAATCTTTTTCTCTCTCCTCATCCCTTGATTTGATCATGTTTCACTTTTTTTCTCTTGTTATGGTTAAATACATGATTGATGTTTAGTGGTAAATCAATCTTCCATTCCTGAAATGAATGCATAGTTAGGATATGATGTTCTTCACAGCGTTAAACTTATCTGCTGTTATTGAAGGCACTAGAGAATTGATCTGTTAATGTTTTTTTTTTTTTTTTTAGTTTTTTCAAGTTTCCTTTGTTTTTTAAAAGAATATGCTATTTCATACAGAAAACTCATTTTTAATGCTACTAACACTTAGATGTTTTCACATGTGTCCCTAATCTCTATATATCTGATTATTACTAGTCACCGTTGGTTACACTCAGATACTTGGCACCTGAGCATGGATATAAAGTCATCAGCTAGATTTCAATGGTAAAGTTTTTCACCTCTACTTATTAACATGAAGTAAATGTGTATGCTTCTTCCTCAAATATAGCTCATTTTTTTAATGAACAATCTTATTCATCTATGTACCCACTCTCCAAATGGCACCCTCCCCCTCCCCCCACTGGAGCCCATATACTCTGTAATCCCTCTTACTGTCCACTGTGTTGTCCGCACCCCCAGCCATTCCCTAGTGCTTGTCCATCTGCTGAATCTAGTCACCCTACCTAGAGTTCCTTGTTTTAGGAAGATCAGCTCTTCCTCAACTAGTAGCAATCAGTTGCCAATATTCTTTTAGATAAGATTGGAGTTTCCTGTTCATCTTCTCAGTTCTATGCTAGGTTACTGTCTGAGAGTCTCTTGGACCAACCTGGCCAAAAACTCAAGGGAAGGTATCTCCTGTCTGGCATTGTTTCTTGTTATGCAGTCTTTCGCTGTACACATGGACTCTTGAAGAATTTTATTGATCCCTTTAATCTTTGGTTATACTTTCCTTTTGGGTGTTTAAGACCATACAGTTGGTTGAAATAAACCAATTTAATTTTACTCTTAAGGCCATTTGAGGATCTGTTCCTCAGGGGGTCACATGGGCTTGGGAGGAGCCCCTGGCTCCTTTCTTTTACCAGTTCCATCTATGTGAAGATAAGGCAAAGGTCCTACTCAACCATGGCTGGCTTCACTCGAAAGCATGGAGGAAATGTTTTCTCTGTGTTGACCCTCATCTTTGTAGACTAGACACTGGTTCAAGTCCATTTGGTGGTATCTCCATGGCCTATTTGATCAAGAGGACAGGTGACTCACCACAGTTACAGGACATTTTGGGAGATGCTCATAGTCCCCTGGAACTTAGTCGACCTAAGAGGGGAAGGAGCAAAAACTGTCCTTTATGTCCCTCTGACCAGATTAGTATAGGCCTCAAAGTATGGCTGTTAAACATCCAAGAATGTTAGTTCTGCCAGTTGGGCACTTTTAATTACCATGTGCCATGTAGATAAAGCTTGGGCAAAGACCAAACATTCTCAGATAAATCTTGCCTAGATATATATATATATTACCTGCCCAAAGTTGAATGATAAAATATAGTTTTTTATTTTAGTGAATTTGTTTTCAGAAAACAAAGAGCATCCTTGAATTGACAATTTTGGTTCAATACATACTCAAATATAAAGTTAAATAAATTTCAGCAGAAGCTTAAGTTGAGCTGGAGAGATGGCTCAGCAGTTAAGAGCACCTACTACTCTTGCAGATGACCCAAGTTGTGTTCCCAGCAGCAGTACCAGGTGGTTCGCAACTGCCTACAACTGCAGACACAGAATATCTGATGTCCTCTTCGGACCTCTAAGGGTACCTGCATCTATATATATATGTACATATGTATACAGATACACACAGATACATAATTAAAAGTAAAGTATTTCAAAAATATAAAAGGAAATTTCTTCTGAGGGAAAAATGTTGAGTAGAATCTTTCTACTGCAGTACCATAATGAAAGTATTACTGGATGTTGTTTGCATTATCATCACACAGTAGCCATGAAGTTATATAAGACATAGATAATATAATAATGCATATCTATTGTAAAATTAATGGATAATAAAAAAGAAGAAAATAGTATCAACAGTATCTGTGTATGGATGTGGCTTATGCAAACATATCTCAGGGATGACATGAAAGAGGCTGACCCAGGAAGCACAGTTTTCAGACTTCTGTGAACTCAGATTATACAGCTGAAACTAAAACTGCCGCCTACATCCTTTAACTCGATTGAAGTGATTATCATGTCCACTTTTTCCTTGCCTCCTATCGGAGAACCAGGATTAATAATAGGCCTTTTTATATTCCCTATTGATGCTGGATGACAAAGAAAGTGAATTATTCATAACAATTGCAACCACTGCAAAACTCCCTCCTACATAGTGTTCTTTACCCTTTATTCAATGATGATGACGGTAAAGCCTTTAGTCACCACGCTTTGTTTCCCATGTTTCAAAAAAGAGGAAAGGCAAATAGAGAAAACTGTTCCATTCAGGACAGAAGCTGAGAAACTGGATATTGTGAAAGTTGCTAATGACATGATGTAACAATTACAGGAGAAACCTATAACTCAGCATCATGAAGACTTGCTATAATTGGTTACCATGCTAGGGAATTAGGAATTTATCCTCTCTGCACTGGTACACTGAGGTAGACAGATATAGAGCAGGTCACTTTGTTACAAAAGAACACATCATGATACAGACAGGGGCAAGATGTTGTGGTAGCACAGCCTAGGTCTCAGTACATGGTTTTATCAGAAAGGTGGTGCTTCAATGGTAAAAAAGAAAAAGAGACCAAAACAGAAATAAAAGAAAAATCTGAAGAAGAGAAATACAAAGGGCGATCTGGGCAAAGGATACTCCATGGCTAGTCTAGACAGTGGTGTCAAATCAGGGTTTGAATTTTGTTTCTACTATTATAATGCTGTATATATTTGGCCAAAAATGAGGCACTAAGGAGTCCGTAGTCATATGTAATTGTCATTCATTATTTTAGCACCATGTGTATTAATGACATTTTACCTCTTCTCATCATGATGAACCCATAGATAGGGGTCTAGTTTCTGTCACCAGCACTATGTGTCTCTGTTCTCCACACCTTTATTACCTCTTGGCATTATCCATCACTCCAATATTTTAGTCAATTGATACAAAATAATGTTTTATTTTATTTGAATACTCATGTAATACTTTTTTTTCTGGTTTCATTTTTAAAAAATCACTCATTTAATTACGTACCTAGATCAAAATGGAAAAGTAATAAATCCTTAAATACGGATAAACAAATAGAATTCTTTACATTAGAACTACTGATAGTTTCATTAAATTTCTATTTATTTTATATAAACAATCAAATCATAGCATATTAAAACTGAAAATTATATTCATCGCTTAGATCAAGTTCTTGGTTTTAGGTGTAAGGATAATTACAGATTTTGTAAAGGTTTTGTAATCAGAAAAAAATGAGAACAAATTTTGAGTTGGGGCACAATATCACTTCTGAAGTATATTTGCTCCAACATTTCCTAACTTCTTTACTCTTACCAGATCTGCAAATTATCAGCTCTTTAACAACTGGCCTTCCATAGACATCCAATGAAACCTTAGTCAATTCCTGTGTCCTTGCATAAGAATCACTTTCAATATTCTTTTCAACAATAACTGTAAAACACACATTATCAGAACTTTATCTCTGGCATGCTCTCACTTGTTGAATGCTTCTATAGTCTGAAAGGTTTGATTTGAAAAATGCTGAAATCAGGGGGTTCCTTTTTCAGAGATTTGCATGTTTCATGGGTAAAGTACAAAAATAGATGCATATTCCCTTTTTCCTATTTATGGTATTAGTTTGAATGTCAATTTGGATGTAATTTACACCTTTATAATTTATTGGAGCAAAACACCCCAAGCATCAAGGAAATTTCATTTCTCTGATTTTTTACTGCTCTTCCGTCCAGTTACCTTTTTATTTATTCCTTCCCCATAGCCTAAACAGAGGATAATTACTTAATTTTATTTTCTTACTCTATTTTCCCTTAGTGCACTCCAAACAGGGAAATTTCTCACTCTGAATGTGGCATTCCTTTATATGACTGTGATGGTTACTTTTCTGTCTACCACAATATATGCTTTTTTTTCTGCTTATTTCTTAATGCAATTTAATTCTTTACTAGTGTCATAAGCAAGATGTTCTCTCCATAAATTTTGATGATTCATTGACTATAACAGTTACATCATTAGCTCATTTTGAATTCTAAATAATAAGACAATATTAACTGAATAAGGAAAGCATTAGCTTATTGATTAAATCCCCTCCAATCTCCTCCTTTTACTAGCTCCTTTTGGAAGAGGTCTAATGCATTTTCATATGGATACATAATTCATCTTTTGGTTTTGGCTTTGCATCTATGCTTTATGTATTCCTTAAGGTTCTTATGAAGTATTATTTAAATTTCAAGTAGAATTATGCACAGTGATAACCTTGTCATGATGCAAATAGATGTAACTCTCAAAGAGAAAATCTTAAAGGACTGAAATATTTCATCATGGTAGAGTTAAGACAGCAAATCTAATTTTATTTTTTTGCCTCCACTTGAGGGTTAGAGAGAAGAGAGTAGACTAACCTATCAGCAAGGAAAATAAGTTATTATTTTTGTGCCTTTCCACATACTAGAAAATTATAATATTCAGATTAATGCCATGTTCACATTGTATATTTACCTAGTAGACCAGAACACAAATCCAGGGCCTTGCGCTTGCTAGGCAAGTGCTCTACCACTGAGCTAAATCCCCAATCCCACAAATAAAACAAAAATAAAAAATTGTATTTCAAAAAATTCAGAATTTGCTTTCAAGTCAAAGAATATTAACCCAAAGCTCTTTCTGAAAGCTTAGGTAGCAGGGGATGTTTGAATCTGAACAAAATAATTACAGATGCTGTTGAGCTTTTAAGAGGGCACAGTTTTACCTGCTTATGAACCATTGTTCCATTACCTCTGAAATTTTTATACTTTCTCATAACACATGTCATTGAGCACAATCTTCAAGGTACTGGAGCCCAAACTCTAAACATAGCCAAAGAAAAGCATAAGCATGGCTTTGATTATAAAGTACCTATCTCTTGTCTTTGAATGCTACAAAGTGTTTTCTACTTTGTTACTAGTTGTATAGTATGTCCCAGGAGATACTGGCTCATCAGGTCTCTTTGTTCTTTGGGAGATCCTCAAGTATTGTTTTGTTTTCTGTTTGTTTGTAGCTATAAGACACTTTTAAGATATAAGTAAAAATCTTTAGTGCCACACTGACTTTGATTAACCAGACATACATAAATGACTCATGTTTTATTCAATGAAGGGGGTTATGTGTTTTATCTATCTGGATATAATGAAAGATATTCTCTTTCACTGATTTTATGACTTTTTATAATCTTTATCTTAACTGTTTCTGGACATTGAAAAGAAATTCTTTCTCAAAGGAAAGTAAGTCAACTTTTTGTCCTCTGACAGTAACTTTTTGAGAACTTAAAATGAAGTTCTTTCACTGGTATGTCAAAACAGTCTTCAACTCTGCTATATTTCCCATTGCAGCTCTTAACTACTTGAGAATCATATTGCACATCTTGTGATTTGTAGAAAATGTTACATTGTGTGCACAGAACCAAAATTCACACTAGGTAGTACCCAGAAGCTTTGTAATGGTGCTAGGGAGCCCTCTCTGGGGAAACATCTGTGTTTCATCACTCAAGTTGTTTTGACAAGATCATCCAAGCAGACATTTTTACTCTACTTGTTATGTTTTTCTTCTTTCTGTCTCAGTGTTTATCCATATGTTTTGTGATGATAAGAGGCAAGGAAAAGCCTAGTTTTGGTTTATTCAGAAGGTCTCATTTGCCTGTAATTCCAGCCCCTACCACTTACTCTTGATGTGTTATCACACTTCCCAAGAGAAAGCTCAAAATGGGTTGGAAGCAGTGTATCTGCAGGCTTAAGTCACAATAGTTGTGGCACCAAATCATCTACCACATCACACTAAGAATGTTCTCTTGCCTCTTGGTAAAGATAAACATGAGTTAGATAGCTACAACATCCCATGTAGAATGAACTGAGACCTGGAAAAAAAGATTGAAAATGGTATCTTCTCTATCTATAAGCTTATATAAACTATGGACTTGATTATCAAGGGTTTCAAGCTTTTAAGCTGATAAATTATTATTTATTACTTTATTGTATTCCACATATATAGGTCAATATCTTTCTCAAAAAATTATGTGATTGAATAATATGATGTAATTCTTTGTGTTTAAGCTGTAAGACATTTTTTTTTATGTTTATTTTATGTGTGTGAGTACCCTCCATGAATGTGAGTGTGCAATGTCCATGGAGGCTGGAAGAGGGCATCAGATCTCCTGAAAGTTGAGTTGTAGATGGTTTTCAGCTGCCATGTGTGTACTGGGAACCAAAATTGGGTCCTCTGCAAGAGCAACCTGTGTTCTTAATGACAGAACCGTCTTTCCAGCCCCATATTTAATTTTTAAATAGATATTTTGCCACACTTAATGTCAGGTTTTCTTTGCTTTGGGGGAATAAGCATCCAAATGCTCAAATGTGGCTTCTGTTCCCTTCTGAAAAACAAAGATTAATTCCACTTTTTTTTACCAGTTTCTATAATTTTCTTCATTTATTTGAAGTACCACTAGTTCCTCTGTTAAGCTCTTAGTTCTCTGAAATAGACCCTTGGGAAAATGTTGGGAATATGGATGGACATAGCCTTTCCCACCTCAGCGCCACAGCAGAACTAAACTTGGTGTCTTAATTCACTCATGACAGGGAATGAATGACCACACCTGTCCATGCATCTATCCACCTAACTAATTGTATTGCCAAAATCACCACTCAACATTTATCCTATAGTGCTTAATCTCCTACAAAACTCAAGTTGAAAAAACTTGACATTTAAAATAATTTTGAATTAAAAAAAATCATCACAAATTCTTCTTTAAGTAAAATGTTATGCTGGTTTCCAGGCAAAAAAAAAAAAAAAAAAAAAAAACAACAACAACAAAACAAAAACAAAAACAACAACAACAACAAAAAAGAGAAAAGCAAGTCTGGTCAGGATGAATCAGGCATGGCCTGGAGAAAAAGCAGCTTCCTCCACTTCCAATCTTCCCTTTGACACATGGAAATGCTAAGGGGCTTGTGAGCAGAATCCACAGACGTAAAGCAGAGTTCAAAGCACCGCTGCAGCCTTTTGAGTTATCAGCTGGAATGCTGATCGCCAGAGCTATTATGCAGCATGTTCCTCGTAGGCTTCTACCAAGTTCTTTTACAATAATGTTTCAAAGTTTCTCAGAAAAGGAAACATTACATATTCACAGACAGTTTTCAAAAAAGTCAAATAATAACTAACTCTAGAATGATGGACAGGAACTTTTCTGTATTTCTTCCAAGAAATAATGTTAAAAGCATTGCACAAACTATAGAAGTAGAGAGGAAAAGACAGATCGGCTAGAAACCTTGGGACTAATAATATGGTATATTAGTATGTCCCTTGAGTTTCTTTTTTGATTCTTGTAACCAAATATAGAACTAAATAAGATGATGTTCTGGAAATATCACTAGCACAGATCAAAAGAGCACAATAAAAGGCTGTAACATCTAGCTAAAGTAGCAGGAAATGGATGCAGCAGAATTCTAGTTTGGTTTCTGTTGCTGCAATAAACCACCCTGACCAAAACTTGGAGAGAAAAGGTCTTATTTCATCTTAAAACTTCTAAGGCATAGTCCATATTGAGGGAAGTCTGGCAGGAACTCAGGACAGGAACATCATTGAGGCAGGAACCGAAACACAGACCGCAAAGGAACAATGCTTACTGACCTGCTCTCCCTGGCTTGCTCAGTTATTTTTCTCATACTGTCGAGGCCCATCTGCTCCAGGATGGTACTACAGTGGGCAAGGCCCTCCTACATCAATTAACAATTAAGAAAATGCCTCATAGACATAGCCACAGGCCAATATGATAGAGTAGAGGAAGATCCTCAACTGAGGTTCCCTCTTCCCAGTTGTCTCTAGTTGATAAAAAATTCACCACCACCACAAGTAGCAAGAGAAAAATATTGAGTAGCCATCACTGTACTTTAGCCAAATATTACAGAAATACTTATGACCCCACTCCTGATATATCAAAGGCTGATCTAGAGCATTTAATTTTGTTGTTTGTCAGACTAGAATGAAATATCCCAGTGTATATGTGATGAGTAGTGTGACCAAATCTAAGTCTTTCCAGTTGGATATGAATCACCTGCTGTTGGGTTTACAGCTCACATGAAGGGCCTGGAATTCCACTCACATATGGAAGCAGCATCATATACTTTTCCCTTCTCTGTGAGGTAGTTTCAGGGTAGGAAAGTGAGAAAGTCAGAAATGTTAACACCATCTGGGAGTACGAGCCTATATCCCCACTCTGTGGTGTTCATCCAGGTTAGGTGGGGGAAGAGAACAAGGAAATTTGCTTTTCACAGACAGCATTCTGATCCAAAGTCTAAGAATGAGTACGAAGTTCACATACTCTGTTGCAACTCTGGACATTGTTTTGAGTGTCAAAAGCAGTGGGGAGGGGAAGCTATACTGTATCTATATTTGCAGTTACTAAGTGGAGCCCTTTTTTGTCTTGTTAAAGAGGTGCCAGAAGGAGCCATCTAAAATAGAAGGTTTAAGTAAAAATCTCAGAGACCTTAGCAGACAGCCTGAAAGTGGCCATTCTGGCCTTCAACTGGCTTAGACACTGAGACAGACTGCCTGAGAGTACCTGGATTCAGCCTCCATGGGGTGTAGATGGAATCCCACTGAAATTGGCCAACAGCCCATGGAAAACAGATGATGCAGAGACCTGAGAATTCAGAGCTTGCCACAACAGGAGAAAGATCATCCCACACCTACCAAACCCTCAAGGTCTCAGGGACTTCTGTGGAAGAGGTTGGGGGAAAGAATGTAAGAGCAGGAAGAAGGGGTGAAGTGTTAATTGGAAATGTCCTCCAACCACTATAGTCACACCTCCTTCCCATCCTTATCAAGGAGGGAGGAGTGAGCTGTCCCTCCTACCCAATCAGTCGACCATAGCTGCATGTGGGGGGAGGAGCAAAGGATATATAAGCTGAGAACACCAAGAGGCACCTCTCTCACCATTTTGTGCAGTTGTTGGGAGGTCACAGGATCTGTATTTGAGTGTGGACTTAATGGGGCACCCACTCTTCTGTAAATAAACCTCTATCCTATGCTATAATAATAATAATAATAATAATAATAATAATAATAATAATAAAAACATATTTTTAAAAAGAATCTCACAATCCTTGAATGTTCAGGTGTCAAAGGAATATTTGGTTATGTCCATAATTATAAGGGTCTCAAACTAAATACAAAATGGCCACCTATGAATGCCAACTGGTATTTTACTTGAGAGAATTAGCTGCAAAATTTTAAAAAGACAACATGGGCTAGAGGAATGGTTCAGCAGTTAAGCATACTGACAGCTCTGGCAGAGGACCCAGGTTAGGTTCTCAGCACCCATATAGCAACTAACAACTCTCTGTAACTCCAGTTCCAAGGGATCCAGTGCCCTTTTGTGGCCTCCACAGGCATTGCAAGTACAGGCAAAACACTCATCCACATAGCATAAACACCTTTTTAGGAAAAATTTACAAAGATACTTGAAATAAATAAAAAGTGGAATATTGCAGAAAAGAAAAAAGATATAAAAAGAAGCAAATTGAAAAGCGTAAATTAAAAATATGTAATTATTGAAATAAAAAGATCAATAGATTTTTCAGAGTGTTCAATTTTTTATAAAAAAATATCTTGACTACCTAATTTATAGCCAATCAAAATGTATCACTCATAGTTCTGGAAGATGAGTGGCTCAAAATCAAGAAACGTTCAGAATGGTATTGGTGAGGTCTTGAGAGAGGCATCAAAGATAATGCTTTTCAAATGTGTCTTTTCCTGGTGGCATAGTAAACAAGCATCCTCAGGCTTTTTTTTTTTTTTTTTTACCTTTAAAAACAACTCAGAGCTGGAAAGCTGGCTCAGCGGTTAAGAGCACTGACTACTCTTGCAGAGGGTCTGAGTTCAATTCCCAGCACCCACATGGCAGCTAAGAACCATTCTTAACTCCAGTTCCAGGGGAATCTGAAACCCTCTTCTGATCTCTGCAGCAGCATTGCATGACATGGTGCACTCTCATACATGCAAATAATACACTCATACACATGTGATAAAAATAAATAAAATATTTTTTTAAAACTTTATTGAGAATTTCATACATGCCTATAAGGTGTTTTGGTCAAATCCACACCCACTCCCTCTTCTCCAACACCTCCTTATCTCCCCATCACTTCTTTCTGACAACTTATGTTTTCTTTCTTCCTTCCTTCTTCTTTCTTTTTATATAATGGGGCTTTTTGCTACTCTAACATTCTCACCTCTGAAGAAGTAACCCTAAAATCTTTTAGGGATTAGATAAGAGCTCCCAAATTAGGGAGTCTTTTAGATACACCCATTGAAGGGGTACCCCAAGTTCCTCACCTTGCATGGAAGAAGCCAGAGCTGTCTGCATCCCCATTCCCTAGGGGCAATTTGGATGACCTCTTCAGAGGATGGTGTGATAAGAGAGGCTGGAGAGATGGCTCAGTGGTTATAAGCACTGACTGCTCTTGCAGAGGTTTCAGGTTCAATTCCCAGCACCCACATGGTGAAACAGGGGGAAAGAGGGTCCCCTAAGGGTTCTTAGTCTCGTTCATAAAAGAATTTAAGAATGGACCCAAACTGAATCTTTTACAATTTTATTAGAATCTTAAAAAGAAAAATCCTCAGAGCAGGTGAGCTGGTAATCTTGGCCGCTGCCCTGTGGAGGTGAATAGTGGGAAGAAGGAAAGAAAGCCATGGAAGCCATGCAGGTTTAGAGCCTGCATGGAGGTCAGACATGTGGCTGACTTGCAGCCACATGGCTGGGAGAAGGAAGCTTTAGAGAAAAAGCGAAGAAATAGTAAGAAAGGCATGAAGAAGAAAAGGAGAAATTAATGCTTTCCTGAAGAGTTCAGGAAAGCAGACAGACTTACAGAGACCTACATGGCTGTGGCTGGTCTGGAAGTGCTGCAGGGACCTGAGCTAGTTCCAGGCAGAAATATTCACTACTTAATTAATACACCAGCTATTCCGCCCATCTGTTTAGCATAACCTGCCTTCCTGGGAGTGGTTCTATCACCAGGTAATTGACCAGTGAGACTGGAAAAATGGGTCCTCCAACAGATAGTCTAGACATTTTTTATAGTCTGGATCAGTTAATTTATGGGGCTTATTGATAATCTATCATTCCCCTCTCTGAAGAAGTAACCCTAAAATCTTTTAGGGATTACATAAGAGCTCCCAAATACTTTTAACAGTTTTGGTCTTTGGGACAGAGTACGTTGCTAAAAGACCCATGAACATTCTGACTTTTAGCCAAGAAAGAAACTGGCTACTTTTCTTTGGGGTCTCTTTACCCTAACTGCCTAGCCAATTTCTACCTCCTATTCTTATCACACCACCCTCTGAAGAGGTTTACCCAAGTTGGCGATAGGAAATTGGGGCACAGACCACTCTGGCTTCTTCCATGCTGAACAGGGACACAAGGTGAGGCAATTGGGTTACCCCTTCAGTGGGTCTATCTAAAAGACTCCCAAATTGCATAACTCTTAAATATAGGGAGGAAAGAAGGTCCTTGACTGGTGCCTAGGAGATATGAAGAAGTAAAGGCAAGAGTAGTTAGTATTAAAAGTTCTAGACAGGGAACCAGAAAAAGTCAGAAGAGGGCAAATTTTAAATGTCCAAATAAAAGTCCACTGAGATTTCTAGATGAGGGCTTCCAAAAGCATCCATCTACTAGGTTCCTCCTCATTTTCCTTTTGGATGCCAAGGCTGGACCCATGAGTGAACTCAGGATTTGTATTCAGGCACTTTGATAGCTGTTGGAGTGGCTAGAATCAGTGTCAGTTCCCTCTGGAAGGATTCTAGATAGGGAGAGAAAACAAATTTAGCCATCATTTAATTTTTAAGCTTGAGCAATAGTTGGGTGTCTCCCTCAGCTGCAGGTGGGCACTACAGTATTGCAGACCAAGAATTGAAGTCTTACAGCTGAGTAGCATTATCTTACTAGGAACAAAATCATCAATGAGACATAATTGTCTAAAAGAACTTAAGTCTGATGTCTGGGATGTGTAATCCCTTGAACTCTTAAAGAAATATACTGATGATTTTAATCTTTGGTTATACTTTCCTTTTGGGTGTTTAAGACCATACAGTTGGCCCAAATAAACTGATTTATTTTTATTTTTAAGGTCATTTGAGGATCTGTTCCTCAGGGGTCACATGGGCTGGGATGAGCCCCTGGCTCCTTTCTTTTTACCAGTTCCATCTATGTGAAGATAAGTCAAAGGTCTTGCTTGACCATGGTTGGCTTCACTTGGAAGCATTAAGGAAATGTTCCTTTGTGTTGACCCTCCTCTTTGTAGACTGGACACTGGTTCAAGTCCACCTTGTGGTGTCTCCATGGCCTTTCTGAACAAGAGGACAGGTGACTCACCACAGTTACAGGACATTTTGAGAGATGCTCCATAGTCCCCTGGAACATAGTCAACCTTGGAGGGCAAGGAACAAAAATTTGTCCCTTTAAGTCTCTCTGACCAGATTAGTATAGGCCTTAAAGTCTGGCTGTTAAACACCGAAAAAGGTTAGTTGCACCAATACGGTATTTTTCAATTACCATGTGCTATGTGGATAAAGCATGGGCAACATTTTTAAATAAATCTTTACTAAATATCCTTAGACTAGTTGACTAAGCTATGATCTTAGAAATTTTAAAATTATCTATATAGTATCTTTGTTTCATCCTTGATAAATCGTAACAAACCTACACAGACCTTCATCACTTGCTTAGGCTTTTTCATTTTTAATAAAATACCTCCATTCCTATATCCTTCTAACATCTTTTACCTTACTATTCTCTTTCTTAATAACAATGAGACCTAATAACACTAACAAATAAACTTTCCATCTGTTGTGAGAATTCTCTTCCCAGGGATACCAAGCAATGTTTATCCCCTTCTAAGATTCTAGTGTAAAAACAATGTTTATAACATTAATGTTTTTCTGGGGAACCAATGAGTTTACTGAGCTTACTTAGAGAGATGACCAAGGGGTTCCTGAGGTGTATGGGTGACCTGAGAGTATTTACACTGGAAAGCCTTTACCCAGCATGGATCAAGCCTTCTCTTCCTAGACTTCCCCAGTTAATATACCTTAGTCCTCCCCAAATCCAGGAGACCATGTGTGATTAGGGCCCAACTATATACAGTTGGCTGGGAAGAGCAGCTGGATACTCAGGTGAGGGTCCAATGACCCTGCTTACCCCTCCTCCATCAATTACAGAATATGATAGTCAAGTCAACAAGTCCAATTGTGATGATCTTTTGCTAGTGGACACAGTTGAATTCATGAGGATGGTAGTTGTTTGACTTAGAAGAAAGTAGTGTGCAGAATCATCTTATTAAAAGAACATGGAATCTAAATTACACACATAAGATAATGTAATAAGTTAATATCACCCATGTACTGTGCTTTATAAGTTCCCAGGTAAACCTTATAGAAGACACAAGACAGCTAAAATCTTTTTTACCTCATGTAGTTTAGAGAGTGGTCTACCAAAACCTTGCTTTAGGTAGAGAGAAGCAACATTATCAAATTGATGTTCACAATGTCCAGCATAATCAATTCAGGAAAACTGCCATGCTTTAGTTACTGACTGAAGAATTCAAGGCAGAAGATTCTCTCTCTTTTTTTAAAAAAAATCTATCCTGTTGTTTTTTCATTAAGTAGTTAAATTTATCTTTGTATTTACCATACATTTTACATTAGTCTGTGTTAGTGACTTTCCTCACTATTGTGACCAAATAGAGAATCCCATTAACTACTTTTACTATAGATAGTAATACCCTCTTTTGAAATTAGTTTACACATTAGCTGTTCTCAACTGCACAGTGCCTTTACTCTTAGGCTGTTTTGTTGTTCTCCTTTTTCTTGTCACAGGGTCAGGGGGCCAGCCTGAATCTGGAAAAGAGTCCTGGAGAACATATCTTGAGATAATAGGCTTAATTCTGAAGTGGGAGGGCCAATCCCATCTCCAGATTCAGCTTCCCAGTGAGTTCAAGCAGCACGTGACAATGTACCAATATAATTAATACAAAGAGGCATTTGTTTCTCTTTAGAATTTAACTTAGTGATGTACATTGGACAGCAGAGCTGATGAATCCAGTGACTACTAGTAGTACTGGAAACATCTGTCCTTCTTATAACTTGTATACATTTGTCTAGGCAACTCTTTTCATCTACTGGGTCCTTTATTGGGAACAGGGATTGACAAAAGAGAGAACATTTGATTTTAAGACGTCACTTTGCTTACCGTTTCTAAGCTTTATGAAATCATTGGTACTTGGCAATGAGCACCCATCATCAAGCAGGATTAGGTTAACAGAAGTATCTGTCTTTACCAATGTCAAACCTGAGATCCTGGCTATTCTTGATGTGAACAGATGTTTGAAAGCTTATACCCACAATCAGTTAGTTTGTATCTATTCATGAAAATGACAACCTGAAAGACTCAATTAGTATCTTCCTTATTGATATTTCCCATTATAGGCCAAATTTTGTGTATCTAGACCAGGTCTGAGTGCAGAAAGATATCAGCATCCCTTTAGATCTCAATAGGTAAGGATACAGTCTAGCCAACTGTAAGACAAAAGAAGCTATCTGGAATGTCTCCCAAACCTTCTTTGTCTGCTTCTTCAGAGCATCCTCCAGAGACTCTCATCCTTTTATCATGAGTGACCATGACAAAAGGTGACATTACCGACATAGTCACTATCACTCCATCATTGGCGTGGGCTTAGGGGTACCTATATCCTCTCCTTCCTTACTAGTGACCCTAAAGAAGGGGGAGCCCATTCGGAATTATTTGCTCTTACCAATGTGACCCTCTAACACCCTGAAACATTAATGGATTCTTTCTGCATTTTACCTGGTTAATCTTATCCTGCCTGTGCAGGACACCATCATACATGAAACCATTGGAGTAAACTTGGCCCTGATGCATTAGGGAAATTAGCCAACTGCTGGTAATTATATAAGTTAGGAAGGTTTCCTCATCTGGCTTCCTTGTGGGCTGAACCTTAGTATCCTCTTAAAAGTTCCCTCTGATGCTTTTTCTAAGAGTTCCAAATTGTTTATCCATATTTTACTTTTTAAACTAAGGCAAGACTGTTAACTCACAGAGTGAATTCCTTTGATGAGGGCTGTCAGTCTGGATTGCAAAACACATATCATAAATTATTATACATAATCTTGGATTAAGTACCCATAACCTGGAGAATAAGGAACACAGAAAACAATGGTACATAAAAGAATTTGCAAAGAGACTATATCACAATACCCTTTCCCTTTAGTCTATCCATGACATTGTAACTAGAAAGTATCCATGGAATGATGGGGCAGGAACAAAAGCAAGCATAAAGCAAATGAGCATCAGAGAGGGAAATATTCTATTCCAGAGAAAAACAGGCTTAGAATCACAATGTAGAAAGGGGAGGGATTAAGATCAGTGGAGTCTGCATCTTAAGCCTCCCACCCAAGCAGGCTATCCTTTTTTACGCCCCCCCCCCATTGTTGTAACTATGTGCTGGTAGTAGCTTGTCTTTTGTAAGGTTTGGCCCTGGATTACAGCAAATTCACATGCGTTTCATAAGTCTAGCCATCACAAGGTGTCAGCTCCCTTTGTACCTGGATAGTCTTGAAGGCATATGGCTAGAAAAACTTTAAGTTCCTTTTAGAAACTAATATACTATGCAGAACAGTGAGAATTCAAAATAGTCACTTTTAGAAATCAGCAAATAAACCATATAAAAGATGTTAAAATCCAAAATAATTCCTTTAAAACTACCAAGTAAAGATGTCATGCAAACAATATCAAAACCTAAAAATAATTCCTTTTAAAAATCTGTAAACATTTCAAACAATGTAAAAACTTAAAAGTCATCTTGAAAAAACAAACAAACAAACAAACAAACAAAACAGTAAATAAACCATACAGGAAGTTAAAACTCAAAGTAATCCCCTTCAGAAATAGGCCCAAACAATATTAAAATCTAAACTCCCATTGTGGAGATCTGGCATTACTCCCTTAGTCTGACATAAAAATGCATTGCTCTTCTATGATTCCATGAAGAAACCAAAACAAAAATAAGTTGCAAGAGAATTAGGACATATGATTAAATGTCCGCAGTTCAGGGAACTCCTAGGTATCCCTGCTACCAGGAGGATTCTGGGTATCACCATTTTGAATTATACCATGTGGTTGGATTAAGGTGGCAGCAAGGTCACACAGGTCATCACCATTTTGAAAATGTCACCAACCGAGATGGAGACCAGGTCACTTGTTTGCCTCCTTCTTGGTGAGGTCAGCAGCCATGATGGCAACCAGGCCACATGGCCATGTTAATGAGCCCAGTCCCATGATAAAATAAGCCCATCCCCACCAGGAAACAAGCCCTGTGGGATTCACATGCCTCATAGATTAAATTTAGACAACAACCATTTTTACTTTTACAAAGCACCCCAGTTAAGTATATATGTCCCAAATGGAAAAGCAAAGCAAAGGAATTCATGTCTCTCACCAACCATGGTAGCTGTAATGCCAAGCAAATTTCTCTGGATCTCTTCATTCCTAGATACAAGCTATGCTGGAAAAGACACTTGCGAAAGCAACAGAAGGAACACGGTGCTATGTCCAGCACATAAATTGCTGGGTTCTTGCTCTGAAAGCATATGTCTCAAGCATGGCCCCTAACTTTTCATGTACACTGAAGTTTAAAATGCTTAGATCTAGTTAGAAAAGCAGCTGCCTCAGATCACATGGTCTGAGTATAGCTTTCTTGGTGCCCAACAGGGCCTAAGATCAAAATTTGAGGCCTTCTGCCTGAGAAAAAGTTTAGGGAAAAAATGGCTTTTTTAAAAATATTTTTTCCATTTTCCATGGGACAAATCGCCTTAAATTCTTTAAATGCTCCACCAAAGCCATCTAACCTCTTCAGCCTAAACCCAAATGCCCCGAGGCAAGGCAGCAAAAAGGATAAGGTTCACCTGTTAGCTTAAGAGCCAAATTCAGTGTGCACTTGAAAATCTCTGTACGACCTCCAAATAAATAAGTTATTAGAATTTTGGTGTGTCCCATTTGGGTTTCAATATGAAACGGGGAGAAAGAGGGTCCCCTAGAGAATTCTTAGTCTCATTCATAAAAGAATTTAAGAATGGACCCAAGTGGAAGCTTTTACAATTTTATTAGAATCTTAAAGAAAAATCCTCAGAGCAGGTGAGCTGGTAATCTTGGCCGCTTCCCTGAGGAGGTGAATAGTGGGAAGGAAAAAAGAAAGCCATGGAGCCATGCAGGTTTACAGCCCGCATACAGGCCAGGCATGTGGCTGACTTGCAGCCACATGGCTGGGAGAACGAAGCTTTAGAGGAAAAAGCGAAGAAATAGTAAGAAAGGCATGAAGAAGAATAGGAGAAATTATGCTTTCCTGAAGAGTTCAAGGAAGATGACAGACTTAGGGAGACCTACATGGCTATGACTGGTCTGGAAGTTCTGCAGGAACCTGAGCTAGTTCCAGGAAATATTCACTACTTAATTAACACATCAGGTATTCTGCCCATCTGTTTAGCATAACCTGCCTTCCTGGGAGTGGTTCTATCACCAGGTAATTGACCAGTGAGACTGGAAAAATGGGTCCTCCAACAGACAGACTAGACATTTTTATAGTCTGGACCAGTTAATTTATGGGGCTTATTGATACTCTATTAATGGCAGCTACGAACTGTCCTTAACTCTAGTTCCAGGGGAATCTGAAGCCCTCTTCTGACCTCCGTGGCATTGCACAACACAGGTGCACTCACATACATGCAGGCAATACACTCATACACATAAACTAAAAATAATAAATAAAATATTTAAAAATAATTTAAAAAATAAAAATAAAAAAGTAAAAGAGAGCAAAGGAAAAACAATGGCACATTTAATCATTAACATGGCAAAAATTAAACACAGTTCATCCAAGTATAACAATAGAAAGGCAGAGTGGCTGGGAAAAATGATTTAGAAAAACATGCTGTAATTTAAATACAATACTGGAATGTGGAACTGAAGGAGTGGAAAAAATTATGCAAACATTGATCAGAAGAGTACTAGAGTGGCTATTTTAACTAATTAAAGTGAACTTCAGAGCAAAGAAAATTATCAGAGGAGGAAGATTACATAAAATGATAAAAACCAGAAAACATGAATAATAGTAATCTTCAATGTGTATGCACTATATATTGTATACTAATTGAATTCAATAGAAAAATTGATAAAGTCATGATTGTAGTTAAAGCCTTTAATAACGTTTTCCTCAAAAACTGACACAAAAACTGGTCAGAAAATTAATGGAACAGAAGAAGAGGGAACATAGATAACTCAAAATGGACTATTCCCTCTAAATCATCAAAACAAAATTAAGCAGGAAAAAAAATTTTCAGTAGATTTTTAACTTCTAATGACTATGAATCCTTAACTTAAAAATCTTTACAATGAAATCATCAGGCCTAAATGGGTTAACCAGCATTTAAAAAAATACTTCATTATTTTATGTGTATGAGT
Source organism: Nannospalax galili (assembly GCF_000622305.1). Taxonomy (NCBI): domain Eukaryota; kingdom Metazoa; phylum Chordata; class Mammalia; order Rodentia; family Spalacidae; genus Nannospalax; species Nannospalax galili. The sequence goes on along the minus strand of NW_008351958.1, from coordinate 6,826,651 downwards.
GTATTGACTACATGTATGTAAGTGCACCCAGTATCAGGCAGTACCCACCACGGTCAGAAGAGGGTATCAGATCCTCTGGAATTGAAGTTACAGAAGGTTGTTAGCTGCCAGGTGGGTGCTGGGATTAGAACTCAGGCCTTGTGCAAGAATAGCCAGTGCTCTTAACCAATGTGTCATCTCACCAGCACCATTCTAAACAACATTTTAAACCAAATGTTTAAAGAATTATCCTTGATTCTATATAATCGCTTCTTGAAGCTAGAAACATTTTCAAGGTCAGCTTTTTTTAGTTCATATTACTCTTATATGAAAGCAGGTGATATCAAAAGGAAAACTATTAATATTACTTACAAATACAGATTCCAACTTGAGTGAACTATTATTAAACATAATTTGACAATATTAATAAAGGAATAATGACTATAGACAACTGAGATTTATTCTAAGGACTGTATGGTTGGTTTCATGTTCAAGATAATTCA
>NW_008351958.1:6826000-6826118 GCF_000622305.1 Nannospalax galili | reverse complement strand
TACTAATCTATACAAAAATTTAGACAAAACTCAACACCCCAAATCTTATAGATTTCCAAAATAGGAACCAGAAGGGGAAATTCTTCAACTTGTATATATATGTATATATGTTACCTGA
>NW_008351958.1:6823741-6825851 GCF_000622305.1 Nannospalax galili | reverse complement strand
ATATATTATATATGTATATAATTTTAAAATATGTATAAAACATACAGACTACTTTAAAATTCTCATAACTCAACAGTAAATGAACAAATAATCCAATAATGAAATACAGCCCCTTGATGCCTTTATGCTTTCGATGACATAAACAAAATGTAAGTCTTCAGGATAAAGGAAGCAAAACCTGCGTTGAGATATCAGGATCCAAACACCAAACAGACAAAAGTTCAGACATACAACAGGCAGCGCTGGTAAGCATATTGAGGAATTCCAGCATTCCTGTTCCAATGACAAGAATGAAAAACTGGAAAAGAGCTCTGCAGTTTCCTCTTGTATTAGTTTTTGTCAACTTGACACAAAATAGGGTCACCTGGGAAGAGGGACTCTCAGTTGAAGAAATGTTTCCCCCAGACTGGTCTGTGGTCACATCTGTGCAGTATTTTTTAATTGCTAATTAATGTAGCAGGTCCAAAACACTGTAGGAGGTTCCATTCCTAAGGAAGTGGGCCTGGGAGAAATGGCTGAACGAACCAGGGAAGCAGGTGTTGTGTGACATTATTCCTGGAGAGATGTGAACAAGCATATACTCACTCCAAAGAGATAACCAACCACAGACCAAAGTAAGGATACCACCAAAATCCAACTTAGTGCACCCATGAGCTTTATTGGGAGCTCAGGAGCATGGGTGAGGGATTGCTTGCAGGAGCAGAAATGACTCTCAACAGGAGCATCATCAAAGCCCACACAGCATAATGGTTCATGAAAGCGGGAAATCTGGAGAACACTGCAGGTGGATCAACAGATTGGAGAGTGCCCTTTCCAGGTACCTCAACTGGTCTGAGAGTGTCTCTCAGGGGTCGTTAGGGCTTATATATGCTTGAGGAAGGAGCAGTCCAGTGAACCTGGTCAATATCAAGAACTTTCTGAGCTATTGAGTTGTTTACTTCCTGAGCTTAAGGAGCTTCTTTGCAGGATGGAATGTTTCAACTCCCTTCAAAACCTCCTGCTGTTTATCTCCCTTTATAACATCCTGCTGTTGAGCTTCCCTCCAAGATGGAAGGTTTTATCTTGGAGGAAATTGAGGAGCAAAAGCTAGCTAGTGAGCAGCATTCTTCCTAGGTCCCTGATTCAGTTCCTGCTTTCAGATTCCTGCTCGAGCTCCTGCCTTTACTTCCCTGATTGATAGACCTGGGAGCTGAAATAAATCTTTTCTCCCGAGGGTGCTTTTGGTTAGAGTGGTTTATCAGAGCAATTGAAATCTACAACCTGTGTATCAGAGATTGTACATTACACTAGAAAAGAACAAGTCAAATGTGGATGCATGTAAATACCAGGATGAATTTCTAGAGAATTATGAATGAAAAAAATCTGTGCCAAAGCTTATGTATTATACGATTTCCTTCATATAAGACTGTTGAAATGATAAAATTGCAGAATGCACTGCCAAGGACAAGGAGGTGTGGGGGTGGGGTGGGGGGCTGGGGGAAGGAGGGCTCTGAGGAAGCAGTATGAGCTGTGTTAGAGGCTATGGGAGGTTTCTATGCCCTATAGCTTTATGAGATGTTGCCATCGGGGGAATGTGGGTAAGTATACACAGATTCTCTGAACATTATATCATACATGGAAATCTAACATTATCTCAGAAATAAAATTTAATCACAAAGTCAAAGAATAAATATTGTCATTTGATTAAGGCATGTCATTCTTTAGAATATTTGAAAATTTTAAGCTATCAGACATTGAATTATACAAATTCTAAAATTTTTAAGAAGAAAAACTTCTGGCATTTGTTTTCCTTCCCGTATCACCAATAAATTGGCAGGATAGTTTTAATCAGATGAATTTTAGTCACTGGTCATGCCTACTAACTTTGATTATGAATATTTGCTGAAAGTCATTACTCCCTAATTCTAATGTGTAACTATGTTCATTGCTAAAATCATTCTCACTAAACATGGACAGTCAGAGGAAAGCGTATCCAGCTTTCATGAACAAACAACAGTTATCACATACACATTTTCTTTGTTCCTTTCTAGTGAAGAAAGGTTTTCAAAATAGCAGCAATATACATATACTAAAGCTAGATATACACTGGCCTGTTAAATTACTGAGCTAA
>NW_008351958.1:6799618-6823569 GCF_000622305.1 Nannospalax galili | reverse complement strand
AGATGCTTACAAGTGACATTGATTTGGGACTTTCGTTTTCCTAACCAAGTTATAAGGTATGAACTATAGAGCTTTATATTATGTCTCAAATGAATTAAAGCTGTGAATCTTGAAAACATGTACATGTATCTCATATAGATTCAAATATTCTTTCTAAGTATGTATATATAGACAGAATGACTCCTCTAAATTTTGAAAATTTAAATTAAACTAAACCGCTTCAGACGTGATTTTATTCTTAATGCCTTTGCATTTTCAAAAACAATGTTGTTACTACAAAGAAAACTCTTCTATGGATACTTGAAAAACAATATAGTATTCAGGACCTTCAAAATTATCCTTTTGTCTCTGTCCAGGGTCCATGCCAAAGAAAATTAAAGCAAGAAGTGTAACCCTCAATGCTGAAATGATTTGGTGAGGCTCACAATTTGTGTCAGATCAGTTATACCTATTGAAGACCATAAGACAATAGTAAAGCTATTTGCATTTTAGCTACTTTGAAATAGCCTCTTTTACCTTTTGTTGAAGCATCAGGAAAATTATGTCCTTATTAAGTGTAACAGTGCTTGTGAAAAATGAAATTGTATCATAGGATCAAAACAGGCTGCCAAACTTCTCTCACGCTCCTTCCTATTCTATTTCTCTATGAAGAAGTAATTGTGTTCTGTTTATTCTTTGCCTGTTCTATGAAACTTATTTGGAAGGTAGTCATACAAGATGCTGGGATGGAAAATAAGAGGTACTTTGTAGACTAGGTGTTATTTAATTAAATATAAAAAGCTAATTTAAAATAATACCATGTTCACAATAATGAGGCAGCCTTGATTGAAGGCCACTAGAGTGCTTTTAGCAGAGGCCTTAGAATCTGGCCCTTTTGGAGAGTAGCTGTCTCCTTACAGATCATCCTGCATTAATACAGGCCTGTGCTGGGAGATATACTCAGTGTCATTAGAATGCCCTGCTCTCTGTTTCTCTTTGGTTGGTTAGAATAGTACGAAATGACTGAAACCAAGTTGTCTTTTCAGGTAAAAATCAAGGATACGAGTCAGATTGTAATACTACAATCTCACATATGTCTTTGGAGTTAATTAAGAGGATAACAATGAGTCAAATCGGAGGAATAATAAAGTAAAACTTTATAGTTACTGAACTGTGTGACTCTAAATGATCTATTTAAGAATAAAATTGAAATTTTCTTCCTAATACAATCCTTTTCCTTTAAATCAAATCCTTTTCCTTGGCCCAGTCTTATTCCTTTCTCCTCCAAGTTCTTTATGGTCCCATCATTTAGTGCAACAACATATGAACACCTTGAATGATGTTGTCTGGATGCCGTTTTGCTCAGGCAATTTTTATCCACTGTTATTTCCTAAAGGTGCTGACATTTCATCTGTTGGTTTATCAGTCAATAACTAACATTAATTCAATAAACAGATGTATAATCTCCCAGTTGTGGGATGTTCTCTTGTGAAAATATTTTGAAATGATGTCAGTAGCATAACTGAAGATCACAGTCCTAAAACTTCTAAAACAGCAACTTGAGCTACTAAGAAATACATTTTGAAGGAATTCACTGGAAAATGCAAAATGCCTGAGTTTTATTTGTTTACTTTGTGGCCCCTCACAGCACTTAGGACAAACAGCCTATGAAATGGGCCACACTGACAAATCTTAGCCATTTCATAGGATTAGCAGAGAGTTCTCTATGCAAAGAAATATAATACAAATAATAAGGTCTTTTTCAGCAGATGTGTGCAAATTTGCCTGATGAAGTCTTGTGGCCCAGGTATATCAGAATAATGAATTTAAAAGAATGATCTGCTGACCACTTTTCAATTGCTGTTGTATTTGATCCACACTATTTCAAGTCTCCCATTTAACTTCTTGAATAAAAAATTAAAGCTAAAAGCAGGTCCAGTGCAGGAGAAGAGCTGCGGAGGCCAGAGTGAGGCCAGTGGGCTCTATTTTTGAAGCAGCCTTTTATTTCTGCATCTCTGATATCCAAGGCACAGCTTTCAAAAACACTCCTCTTGTGACTCGGTTGCTTTTATCTTTCCTGTTTTATCAAAGGAGTTAAATGGAAGGTATTCTGAAACTCCAATTTAGCTTTTATTTTTCAATAAAAATGACGGTCGAAAAACAGTGTAGCCACGGGAGAGAGACGGTGACCTGCACAGAAGGGTGAAGGCCCGCTGAGCCAGACTACAAAGTATTTGGATAGCAGACTCATGGGGTTTCCTAAATACCTTGGAGAGACACCATAACAGGAGGGCCGATAATAGTCTTAAGCCTTACATTCACCTGAGTGCTTTCTCCTGTCCTGAAATCTTATTTAAAGAAATCTAAAAAAGAGACAATTAGAATATGGTTCTGTTTCCTTTTTTCTGAAACTTAGGAAGTAGAATTTTCACATCATTTTTTAAGTGTGTGTGTATGTGTGTGTGTGTATGTGTGTGTATACACTGCAAGTGCGTGTGCACACACTTGTGCTTCTGTATTCCTGTGTCTTGTTTACAAGCTTCCAAGGTTTCTCTGGCTCCACTTCTCATGTCACCATTATGGAGCTGAGACCACCATACAAACACAGCAGGCCTTCCTGTGTTCTGAGAATCTCCTTCTGCATTCCTAAAAGCACTTTATCCGCTTAGTCCTCTCCACACACACCCCCACCCCATCTTTAAAAATCAAATAGTCTCTAGAAGTCATCAAAACTTGTTCAGATTCTTTGTCAGCATGTTTTTGTGCAATATTACTGAATTCGTATACATTTCTATAAATCTACACTGTGGACACAAGCTGACTCCATAAGTTATCTTCTTTTAACATGTTTAGAAAAGATTTGGATTTGACCAAAAGTCTGTATTCCTTGAATAGTATTAGAAGACTATGTCCATATAAATTTTGGAAGGTATGAGGTAGATAGTTATAAGAACAAGATGCTTTGCCACGTTTTATTTCCTGGAACAGCAGGTGTAGTTACTTGTGGTCTTTCTCAACAAAATATGAAAAAGGATATTATATACATGGTGGTGCTACTAACTGTTTAAGGGAGATAAATAGCACATGCTGAATCTGATAACAGACCGTAATGTTGAAAACATAGTCTGTCATGTTTTGACAAATTCCCAATAAGAAATAAATGATCATTACAGATGACAAATCAGGGGCTACGGGTAGGTGGAGAGTTCATGTGAAGGAGGAAGAGCCTGGCTCACACAGTATGAGGGGAGGCTCAGTCAGCCATCATCATCCCTGTGGCCTTTTCCCTGAGAATGCAAGTTTAAGGGTATAAGGGATAGGTCTGCATCTTCAGGAAGCTTTTCCCTGACTTTTCTGAATGTAGTAAAATTTGACTGAACCTGGATTGGGTGGATCCCCAATCTCATCCTGTATCCAAGATTTTTTCACTTTGATTAGCCAAGTTAAAATATGAGTCAGAAAGATTTTTGAACAAGAAGCATGCAAGTCGAAGTTTCTCTACTTATGAGCAGTGGGTGCTAATAAACATAAGCATAGGTCAAATTCTAATGATTTTGACCATCAGTTAGTATGCATCCTGAGCATGTGCTAGAGGAATCACTGTGGTAGAAATATTAATTCATAGGTGTGAATTTGAGAGTTGAATTCAGCATGAAGGCCGATAAAGTCAGTGCTTCGAATGTGAGCTAGAAAACCAGTTCTGCTCTCGCAGGAAGAATGGCCTTTTCAGTGAAGGATGTGGGTTGAGATTCTGGTTAGCAGGTAGGTGACCCAGAATGTGAAACTTGCTCACTAGCTGTGTGACACCATACATGCATGGTGTTTAAAAAGGTGTTAGTAATGGTTACTCTGAGTTTGTCTACATCTTGAAAGTTAAAATTTGTAAATGTCTTAAAATGTACCTGAAATAATGTAAGGATTCCTTCATTATTAGGCACTACTATAATGTGATCATTGGAATGAGGCACTCTTTTTCCTTTGCTTACTGAATGCATGCATTGATAGTTTTCTCTTCATCTGTTATTAACAATAGCTGTTCTTGAAATAAAATTACTACCTACTCCTCCTTTCACCAGTAGCTGCAAGTTCCTCAAACGTAACATGAGCCAGAAGCATTTAATAGAATCCTGTCAAAAAATGTTCCATGACACCAACATTGGACTACTTCACGACACCAGATACTTTCAGTTTCTTTGTAAATAATTTTTTAAAATTAATTTTTATTATTTTATGTATTGCCTGCATGTATGTAAGCACAGCTGTGTCATGTATTACCTGGCGATGACAAGAACAGAAGAGGCTGTTGGATCCCCTAGAACTAGAAATATGGAGAGTTGTTAGCCACCATGTAGGTGCTGGGATTTGAACCCTGGTCTTCTGCAAGAACTTCAATTGTGCTTAACCACTAAGCCATCTTTCCAACCCTTTTTGTAAATAATTTTAGAATTTTCAGGTACAAGACAATGAGTTTCATGATGATGTCATCATAGATATTTCACTGTACATTATCTGTCCCCATGCTACCCCCTCCCATCCATCCTCCATCCCTCCATCCTCCCACTAATCTCCTTTTTCTCCCCCAATAGTCTCCCTTTGCTTTAATTTCAAAGAGAGAGGAGGAGGGAGGTTGAGAGTTTTAAATCTGAGTTCAAATAGAGAATGTCTGTGGTGGTTGGAATGAAACTGTCCCCATAGGCTCCAAGTATTTGGACATCTTGTCGTCATTTGGTGGCGCTATTTTGGGAGGTTCTAGGAGGTGTGGCCTTGCTGGAAGAAGCATGTCACTGGGGGAGAGTTTAGAGAGTTCATAAGCCTTGCAGGATTTCCAGTTGTGCTTTGCTTCATGTGCCTGCTTGAAGAGTGGAATGCATCTCTTTCTGCTCCAACCACCTCTTGTCACCATGCCTCCCTGTCATGGCGGACTCTGATTCCTCTGAAACCATAAGCTCAGATAATTGCTCTTTTTTATAAGTTCTCTTGGTCACAGTGTTTTATCAGAAATATAACTATTATCAGAAAAGAAATACAATACGCAATATTTTGTGCTCCTTATCCTTCTCCATTATGCAGGCATATCCCTGTCCTTCCTTTCAGACCTAGTCTTCCACTCACACAACCCAAATCTACTTTCATATCCTATAGATTTAAGTATAGATTCCATATATGATAAAAATATAGTACTGTCTTTCTGATTGTTTTTTACTCGACATGCTTTCCACTCATTTTTCCAGAAAACGACATAACTTTATTCCTCTTTACAAGTGAGTGCCAATCCATTGGGTATGTATATATACTGCAGTTCCCTTATCCATTCATTGTGAATTAATCTAGGTTGGTTGCAGGCCTTGACAAGTGTAAAGAGTACAGCATTAAATATGGCTGTTCAAGAATCTCTGTGCAGTGCTGACTTAGATTTCCTTGTGTGTACAGTCTGGAGTGGTCCACCTGAATCACATGATAGATGTATTAGTTCATTAATTTACATGGTCTGCTTTCCTGCTTTTCCTTAGGTGTCACTACTGTTGACATCTAATCCATTGCCTAATCATCAAAGACTCTCTCTCTCTCTCTCTCTCTCTCTCTCTCTCTCTCTGTCTCTCTCTCTCTATAACCTTAATGTATGAATACATAAATTTTTTCACCTATATACTAGTATTTTAAAGAAAATATGAACCAAACTTGTCTATATAGTCACAGCAATACAAATATCACTGTTCTTTAAAGTGGCCACGTAAAGTTGAGTATAGTAAATTAATAAATGTTTTATCAAATAACTATGAAAATAAAAATATAATTTATTTTATTTTATTTTTATGTGTATGAGTGTTATGCCTGCATGTAGGTAAGTGCACCAGTGTCGTGCAATGCCAGTGGAGGACAGAAGAAGCTGTTGGATCCCCTGGAACAGGAGTTACAGACAGTTGTTAGTTGTCATGTGGGTGCAAGGATTCAAATCCTGGTCTTCTGCAAGAACAGTCAGTGTTCTTAACTGCTGAGCCATCTCTCCAGCCCCTAAAAATGTAATTTTTAAAGGCCTTTAATATGTTGCTGCATTCTGGTGTCTGTCTAAAAGTAAAAGAAAGCAGGCATGCCAGGTGGATGACTTGATGTGCATTAAAAAACCAGATCAACTTTTTCCTCCTTCATACACAATGAAGGAAGCCAGCAGCTTTAGTCAAAAAGATTCCAGGAACTGCGTTTTTGGTTTATGCATTGTAGCTTCTTTTTGTAACATTGTTTAATTAATAGATGGATTGCCCCCTGTTTGTTTCATTCTTTAGAGAATGAAGGCTCCTAAGAGATATAGGAAGCCAGGTATGATGCTCCTAAGGACAGAGAACTTTTCACCTGCAGAGGCCTGGCTATTTAGGCAAAAAGAATTGCCAGCAAGGATGCAATATAAAATGCAGACCCTTTACGATATATGGGAGACATTTAAATTTCACCCTAACATAGTCTCCACTGCCCTTGCACGTGAAAAATAAGGTTATTGCCCAGGTAATTCAGAGTAACCTTTCCTTTTGCTGGAATTGTTGGGAAAATTTTTTCAATTTTCTTTTCTTGGGTCATAAAGTTTTGTGATTGAAATTTGAGAAATGCTGTTTTGGCCAGGACTTAGGAGTTACTAAGCCCTCCCCAAATTAATGACTGCCATTAAGGACTCTTTCTTTTATGTTTGTGTTACCTCATAAACTGATGATTGCTTAAAACTTTTAATTTTTTCTATGAGAGAAAAAATAGAAAATTATTGGGGTTCGGTGAACTCTCAAACTTTCAGTCAAATATAAAGAGTTAAAACAAAGGTGTTTATGCTCAAACATTCTCACTCTTACACTGTCCCCAGCAGTGGCCAAATTAAACATTTTTGCTTTAATGCCTAGATTTATGGATGTGTTCATGTACAATATATCCACAAGGGTGCATATAGTTCACAGTTCATATATACAAGTGACCAGATATTTTCACTGACTGTCTGTTTTGCTCAGAATATAGCAGAAAGTAGGAAAATATTAAAATGATGTATAGTCATATATTTCATTTTGTATTTGTGAGCCCATTGGTATTCACCATCTGCCTAAAGATTACAATAGCTGATGATTTATTGTGCATAAATGTGTATTTTTGACCCCTAAGTACAGTGATACTGTGTTAGAAAGAGTTACTACTTTAGAGTGTTTTACTATGGTTTGAAATTTGGAGCATTGAGTTTAAATTAACAAATAGAGGGTATAATTTCTACAGAAATGTGAACTATAAGTCGCCCTATTCTGGGAAAACAAAAGGAGAAGCCTAGCTTCCGCGAAAGACTCTGACCTTTCCCTGGTCTGTGTAGATATCACCTGAAGGTGAGATACACACCCAAATACTTAATACAAAAAAATAGTTTCTTCAACAATAGGCACTTCCCACTGCCTTCAGTTGTGGAATCAATTGCTTTACAACAACAATGCAAAATATTCAATAAATTAAACTCAATTCACAGCTTTGAAAAAACACAACTCCCGGATTTTCCTTAAATATAGGTTCAGATACAATTTACGATTTAATTTCTGAAAGAATTATTAAGCAAAACAATCAAACAAGGCATTCTGTGATTTGTAATACAAAAATATTTTAATCAGTAATGGAAAAATAATCCATATATTTATTTTTCATATTATGAGTGGCTGTGTGTCCAAAGAAATATTCTTTTGCGCTTTAAAACCAACTTAAAAATGTCAGGCTACACACAGTGTGTGATCTTCTACAACATTTTGGTCTTATATTTTTCTATTTCCATAAATCAATTTCAATTCTTTCTTGTCATCATAAATCTTTGTGCTTTGATTGGTCTTCTTCATCTTACTCACTTGTTTTATTTTCTTTCATTTACAGAATAGGCTAAATCATCTCTTTCTGTACATCTGCCTTCCCCCTGCAAATCATAATTCTGATCAGTGCTGATACTTCATCTTCTGCTAATGATCACAGCCATGGCCTTTACCATCGTATTCATTGTCCTGGAAGTCTTCCACCATGCTCAGGCTGTGTTCAATGGCTTTGTCCTCTCAGCTATGATCGTTTTCATTGTTTGCTTCTTTTTCTTCTAAGAAACTTATCATAATATAGTCTTTATATTTTTTATTCTGAAATATTTACCTTTATTATTTTCTTGTTAGCATATGGTTGTTCTTGTCATTCTCACATAAAAATATACTACTTATGAGCTACTTTCATACTCTTCAATTATTTTTCATGGAGAAACATAACTAGATATATTAATGAGATACTCTGTGGTGTTTTGATGCATGAATACATGTCACAATTATCAAATCCTTGAAAAATAATACAGACACACCTCAAACATTTCTGATTTCTCTCTTAGTTGTTTTGAGATATACAATGTTTGACCTATAGCCACCCTGCTATGCAGTAGAAAAGTAGAACTTGATCCTCCTACGTAGCCTTTCCTAATTAGTTTTTCAGTTGTCACACAAAGTAATGTTTTACATTATGGCATTTTTACCCATACTTTGCTTTCATTGATCTTCCTTCACTTTTAGTCCTATTACCCCACCTCCTCCTGCAGGTCCTCTTCCTCCCCATATATAAAAGCTAAAATTGAGGCTCTGTCTATCAGAGAATGTCCAAGGTATTGTCTGAGTCTGTCTTGTTTTCTTAACATAATTATTTCTAGTTATTTCCATTTTCCTGAAAATGTCATGATTTTAACTTTCTTTATGTCTGAATAAAATTCCATTTTGAATGTGTACCACATTTTTTTTTAGCATTTAACAGTGCAGCACTTCAGCAACATCTTCTCTTTTGCCTTTCATCCTTCCCCCAGACTCTGGCAACTACCACTCTGTTACAGTTCCTTCGAATCCACATGTATGCGAGACAAAAAAAAAAAATCTGTGTTTTGGAGCTAAGCATATTTCAGTAATGTAATACATCATCTATCTATCAATCTATCAATCACCTATCTACCTACTATCAAGCATTACTCTCTAGCTCCCAATATAAACCTAACTATATTTCATAATCTTAAAAATACTAACAGATAAATAATGTTACACATTCATTTCTGTATGTACAGTTTTCTAAACATATGTTTTGACACATCATTATATTCTGAAAATCATTAGATGACCCCAGGTAAGGGGTTACATGCCTTTAATCCCAGCACTTGGGAGGCAGAGGCTGGTGGATCATCATGAGTCAAGGTCTGCCTGGTCTACATAGGGCAAGTTCCTGGGAAGTGGGAGCTACAGATCTCTCAAACAGAGTTAAATTTTTATTAAAAATGCTAATAGCATTATACATTGTCCTGGATTTTTAATTTAGGTACAAAATAATCCTGGCTACAAGTTTATTGATAACACATTTATCAATTTATTGATTAAAATAGGTATTTTATCTAATGTATATATTTTCTATATCTAGAAACTAAATTGGTGTGCACATAACATGCAGACCTTAAAATGTGCAGAATTCTCTTTCATTTTATTGGAATCTGATGTTTTTCACAATGATTGTGTCCTGTTCATCTTTGAATCACTGGCATGAAGGCTGTAACCACCCACAGCACACAATGTGTCCTCTGCATTACCGTGCCTGGACTGTAGGCTGTCTTCACTAATGTCTCCTTACTACCACGATGGCCTCATGAACCTAAGTTTACTCTTCCAGGAAACTATCAGAAGTTTCAAGTCACAATATTCACTTAGAAGCTTCCTGGAAAAACCATTTAAATGGATATTAGATTCTCAGACTTTTTAATAGATACCATCATGTGATTATGTAGTCGTAGGGCTCTTTGTGAACCCTCACCTCTCAACCCTCCTCTTGCTGTGCCCATGAATATAAACCATTATGGCACAACTGTTTATCAGTTCTAGTCTTCCTCCCCTCCACTATCACAGCACTGGAAAAAATCTTCATAAGTCAGAGAATAAATTCTCACAAACACCCTGACTTTGCCATGAATTCTTCCAAGAAAATAAGAAAGCACTGTTAAAGCAGAATTATCAGTCAGGTTAGAAGGGGTTACCTTTATCTTATTTACAGGCTCCTTTGGTGAAGTTTATTTCAAAATAGTCAGCATTTGACTGGCATGTGAATAGCAGGAGCCTTCTGCATAATAGAATGTCTTCAATAGGGATAGAGCTGACCTTCCATACCCAGGAGTATTGACCTGTCAATTCAACCACTCATAGATGGGTAATATAGGGGGGATTAAATTTGTTTCTCATACTGACTTGTGTTATATAATTAGACTTACTATGCTTTTATCTCTGCTGATATCACACTTTATGGTTATTCTCTGAATAATAGAGTATAACAGGTAGTTATACAGTATTCACATTGTCTAAAGTATTGTAAGTAATCTAGGGTTGATTACAAGTACACTATGCATTGGTAATAAGCAAGTACTATTGCAGCATTCTGTACCAAAAATCCCCTGCAGATGAGGAGGGATGACTTTATTCTGAAGTAATATTTAAATGTGGCAACTCACTGAAATATTGTCAATGTCTTAGTATATGTAAGAATTTTAGGTTATGAATCTACTGCTTTGAAAATAAGCATAGAATGCAATGGACTTATTTGTTTGTATATTTATTTATGTGATGTAAATGGCCACCAAACAGTGCACCCACGTACTCATGCAGATGCCAGAGGAGAATGCTAAATACTCTACCACTCTCCACATTATTCCACTGACACAGGGTCTCTCACTGAACCTGGAGCTAGGGTGGCAGACAGCAAGCCTCAGAAATTCTAGTGATTCTACCCAATATAGCATTAGTGTTACAGGTAGGTATCCAACCTTGCTCTGCATTTTATGTGGGTTCTTTGGATTAGAGCTCAGGTTCTCATGTTTGCATAACAAGCCCTGTTAACTGCTGACTTATCTTTTGATGTTAGTAGCCACATTCTTATCAAAATAATTCAATTTATAATGAAATATTCGATATCACTTCTGAAAGAACATTTCAATGAATTTTGTCCTACTTGGAAAGCTGGGGAAACCAGTAGTTGATCTGTACAGGTTGGACACATCAGAACAAGAGACAAGCTGTTTGGCTGGAATCCAGTACAGTAGGCCTGAACCATCCCTTGAGAACTACCAGTGCAAGTCTACATTCAAAGGCTGAGGAGTCTGAACTCTGTTGTGAAAACCTAAAAGCAACAACAGAAATCAGCACACCACTCCAGAAGAACACAGACTGCAGAGTCAACTTCCTACTTCTGCTTTCCCTCTCTTCCGAGGCCCCAGGCTCTTGGATGGCACCTTCTACCTCCCCCATTCATTTTCCACTGAGGTCACTCACTAATCCATAGTTATTTCTAGCAACGCCCTCACAGACACATTTGATCTGTGCCTAACTAGTTCTCTAAGAGTAACAAATCAGTTTGCTTGGCAACCAAGATGCATTACCATAGTGATTGTTCTTGAGCTATGCCTACATTTCTATCGTTTATTTAACATAAATTTATTTGTATCAAATATTAATGAAAAGGATAGTTAATAATCTATATTATATAAGAAGCATTGTAATAATTCATACTCACAATAAGTGCATCTAATCCTCACAGCAATATAACTAGATAATTAAGGGCTGGAGAGATGGCTCAGTGGTTAAGAGCACTGGCTTCTTTTGCAGAGGAACCCAGTTCAACTCCCAGTGCCCACTTGGCAGCTAACAACCATCCATAATTCCAGTTCCAAGGGAGTCCAGCGCCTTCTTCTGACCTCCATGGGCACTGCATGACATGGGTGTACTTACATACATGCAAGCAATAAACTCATACACAAATAATAATAATAACTAATAATAATAATAATACAATAATAAACAAGATGGTACTTAAATCACAAAGATTTAGAACTGAATATATTAAGAAATTTGCTTTAAAAAAAAAAGAAAAGGAGACCAGAAAGATAGAGATGGCTCAGAGGTTAAGAGCACTGGCGGCTCTCTCAGAGTACTTGAGTTAGGTTCCCAGCATCCACATGGCTGCTAACAATCCTCCATAGCTGCAGTTCCAGGGGATTCAAAGACCTCTTTTGGCCTCCATGGGTATTGCACAGGACAGGGGCACTTACATACATACAGGCAATACATTCAGCCACAATAATAATAATAGTAATAATAATAAACAATAAATTAATTAATAAATACATTTTAACAGAAAAAGAAAGAAAAAAATAAATAGCATAATCAACACTGTGACTCCTGTGTCTGGCCCTCCCTGGTGGTCAACAGAATGGTCTCTTTCCTGAAGCAGCAATAGGTGAACACTTTGGGTGTCAAAAGGAGCTTCTGCAAAAGGAACTTTGCAAATATGATTAATTTAAATATCTTGGGAAGAGAAAAGCCACCTTATACTATCCATGCAGGCTCAGTGCAGTCCCAGGTCCTTTCTGAACTCACACATAATGCCTAGTGTGTAGATGAGTAGAGAATCACAAACATTAACACAATGTTTCAAATATAAAAGTCAATCCCACGTTACTTAGCTATGCAAGTGTAAGTAGGAATATAAATATACCTCATCACTCACAAAAATTCAATTGTATTTGGCCTTAACAATTGCTTTGGTTTTGGTTGCTATGGGTTAGGTCTTAGGACATGTAACTTGTTTGAGGAAGAACAGAGGGTGAGTGTGGAATTAGAAAAAGAAATAAAACTAAAATAAGAAGAAAAAGGAACCAAAAACTGTGATCTCAGCAAGATAATCCTCTTGTTGGAATGTAATACAATGGGGGACGGTTTGAGTAGTGATGTGGCACATGCATGGGATGCTGGCAGATATTGGAAATAACCTTCAGCTCAGCCAGTGAGGGAGGCCTAATGGTTACTGGAAGGGACATTATATCTTAGAAAACATTGTACGACCTCAAAATTTACATATGATCAGACTATTCTCAACTCCAAATTCAGATACCCAATACCTGCTTGACACGACATCTCCATTTTGGTTTTCATATCCCATGTTATTCTCCTCTATCTTGATTCCTCCATCTTTCTCAACATTCTACTTTCCCACTTGTTGTGGCTGTTGTACTCCTTGTATCCTGGGGCATGCACCTGTCTAACTTCCATATATCATTTAGGACTCTGTAAATCAGTATAAAGGGAAAAAATACCTTGTCGGATGAATCTAAATAATGTGGCATCCCAATATACCTTAACTCTTAACTGTGCCCTTTTCCTCATTAAGCTAATTATCACCTGACATACACACACACACACACACACACACACACACACGCACACACACACACACACCAACTGCTTCTTCTCAAAGGATGCACATTCCTTTCCTAAGGGTTCCTTGTTTTATTTCCTGCTATGGCATCAGCAGCTAGATGTCCGTTCTGGTACTTACTGAGATTCACCTAATATTTGTTGAATGAATTAATTTTGCTGAAGAAAACCATAGATAATGAAAGCAAAATGGAGTTTTCTGAGTGGTGGTAAATCAGCAACAGGGCTGGACAATGGTAAATTCTGATGATGCCAGGGAGAGTGTTGTAATAGCCAATGCCTATTGAATTCTGCAAGGAAGAACAATCTTCAAGACACTAACTTTAAGGAACAGACTCTAGTTTCTTTCCTCCATGAACCTGACTGCGTGTGCTACTCGTCTTTCAAAACCTCTCCTATGACAGCCATTTTTTTGACTTGAGAAAGGATGAATATGCTGTTAAATGCCTAGAGATCAAACACTAAATATACAAAGACAATACTATCATTTCAAATAATTTTCCCTTTACCCCCTACTTTTTTGTATACATACTGCCACTGCTACAGCCAGATTAGACAGAGAAGAAAATAGCAGACATGAGCTTTCGAGTCAGAGGTTCTAACACTTGCCTCATCAACTAAAAGCCATGTACCATTGAGGAAATTCAAAGAATTCTTCACTCTGTCTTTCTTTATAAATAGATTGATGATAACAAAAATTTTATAGTATGAGACCTTAGGAGGATAAAATGAGAGTTTCTTGCAAAGTACTTATTGTTAGTTGGAAACATAGCTTCAATGTAGACTGATTCATCAATTCCTAAATACTATAGATCACTATTATATGACTTTATTTTATCTACAAACTTCCAGTAGTTGGTTATTTCATAATCTTTTTGGTTGTTGTTTATTTAACTGTTTGTATTGAGACAGGATGTCATGTATTCTGTGTGTTCTAGTTACTTTCCTTGCAGTAATAAAAACACCAATAAAACCAACTTAGCCAACCCAACTAACTTAGGGAGGAAAGGTATATTTGGCTTCCAGTTCACAGTCCATCATCAAGAGAAACCAAGGCAAGAACTCAGGGCAAGGACCTGGAGTCAGGAGCTGAATGAAGCACAGACCATGGAAGAATGCTGCTCACTGGCTTGCTCTCCTGTTTGCTGCCTAGCCAGATTTCTTTTACAACTTCAGATCTCCTCTCTGGAATGGCACTCCCCACAGTGAGCTGGGCCCTCCAACATAGCTCCACAGTCAAGGAGATTCCCCACAGACATGACCACAGGCTAACTCAATGGGGGAAATCCCTCAGTTGAAGTTCCCTCCACCCAGGTGTGTCAAGTTGACAACTGAAGCTATCCTGTACACTTGACTATCTTTGTACTCAAGGATGATATTGAATTCCTGATTCTCTAGCCTCCACCCTCTGAGTGGTGGGATTTCAGGTTTGTGTCACCATGCCCAGTTTATGTGGTACTGGGAAGGAAGTGAGAGCTTATGCTTGCTTGGCAAACACATTACCCGTGAAACCACAGCCTCACCCTTTCATAAACTTGATATAAAATTTCAAAGCTTTCCCCCTGACATCTAACAGCTTTTTGCTGAATATTTAGTTAATGGCCAAATAAGCACATTGACAGCCTTCATAAGTTATACAAAGTAACTGACTTCGTTATTGAAAATGTTGATACCTTTGTATTAGATTACTGGGAAGTCAACTAAAGATGGTGGTGGAGAGCTACTTGTTTCTTTTCTCCAGTCATTTTTCATTTGTCTGTGTGTGTGTGTGTGTGTGTGTGTGTGTGTGTGTGTGTGTGTGTATGTGTGTGTGTCTCTCTCTGTGTGCGTGTGTGTGTGTGTGTATAGGTACATCTGTGTATGAAGGAATACTTAGTTGTCATTTCACAGGTGCCATTCACTTTGTTTATTGAGACAGGCACCTTGTTGGGCCTTGGATCTCATTAATAAGTTAGGCGAGCTATCCAAGGCACCCCAGGGATCTGCCTGTAGCCACCTCCTCAGCACTGGGATTATGAGTCCACATGCAATGCCCATCTGTTTACTTAGGTGGTGAGGGTTGAGCTGAGGCCCTCATCTTTGCATGGCAAGCTCTTTACTGACTGTTTTCCCACAAGTCGATTCTTTCCATTTCTTCTTTTAAATTGCATTTCTGCCCCTTAGTGACATATTCTGCTATCTTTTGGTCAGGTTCTACAATCACAAACAAGTTTGTCTAATATATCTAATCTCCCGCTTATTTGGGACCCCTGCCCCTTCCTTTTCCTACCAGATAAATTAGTAACTAGAATGGACTCTTTCCACCTCTCAACACATTCCTTTCTCTGCTGTTAGCACAGCAGATCATTCCGTCCTTCCTGACACTTGAGTGCTTGACTTCTTGGACACTGCATTCTTCAGGGCTTGCCATTCTCTGTCTGCACCCACTGCATTTCCTGTGCTTTGTCTACTTCTCCCCCTGCTCTCTTGGCCCTGGAGTGCAGCAGGTTTTAGCTTAATTCTATTTTTCACACTCATATTCCAATGTACATTCTGTCCAACATGGCGTTAAAAGCCATTCATTTGCACATCATATCCTAACATACCTCGTCTGATATCTGGGTTTACTCGACTGTCTTATATCTAAGCAGTAATATTTTACACTGAGAATGGCCACCTAGAAGTGACTTTTGCTTTCCTTCTTCCCACAATACCCACCTCAGAAAATGACTGCCCTTCATCCACTTCATGAAACCCAAGAACTAAGACAGATCCCTGACCTTAGTTTTGCCATTACACCCTCCATTCATCAGCATGCTCTCTTAGTTCTGTTTTGGAATTCTCCTAACTTCTGACAGCTTTCACTGTGGGCTCTGCCCCAGTTCAGGTCACAGCAACCTCTCTTCTCTCTACTATACTGTGCACAGGCTGATTGTACTACATCCTCAAGGGGATTTCACAAGGAATCTTCTTCAATGGGATTTGTCTTCACTTAAAAATGCTTCCTCAGAATTTCAGAAGTAAGGCGGATGGCATCCTCCTGATTCCTGGGCTTTATTTGCCTTGCTTAGCTGCTATGTGAAAAACATATAAGTTTTGATTGCAGCAGAATTCTAGGGGCCAGTTTCCAGTTTCCTGGGTGTGGAAAGGCTGTAATGGTATTGTGAATGATGACAAATGACATCTTGATTTCAGCTTTCTCATTCCTGTGCTGCTGAATCCAGGCAGTAGTTCACACCTCTAATCACTCCAAAGAAGTAAGCCCTTAATTTCCTGCATCAAATTCCTTCATGCTTAAAAAAGCTAGACTCATTTTTAATATTCTCTACTGAAAGAAGTTTTAATTGGCACTTTTGTTTTCACTCTTGTGCCTTGAAGTCATTTCTTTACATGGCAACCAGAAAGATCAAGTTGTCTCATGACTCTATGTAACAACCTCCAATTATCTCCCATCTTATTTAAAATTAACTCCATGTTCTTTAGTATAGCTGATAAATTCACTCACAATCAACTTGGCACTTCCCTTTTTATTTTTTAAAGATTTATTTAAGGACTATGTGTGAGTGCTTACAGCTATATATGTGTACTGTGTGCATGCCTGGTAGCTTCAGAGGCCAGAAGATGATGTTTGGCCCCGTGGAATTGGAGTTATAGGTTGTGAGCCACCATAGGGGTGCTGGAGACTAAACCCTGGTCCTCTGCAAAAGCAGGAGATACTGTTAACCACTGAGCCGTGTCTTCAGGCTCTGGCGCTTCACTTTCTGATTGCTCTTGCAGCCCCTCCTCATTCACTTTGCCCCAGTCACTCTGGTCACTTCACCACTTTCAAAGAGCCCGGGTGGGTTTTATTTCATTTGCCCTTTTAATTTTCTCTTCCGGGGATTTCTCTGTATTCAGTCTGCCTTTGCTTTCTTCTGTAACTCACTGATTGCTTTGTTGAGCACTCTCTTTTGTTTTAGTCTTTTTGAGACAGGGTCTCCCTGTAGCTCTAGCTGACCTGGA
This sequence comes from Nannospalax galili, assembly GCF_000622305.1. NCBI lineage: Eukaryota > Metazoa > Chordata > Mammalia > Rodentia > Spalacidae > Nannospalax > Nannospalax galili. The sequence goes on along the minus strand of NW_008351958.1, from coordinate 6,806,350 downwards.
ACTCACTTTGTAGACCAGGATGGTCTTGAACTCACAGAGATCCACCTGCCTCTTCCTGCCAAGTTCTGAGATTAAAGGCCTGTGCCACTATGCCCAGCTTATAAACACTCTTAAAGGGAACATTTCACTTTCTGACTTTAATTAAGTAATTAATTAATTAATTAATTAATTTGTTTTATATGATGGTTTTATTATTTAAGGACTATTCTTACTACCAGAATAAATGTCTGCTGAAGACAGGGACTTTGATTTATTTTCCAATGTATTGATCACACTGACATTACCTAACACATAAAGGAATAAATGAGTGCCACCAACTTTTACAAAAAAAACAATGGGCAAGGAATAAAAATGTGTAAGATATGGCCAAATTTTGATCATTTGAGGGTCCTGAGAGATGGCTCAGCAGTTAAGAACACTGACTGATCTTGTAAAGGATCTGGGTTCAATTCCCAGCAGCCACATGGAAGCTAACAAATGTCCCTAACTCCAGGCTTAGGGGATTAGACATTATCTTCTGACCTCTACTAGCATTGTACAAAAAGGGTGCACTTATACGTACATGCAGGAAATGCACTCATACATGGAAATTTTTCTTTTAAATTGATCATTCGAAAATGAAATAGAGGCTGGAGTTGTCGTACTACCAGCCCATCCTATTCAAGGTTGAACATGCACATTTTTTTCTCTTCCATTGGTTCAAATTCACAAATGTTTAATTGCTTTGAGCTGAACTGAAGTATTCATGTGCTTCAGCTTACTCACTTAGGAGGTACGTGGGGCACGTCTATTTCTGCTGTATACAGGAGAAAGATTTATGGGGCAAAGTAATATTGGAATAAATGTTGCTTTGGGTGCTGGGAAAATGACTATCAGTCTGTTGCTTGACTCGTATCTTATTCTACTGCATAACTAATCTCTTTCAGAGCTCAACACAAGGCTGGAAGTGCTCCTTGTGGAGCTGGGTTCTACAGCTCTTAGTGGAGTCATTAAGTGCTTCTGGTGAGCAGTGTGCAAGTAAAGGCTGCGAGGTCAGGTCCAAGATGACCATTTTATGTGGAAAATGAGAACTACTCCAAGATGTAAACATATAACGTACATTTTAAAATATCAAGAGATAGCTATTGCTGCTATGTGAACAGGAAGGAATATGCCCTAAAAGTATTATGATCTTATGAAAAGCAAGGCCAATACAGGTTGTTGACCTTATTTGAACCTTGCTTTATTTTTCATGATTGCATCAAAAAGTTTTTTCACAAAAGACTAATGCCATTCAGGCTTCACTTCTTTTGTTGTTTTTATTATTGTTGGTTTCATTGAACAATGAATCATCAAGACATTGTTTTCTTACTCAATGCCTAAATTTTCCAATCTGTTCAAGCTAGCAAGGGGAAAACAATTATAAGAATGATTAAAATGTTTGCTTAATTTAAGTATGCTGACAAAAAAAAATCTGTATTCCAAGTGATATAAATCAGAATCCTCTTAATATTTTATTTTTCAAATCAAAAGGTTCATTTAGTTTTAAACATCATGTAGATGCTAATACAAAATATCATTTGTATTAGCAATATGAACCTTTTCATTAGCTAATAAAGGATGGTACCGAATTCTGGAAAAGGATGCAAAGAACAATGGAAATCACTGTTAATGAAGTGTTAGACATCATCTGGGTCCAAAATCACACAGTCACTTTTGGCTCACATTGTCTAATACTAAAATGAGCAAAACAATATCCATATCCTGAAGATAAGTTCTGCAGTTATATGGGAGAATGGTAGTGATGCTCAGCTACTGGAAAGCAAATGAAAGGTGTTAAAAGAAGCCATTCTGTGGTTGACAACCGGTTTTCCAAAACAAAGTCAATAGGAATGCAAATTTTGAGAGCTGGAACCTAGTTACATCAATGACTTTGTAAGAAAACTTTCTGTCTTTCTTATCACAGGAAAACTGACATTAGCTGAAGGCCAAAGTCTTTAAATTAAAAAAGCCTTCAACACATTTGCCTTTTTGAGCTTTTAGATTTAGGTAAGAATGTTACTTGTCATTGGTGAAAGTTTGATTATGTTTCTACTGGAGTTTAAATTTGGTTTTATCTTATTTTCAATTATATGTTCCAGTTAAATTCATAGGTAAGTGTGTGGTCGCTGGCTATGGCTGCTCTCCTCTGGCTATGGCCACTCTCCTGCTCTCTTAGTTCCTCCAATCAGTCATCTGGTCCAACCCCAGGGCTGGTGAGGAGTCTGCACCAGCGTCGCCACATTCAGATGCAGGATACCAGGTTCAGTGGCACAGATCTGCTTTATTGCAGTAACGTATGGGCTTATGTAGGTGTAATAGTCCAATCATAACACAACATATGGGATCCCTTATTTGCATGGCAGACTAGTATCCTATTGCAATCTAGCAGGCCAGATGCCCCATTAGCATGATAAGTTTCAGTTTCTCTAAGTTTTGGATTCCTGGAAACCATGTGACTTACATAGTTTTCTCTCTGTTAAGAAACAGGAAGTATTGCATTCCAGCATGATAGGTGTGTAAGGCAAAAGGCGAATCAGTCACAAGATTTTCCACAATGTAAGTGCTTAGTCTATAAGAATATAATTCAAAGAGTTTTCACAAATGTACACACCAAAATAACAAAGACCTTAATCAATGTAGAATATTTTCATTAAACATGGTGATTCCTTCCTGTCCTCTTCCAATTATTTTCAGCCCCTGCCTCATTAGATAGCTATTATTTTAATTTTCATTCAATTTTTCACTGGTCTTAAATGCTACATAGATACAATCAAGAAATATGAATTCACGTATGACTGGCTTTGGGGGGGGTCTTATCATAGTAACAGTTTTTATAAGATTTCCCATTACAATTGTGTCTGTCATTGGTTATGTCCCCTCTTGCTAATATAGGCATTTAAAGTTATTACTTTCTACCTGTGATCTGCTTTATGTACTCTTACTAAACATGAGTAGAAATATTTCCCAGTTTTACTTTTTCTAAAAGTGTGCTGTACAGCTTGTAAAGATTTATGAGCTTCTTTGCGTCACATTTATTAGTTTCTAAATTAATTCACTATCATAAAAAAGTCATCTGTAAATTTCAGGTTTTTTTCCAAAATTCTATCCATGATAAGAGCGGTTACATCTTCAATTATACTCATTGACTTGTCCAGTTTTGCCTTTCGATCTCTCAACATTTGCTTTACCTATTTTAGCAACTATAATTTTTATATCTTGGAGTCAGTTGCACTTTTATGAACGATTTCTCTCTTTTTCTGGTAATATATTTTGCCTTGAAATTTAACTTATCCAATATTCATAGAACATGGTGCATTGTCTTTTACACATTCTATTATCTGCTTTGGTCTTCATATTCCTTTAAAGTGTGCATTTACGAGTAGATAGGCAAAGATCCTTTTATATTACACTTGACAGTATGTGCCTTTCAATAGTAGTGTTCACCTGTCTTTAATGTAATTTTCAAAATGATTTAATTTATGTGTTTCAATTTTTTATTTATTTGATCTTTAGGTTGTTCTTTTCTTTTAATCTCTTCCTACTTTTGTTTTCATGCTGTGTCTACAGAATTTTCTGGGTTTTCCATCTTCTAGTCATTGGACATGGCTCTCCTGCTTTTCAGTCCTTACTCTAGAAATACAGCATGTTTCCCAAAGTATCACACCTACCTAGAGTAAGTCTACACCTGACATAAAATATGACATATTTGCAAATTATTTCCAATCTTATTCTTTCTTTGCTTTTTTCCTCATAATTTATTCATATGAAAATTATAAATTCCATAGTCATATTGTTTAGTTTTAAATATTCGAATAAGCTTTAAGGAAATTAAGACCAAAAAGTTATATGTATAATATACTATATATAATGTATATATGCTATTTTGGTTTTTTTTAGTTTCTTCTATGACTCTGTTGGCTTTTCTTCACATTCTGAAGAACTTATTTTACATCCTCTGTAGTACAGATATGTATCTCACATTTCATTTATCTAAAAATATTTTTCTTTCGCCTTTACATTGACATATACTTTTTTTGGAAAACCAATTTTGAGTTGATACAATTTTCAAATTAGAGATTTGATAAGGACGTATCCTTTACACACTTCCCATCTCAATTTCTGATTTGAGCATGAGAAATGCCTTTATTCTTTGTTCATTCTGACCATTTTCATCTCGTAAGCACTGTTATAAAATAACTGATTGGTCTAAAATTTGTTTGCTTCAGCAAACAAATCTTAAGGAGGACTTTCTTTGTCTTTTATAAACACCTTTATTGGTGATGCTCATCATCAGTGTACTTCACATGGAGATTCATGGCCCTATTTCACTTTTTAAATAGAATAACTATTTGTAAATCAGGGAAATTATATTTCCTTACTTTGCTACTTATATGAACTATTATATTTTTTACTTTGCTTTGGAAGTCAGAACTAATTTTAAGGGCCTGAGTAGCCAAATGAGCATACATATGTAGCATAATACTAAATTGTTTTTTCTTTATGTGCTAATGTTTTTTACCTTTTATTATATTCTTTCTTAAAGTAGACAGAATGCAAAGATATTGTCATTGGTGAAAGTTTGATTATGTTTCTACTGGAGTTTAAATTTGGTTTTATCTTATTTTCAGTGTAGGTATTTTATTAATCACTGTTCTGTTTGGCAGCAAAGGTACAAATTGCAAAGTATTATCATTTGTGGGTGTGTGCTCAGTTCCTTTCAATTGGCAGAAACAATGTTGCATGGAGTCTTTATCAAGCTTCAGTTCCCATAGCCAGAGCTGGCTGAAGGAAGATCTCTGGTCTAGAACCATGGGTATTTCAAACCTTAAGGAACTGAAGGTTGAAAGATAAATAAACCGGTACAAACAAGTCATTACTACAAAGCAATCAGCACTGCTTTATTACAGGCCTTGAGAACAAGCATATGATATAATAAGCATAAATAACCAATGATGGAAACTTCAGAATGAGACACAATTGACCAGTGGGAAGCAAAGCTCTCCTGGCTGGTTTGTGTGCTAGGCAATCTTAACCATAAAGAAAACATTGATGGAACATTAGATAGAAAATATTTCATGTGAAATGTAGTTTTAAAAGTGGGGCTTAATTTAAAAGACAACTGACAAATAGGGGAAATGGTACAATTGGTTGATTATTTAACTTTGCCAGTTTCTCCATACAGCTAATGACTATAAACTGATTTTCTAGCATAAAGTATTTATAATGTGATGCATTCATCGAACACAGATCTAACCTTCAGTTTTCATTCATTAGCAGAAGTTAGATAGATTTATGGATACCTAGAATTCCAAATAAATGTGATCTATGACACAAATGCTTTTAAGAAACTTTGAAGTTGAAAGAGAATGAAGTTTTTATAGGGAAGTAGTCAAATGCAGCCTCACGTGATCCTGTCTTCAAAGAATAGCTAGGACATCACCATCCAAGACATAAGATAGCTAAATCATGGATTGTTTGCTCATAGACTTTTTAACCTACTTTATGTTGGAACAAAAGTAGGGATATAAAGATTTAGTGGTGATGGTGGTAAACAAATGTCTTTCCCATTTTAGAGAGAATCTGTTGAAATGTCTTCCTATGTAGTTATATATGCACATTGGTCATCATATATGCAATCCTCGAGTACATTGGTCATTATATATGCAATCCTCGAGTGTTGAATTATAGCTCCATTTAGTATAATTAGACTATAATAAACTATAACAAATTTTCCTGCTGACTTAAGATTAGCACAAACACTCTATTTTCTCTTTAAAAACATACATTGCTTTCGTCCCACTGTTTACTGACTCCTTTCCAGATTTTCCATGGTGGTGGTTCAAAAAAGAATTTAATCGCATCATGGGACAATTTGCATTACTGAGGGTAAGAATCCAGTAACTAGGGGAGGGGAGAGGCAAAGAGCCTGCTGGCCAGCAACTCTCTCACAACTCATCCTATACTCATCCGATGAATGACATGCTCACTTATTTCTTTTGAGATACTTATTAGTCACAGCAGTAGGATTTTCCCAGGAGCAAATAGCTGACCAGTTCTTGCCATAGTTTAATAGAAATCCTTGGCCTCGGAGAATCACTTTTGCTGGGGATTCTACTTGCACAGGTCCATGACACACCAAGGCAGGAAGCAAAGATGAACTCTGCCTTTACCTGCTCAGGTCACCATGGATGACCTCTCAATAAAGCCGTAACTGTTTGAGGCAGTACCAGTCCCAGGTAGACATAGTGACCAGCTGAAGGACTTAGAGAAAAGATGTTGTGAGAGGTGTTTAACTCTGTATTACTTGATTAGTAATTGAGGTAGCCAGTTCCTCGTCTTGGTAAATTATGGGTGTTTAAGATCCTGGAGGAAACCTGAGCTTTTCTGTTTGTTTTTATTAAAATAAAAATAAAATTAATCAGTTTTAATAATGAGACATTTTAAATTGTCATGATTATTATGAATTAACAAATGTCATTCAAAGGTCAGAGATGGCTCAGTAGATAAAGGCACTTACCCTCAAGTCTGATTATCCGAGTTCAGCCCTGGACCCACGTGGTAGAAAAATAAAATTAATCAGTTTTAATAATGAGACATTTTAAATTGTCATGATTATTATGAATTAACAAATGTCATTCAAAGGTCAGAGATGGCTCAGTAGATAAAGGCACTTACCCTCAAGTCTGATTATCCGAGTTCAGCCCTGGACCC
>NW_008351958.1:6794471-6796727 GCF_000622305.1 Nannospalax galili | reverse complement strand
CATGTCAATGACCACAATTCAAGCCTGAAGAGCTTGGGGGCCCAGAGGTATAGGTGCAGAAGAAATCAGGACGCAGGGGATGCAGAGGCATGTGAACCAATGCATGCTTTATTCTAAGAATCAACCTGATTTATAGTACAACAAGAGGAAAAGAAAATGTTCTTCTCTAGCCAACTTATCTCATTCTGACATTTGCAGTACCTTCCTGACCTTTACAATATCTTCAAGTTCCAAGGGCTCAGCCCTTTTCTGGGATCTTATCTATCTTTGTAGTTTCATTATACAAGCTCACTTATGTACGTTTAATAGGGTTCAAGGAACTGTTAGTCTTTGATAGAAATCACTGCAGAAGAACATCCAAGTTCTCAGGGAACTGAAGTTTCCCGGTCCAGGTCTGAGTTTATTTCAGGTCAGAACTTATTCTGCATTTACTTCAGATCAGAGCTCGGGTCTTCACAGTAGTAGGAAAGAACTGACTCCCACAGGCTCTGTGGCATAGATGTGGGTGTACACACACACACACACACACACACACACACACACACACACACATAAAGTAATTGAAAATTTAAAATAAATAATACAAACTAAACACTTTTAATCCTTTAATATCCTAAAATGTCACATTAAGCATAAATCAACAACTGTCATTCCAAAGTCAGAACGCTTCTGTATGTAATGAGTGGTGAGGCATCCTTAGGAGACATATCTCCCTTTGCACCTTTTCCTTTATCCTGTGACAACAACATCCATTTGTTCAGCCCCACTGTTATTCACAGAAACAGTTATACAATATTGACCTCAGTGTAAGCCCAGTAAGACATAAAATTGAATGAGTTTTTAACCTTTAAAAAAGGTCTCCATTTCATTTTAGAATATATTGTTCCTTGCAGAAAGACTTATTGATTTTGCTATTAATACTGAGATGTTGGTACATGCATCTCTAATCTGTATTTATCTGATTATTACTAGTCATAATCGGTTGCACTTGGATCCTTGGTGCCTGTATATAGTCATTGGGTAGATTTCAATGGCAATGTTTATCACCTCTACTAATTAACATGACATAAATTTCCATTCTTCTTCCTCAAATATAATACATTTTTAAAAATTTGTTGATTGCTTTTTGGGTATGTGTGTATATCACACAGAACATCCCAAACGATCTTATTCAACTGTACACCCACTTCCCAGATGGCACCCTCCCATAGCCTCCATCCCCCCACTAGAGACCTTATATTCTGATATCCCTGCTACTGTCTATTGTACTGTTGGCACCCCCAGCCATTCCCCACTACTTGCCCTTCTGGTAAATCTAGTCAGCCTATCTAGAGGTCTTTGTTTTGGGAGGGTCAGCTGTTCCTCATCTAGCAGCAATCAGTTGTCGATATTCCTTTAGATAAGATTGGGGTCTGCTGTTCATCTTCCCAGTTCTACGCTGGGTTACTATCTAGGAGTCCCTTTGGTCACCCTGACCAACAACTCAAAAGATGATATCTCCTATCTGGCATTGTTGCTTGTTATGTAGCCTTTATCTATGCATATGGACTCTTAATAAATTATATTGGCCCCTTAATCTTTGGTTATACATTACTTTTGGGTGTTTAAGGCCATACAGTTGCCTCAGATAAACCAATTTATTATTACTCTTAAGGTCGTTTCAGGATCTCCTCCTCAGGGGTCACATGGGCTTGGGAGGAGCCTCTGGCTCCTTTCTTTTACCAGTTCAAGTTCAGTCTATGTGAAGATAATTCAAAGGTCCTGCTCAACCATGGTTGGCTTCACTTGGAAGCTGGAGGAAATGATTCCCCTGTGTTGACCCTCCTCTTTGTAGACTGAACACTGGGTCAAGTCCATCTGGTGGGGTCTCCTCAGCCTCCTTGATCAAGAGGACAGGTGACGTACTACAATTAGAGGACAATTTGAGAGATGCTCATAGTCCCCTGGAACTATTCGATCTAGGAGGGCAAGGAGCAAAAACTGTCCTTTATGTCCCTCTGACCGAATTAGTATAGGCCTCAAAGTATGTCTGTTAAACATCCAAGAAGGTTAGTTCCACCAGTCTGGTACTTTTAATTACAGTGTGTCATGTAGATAAATCTTGGGCAAAGACCAATTGTTCTCAGCTAAACCTTACCTAGATGATATTTCTTGATCTATCTGACACCCTCTTTTGACCTCTGTTGGCAGTACATGAATGGGTGCATGTATACATGCAGGCAATACACTTATACAAATAAAATAAACATAATAAGT
>NW_008351958.1:6792274-6794325 GCF_000622305.1 Nannospalax galili | reverse complement strand
AAACTAACCCAATTTTTATTCATATCTCCCTTATTAAGGCCTGTTTCCTATAGTTCTTCTCCTTCAGGTTATTTCTTTTCCCTTACCTCCCTGTTTCTTTTCCATTATCCTGGTTCCTGTAGTTATGTCTGGATACATACTCACTTATCATGGTTTACTTCTAAAATCCACATATGAGGGAGAACATATGTCTATTTCTTTTCTGGGTCTGTGTTACTTCACTTAGTATAACAGTTGCTAGTTCCATCCATTTCCCTATAAATTTCCTGATTTCATCTTTCTTTACTTTCATCTTTCTTTAGTAAAACTCCATAGTATAAATGAACCACATTTTCATTATCCACTCATCAGTTGAGGGACACTTAGATTGCTTCCATCTCTTAGCTATTGTGAAAAGAGCAGCAACAAACATAGATGTAGAAGTGTCTCTGAAATAGGAGGAGTCCCTTGGATATATGCCAAGGAGTGGTATAACCAGGTTAAATGGTAGGTTCATTTTTAGATTTTATAAAAGATTTCCACACTGCTTTCCATAGGGGTTGAACCAGTTTGCAGCCCCACCAGCAGTGGATGAGTGTTCCCCTTTACCCACATCCTCTCTAGCATTTGGTATCATTTGTTCTCTTGATCTTAGCCAGTCTGACTGGGGTGAGATGAAATCTTAAAGTGGTTTCAATTTGCAGTTCCCTAATTATTAGTGATGTTGAACATATTTTAAGATGTTTCATAGCCATCTTTACTTCTTCTTTTGAAAACGTTCTGTTCAGCTCCTTAGCCCATCTCTTAATTGGGTTACTTCTTGTCTTGATTCTCTGTTTTTGAAGTTTGTTATATATTTTGAATATTAAACCTCTGTTGGATGTGTCTCTGGTGGAGATTTTCTCCCATTCTTTGGGTTTTCTGTTCACTTCCCTGGATGCCTCCTTTGATGTACAGAAGCTTTTTAGTTTAATGAAGTCCCAATTGTTAATTCTTGCACTTATTTCCTGAGAATTGATGTCAGGTTTAGAAAATCATTTCCTACACCTATATCTTGTAGGTTTTTCCCAATATTTTCTTCTAACAGTTTCAGAGTTTTAGGCTTTACAGTGAGGTCTTTGATCCATTTGAAATTGACTTTTGTGCAGGGTGAAAGATAGGGGTTTCATTCTTCTACAGGTGGAGATCCAGTTTTGCCAGCACCATTTGCTGAGCATGCTCTCTTTCCTCTAGTGAATATTTTTGGCCTCTTTGTCAGATATCATGTGGCTGAAATTGCAATTACTCATATTTGGGTCTTTAATTTTCTTCCATTGGTCTATGGGTCTATTTTTGTGCCAGTACCATGTTGTTTTTATGACTATAGCTCTGTAATACAGCTTAAAATTTGGTATAGTAAGCCCCCTGGTGTTGCTCTTAGTGCTCAGGGTTATTTTGGCTATTCAAGGTCTTTTGTGCTTCCATATGAATCTTAGGATGTTTTTTCCAATTCTGTGAAAAATGTCATGGGTATATTGATTGGCATTGCATTGAATCTATAAATGACTTTTGGTAGGATGGTCATTTTCCAAACACTAATTCTTCCAATCCACGAGCATGGGAGGTCCTTCCATCTCCTGGTGTCTTCCTCAGTCTCTTTCTTTATGATTTAAAAATTTCATTGTAGAGATCTTTAGTGTTTTTGGTCAGGTATACCCCAAGATATTTTTTTTTTTTTTTTTTTTTTTTTTGCAGCTGTTGTGAAGGGTAGTGTTTCCATGTGCTCTTTCTCTGATAGCTTGTTATTGGTATGTAGAAAGGCTACAGACTTTTGTAGGTTAATTTGGTAACCTGCCGCTTTACTGAACATGTTCATAATTTCTGGGAGGTTTCTGGTGGAATTTTTGGTGTCTCTTAGATATAATATATCATCTGCAAAAAGGGATAGTTTGATCTCTTCTTTTCCAATTAGTACTCCTTTAACTTCCTTCTCCTGTCTTATTGCTCTAGCATGAGTTTCAAGTACTATGTTGAAAAGGAGAGGAGATAGTGAACATGCTTGGCTGGTTCTTGATTTTAATGGGAATTGAAGG
>NW_008351958.1:6791753-6792096 GCF_000622305.1 Nannospalax galili | reverse complement strand
GTATATTTTTTTTCCATCCTTTCACTTTGAGATAGACTCTGTCGTTAAAAATGAGATGAGTTTCTTGCCAACGACACAAAGATAGGTTTTGTTTCTTAATCCATTCACATAGTCTGTGTCTTTTGACTGGGGAGTTCAGTGTGTTAATATTTAAAGTTATTAGTGAAAGATGCATATTGAATCTTGTCATTTTTATTTCTATTTACATTCTTGATATAGCTGTACTTTTCCACAGTTATACCTTCATTGAATTTCTTTCCGCATGGGTATAGTCATTCCTTTCTTCAGCTCTTTGTATTGCTTCCAGAACTCTCTGAAGGGCTGGTTTTGTGGACATGAATTC
>NW_008351958.1:6676906-6791367 GCF_000622305.1 Nannospalax galili | reverse complement strand
TCTTTCTTTAATTTGGGGAAATTTTCTTCCACGATTCTGTTGAAGATCTGGCCTGTGCCATTATCTTGGGATTCTTCTCCTTCCTGTATGCCTATGATTCGCAAGTTTGGTCTTTTTATGGTGTCACACAATTCCTGCATATTCCATTCTTGTGATTTCTTAAATTTTTCATAGTCTTTGCTTGAGTGGTCCAGTTTGTCCACTTTATCTTCCAGTCTTGATACTCTGTTTTCCATTTTGTTCATCCTATTGGTGAGGCTTTCTCCTGTCATTTCTAATTGGCTTACTGAGTATTTCACTTCCTTCTTCATTTCATCCTGAGTATTCTTCAATATTTCTAACTCTTTTCTGAATTCATTCAGAAGTTTATCCCTATCTTCCTTCAGTTCTTTGATTTCTTTGTGTGTTCTTTAAATTCACTGAATTCTTTTATCATGTTTATAACTGTTCTTTTGCATTCCATGTCCTGCATTATCTCTAGGGGGTTCTCATTGTACTCCTCTAGAGGACTGTTGGTATTTGCTTAGGATATGTTATTTTGTTTTTTCATGTTATTATTTTTTCTCTGTCATTTTGACATGTAAATTTCTTTTGTAGTTTCTGATTCTTATGTGAGACTCAAGCCTTCAAGTTAAGTCTTCTCCTTTTTGTGAACTTTATATGTCTTTGTGGTTTACTTTTTGGGCATGAAAAGCTGGTTCCTCTAAGCTTCAGGTTCTCTCTTTTGATTTTATAGTGATGTGGCTAGATTGCCTTTGTCTTCAGGAGTTCCCACAGAGGCCCAAGTCAGATGAGGATCAGATGCTCTCAGGCTTTCTCCTAAGGTCTGGACCTCTCCAGGAAAGATTTTGTCCTCAGGAATTTGGAGGTTGGACTGGCCTGGGAGCCAGACCCAGGAAAGATGCTGGTCTAGGGCAGCTGGTGGCTATGCCACCCAGATATGCAAAGGAAAATGGGTGCGGGAAGCAGCCCCAATGCATCCTGGGGACTGTACTGAGGAACTGGGTTGGTCTGGATGCAAAGGATCAAGAAGAGGAAAGATCATCCCCGGTGTCCGGGAAAGAGGCTGGTGAGTCATGCAGGCGCCCGCAAGAAGAGGGAGGTGAGGGTGGGGCCAGATCCAGAGTGTTCCTGGGGACCTGAGAAGGAACTGAGTTGGTTGGATGTAAAGGATCAGGAAGCAGTTGTGGTTCCTCAGCTGTCTGGGGCGCCAAGACAAGGAATGGGACAGGACTCAGGCTAGGAGGAGAGACTGGCAGGGGAGATGGGAGAGCGAATGATGCTGGGGGAGTCAAGGCATGGAGGGCGCTATCCACTTACCCCAGAGAGAGGCCTGCGGGTGGGAGAGAGGCAGGTCCAGGGAAGCAGAGGGAGGTGAGCTAGTTTTAGTTTTATAAGTGCTATGCTTATAAGTTTTATGAAGTCCAGTGTTTTTATTTGCTGTCTCCTTGCTTACTAGTACCTAACATAATACATGAATTGAAAACTGGTACTCAGTGAACACTGAGTTGTGAATGAACTACCTGGACATAGGAACTATGATGGCCAGACTGAGTCAACAGGTTGAGGCAGTAGGGCTGTTGGTATCCCTCAAAAAACAATACCGTGGAAAAGACTGAAGATGGGCAGACAGCTAATGCAGGTAATGCAATGGTCACAAGCATTCAGATGATTCATATTCATCTGTGACTGATAGGCAAGCATTACTGGATTTCTCTAATGCCATTTTTACCGAGTTCCATTTATTTTGCTACTTTGCTTGTGTTTTCTCATTTTCATTGTTTATATTTTCATTTCCTTATATAATTTTTTTCCCTATTCATCCAAATATTGCCCATTGTGCAATTGATCAGGTAGAACAGAATTATTATATATATTCATTCATCCTGTCACATTTGTTAAGGTGTATTAAGTCAAGTTTGTGTCCCTGGGTGTCACTCATCTGAATTCATTCACTGGAGCCTGGTCAGCTTATCTAGTGTCATTCCCTTAAAGAAGAACAACTCTCCTTTAGTGATCAGCTTCCTCTGCTGAGGTTGGGGCATCCTGTCTATTTCCCTAGTTCTATGCTGGCTTTTTGTCAGATTGAGTTTGTATGGGTTCTGTGCATGCTGACACCATTGCTGTAAGTTCTTAAAAGCAAGTTCCCAGAAGCCTAGAAGACTCTGTTTCCTTATGGTCATGCACCTCCCCTGACTCTTACGATCCTTCTGACCTCTCCTCCCCAGTGGTCTATGAGCCCTGGGTGTTTGAGGTTTAATGATTGAAGGCAGAAGAACTGAGTCATAAACTAAACTCTTTATTTCCTAATACTTTCTTGTGAATACGTTCCAAAAGTTCTCAAGCATCGATTGTCTTCTTCTAATTCTGTTAGGCAATGATGCCACCATGGTTTGCTGGTGGCCCATTCCCTTATCTGTAGAGCCCACATGAACAAAGAATTAAAGCTTAATTGAAGCTAATCTTAGTGTTACCAGAATACCTCCTATGGTGGTTTGAATGAGAAATGTTCCCATAGGCTCACATGTATTTGACCACTTGGTTCCCAGTTAGTGGCACTGTTTATGAAGGTAATAGAAAGTTTAAGAGGTAGAGCCTTATTGCAGGAAGTATTATCACTGTGGCCAGGCTTTGGGGGTTTATAGCTTCACACCCCTTCTTATCAACCATTTCTCCCATAAGTAGCTTTTGTTGCTGTGATTAATACAGAATTTGGTACTAAAGAAGATGGGCTGTTGCTATGTTAAACCTGGCCATGTGCCTTTTATGCATTTAGACTACTTTGTGAGAGAGTTTAGAAGTTTAAGTTGGTAAAACCATTAACTGTTGGAAGCTGAGCTTAATGAACCTTTCTCCAGGGGAAGTACAGGCAGTAGAAGCCTGGCTTGGGGATTATGAAGGGGAAGAAAGACTCTATAGCAAAGGGACTAGAGGCTAGTCATGTGATATTTTGACAAAAATAACCTGGCTGCGTTCTTCCCATGTCCTAAGTATCTGTGCGAGTCTGAATTAGACAGTAATGACTAATTTCTTGAGCAGAAGAAATTTCAGGACAGCATAACAGTAAGACTATGGCACGGTTATTACTTATAGAGATCTACAATGAAAATGTGCAGTGGGGCAGAAAATAATTAAAATGTGCAGTTTAGGGAGGAAAACAGTACTAGGAAGCCTAACATTGCAGGCTTTAATTGTTAGAAGAGCTTGCTGAGGCTAAAGAGAGTATGGCTATGCCTGGAACAACAGGCAAAGAAAGTACTCTGAGGTCAAGACCCACCCAGCTAAGGCTCTAATTTGTGAAGGAGCCAAAGGGATGTTCTGCTCCTAGAAAGCAATACTTAAGGTAGGAAGGTTTCCCATTGACTTCACCATACAAAAGCTACTGCAACTGTCATCCAAAGTTTCCAGGCTTTATGTGAAACTGGCAGCCGTCCTTGGCAGTGTAGTCCACATGGTACTGGCTTTGAAGACAAGAAAGATGCAAGACTGGGGGCAGGGGTCATGGAGTTGCTGACGCTGAACAATGTGAATCCCTATGAGGAGGCCCTGAAAGGTGATTTTATGGAGCTGGGAAGAGGTTGCCTGGGTGGTGGTGGAGACCTCAAGATGTTGGAGGTAACATGATATCTGCCAAGGAGTGATACATGCAGGGAATGGAACCAGTAAGAAAGAGATGTATGTTTTGGGCTGCAAAGCTGGAGGGGTGTGTCTAAGCCCTTTAAAATTGAAGCCCCAGTTACCAGACATGGAGCTATAGAGTTTGATTCTTATCCTCCTGGGTTTCAGTCTTGTTTTTGTCAATGTTTTCCTCAATATTCCCCCATCCTTCCCTTTTGGAATGGAAATGTATATTCTGTACCATTGTATGTCGGAAGTGTATAATTTGTTGTTTTTTTTTTTTAATTTTATTTTACAGGCAGCAACATTTAAGAGATTGCTTAAGTCCCAGAAGAGACCTTGGAGTTTGAACAGTGTTGAGATGGTTAAAGACTGTGGGGACTTGTGAAATTAGATTAAATGCATTTTACATTATGAGATGATCATAAGCCTATGGGGACAAGGTTGGAATGTGGTCATTTGAATGAGAAATGTTCCCTATAGTCTCATATATTTGAATACTTGGTCCCCAGTTGGTGGCACTATTTGTGAATTGTAAGCCAAAATAAACATTTTATTCTCTAAGTTGCTTTTGTCAAGGCATTTTATCACAACAACAGAAAAGTAACTAATGCATCTCCTGATGGTCCTGGAACAGAAGGGAGGAGCTGCTCCTCAGCCATTCCATCTTACCTGTAAGATGCTGTCAGGGACAGGTTTATTTCATGTGGCTGATGAAACCCTAGGCTATCTGCTCTTCTACTGCCTAGAAGAAGCCTATGGAGCTGAAGGTTATAAAACTACCAAGCTGAAGTATGAAACTGGTTCCTCAGCAGCAGAGTATTCCACTACTCACATTGCTACAACCCAGCCCCTTCATTTTCAGGCTGTTTTTTCTGATGTGTAAGTAAAGGACCACTGGGAATTGAAATCTTTGCTGATTCTCCTTTGTTGCCTATACAGATAATTAGCTGTTTGAATGTAAAAATAGCTCATTACAGTTTTACTGGTTGAATCAATCAAACTTTGGATTTGACCTTATCTTGTGTACATTTGGTGTATTTTTTTCATTATTTTACACATAAATTCTATTTATATAATTCATTTTTCTCTGTTTAATATGTGCAGTTAGTAGTTTAAACATTTATTTTCTGTCCAGGGAGATGTCTCAGTGGCTAAGGATGCTTGTCACACATTTGAGTTTGATCTACAAACCCCATAGAGCGAGGAGAGAACCAGCTACCCACCCCCGCAAGCTGTCCTCTGGGAGAGCACCCTGGCTTATTTGTATTCACACTGAAATATACAAATCATACACATGCATACACACATGAACAGAAATAATTTTGTTAAAAAGTTCATTCTTCCACGGACTTAAAACTATTTAAAGAAAGTGATTTCATAAATCACACTTTCCTCCAGAATTTAAGTGAAGCTCATGAGGTTTAAAAATAATGTGTCCTAAACAAATATTTGAATGAATGATTCCTTTACTTATGGAACAAGATATATGGAAGAGAATATGGGATGAGATGCACCAATCCTGTAAGCAATGAATATTCTCTTAGTGACCAATAATATTATTTGAAAAATCTGGAAATATGAATCCCTCTTCAGTACTATATGGAAGAAAACTGAGAGTGCCAAATTATTGATAAATTTGATAGAACTAAGGAAGATCTTGAAGATCTGCCATTAATTTTTTTTAAAAGTTGTGCTATCAGTTGTTTATGTGACATTTTAATTTCCTTGTAATAATGAATATATTAGGTGCTCATTGAAGTTTCAGTCATTTTTATAGATATCTGGGTTAGAATAATGAATAACTTAGATAAAATTTAATCTTATACTTTCTTATTCATTTTTTAATTAATTAGAGCTTACTATTTTAAGTGTAACATGCATTAGAACTACCCAATGTTCTTATCATATGAGGTGCTGATTCCACTGTCCTGGGGTGGACATGACACCATATTCTTACCAAACTTCCTGCTGGTAGCTGCTAGTCTGCTAACTGCATTAGAGGACTTTAAAGATCTATAACTTTGTATCTAGGGTTTGTATGTCAGCACCCCTCTCTCTTGTAAACCTACTAGATATTATTCTTTTCCCTAGTCACATCATTTTCTTTCCCTCCTTTGATTCCTCTCTCCCTGTAATAATTTTCTTTAGTCTCTTTGCAGTACCATCTCTCCAACTCCAAATGATACTCTGGTTGGATTTATGTTGGCTTCTGTCTAGTCCACTGTCTTGAATTTTCAAATGGGAATTCTGGATTTTCAGGAAAATTTCACTAGAAATATTATACTTAATTTACAACCACTGTGAAACCCTCCTCTGTGGCCCCCTGCCCTGGACTCCTGAGACCCCTGCCCCTCTTTAGGAATAATGGCTCTTTCTCGCTTCTGTAAACTGCTTGATTGCTAGGCTGAGAGGACAAACTGCGCGGACCCCATTGACTAGTTGCGTTTCAGGCAAGCCTGGACCTGTCCAGGCATGTCTTAATCTCCACCTACTACCCCCACCCCAGGAGGCTATAGATCAAGCATGCCCAGGCATATAGCAGCCTTATAAGGTAAGAACAGAGACTTCCGGCCTCAGAGATAACAGTCAGCACATTCTATAGCTCTGAGGGTAGCACCCACCAATGAGAAACCCCCAGGACTGCATCCCTTGTAACCAATCAATTCAAAAGTGTGTTGGTGCACGTGGGCTCCTGGGACCAATCAAGATGTAACTCTGTTATTTCCCACCTGCCTTGGTCTAAAACCTATAAAAGGCTTCCTCCCCCTGCATTTGGGGCTCTCAGCACAGACCATTGCGTTGGTGAGGTCTGAGAGCCTGAGCTTAAGCCTGAATAAAGACTCTTTGTTCTTGCATGCCCTCTGGATTCCGTGGTTATTCTTGGGGGTCTGTTCTCTGGGCACAACACCACTACAATGAAAGAGAATTTCACATGGTTAAATGCACAATTTATGTAAATACGTTTGTTTCTATAACCACCTACTCTCTTTCTCAAGTCTTATACATCTGATACCATCAACAGTAGAGTGACAATTTGCAATTAAATCCATTCACTTGCAGATTTTCTGGTCTTTTTCATGGTAAATTCAATTTATAAATTCTATCCTCTGCATCCCACTTTGGGCTGCATCTGAAGGGATGAGTATGGCACTAGGAAAAGGATGAGGCATTCATTATTGTGTTTGATCCACGTTGGAATTGGCAGTTTTGTCTTCATATCTGCCACCTCCTCCTGTCAGCACCATGTTCCATTGGCCTTTGCTGAGAAACTCTGCCCAGCCTAGTATCTGGCAGTAATTTTCCTTGATGCCCAGTTCAACTAGGCTCTTAGGCAATCTCTCATTAAACAGTCTATGTGCATCATTATCTTCAAGAGTCATTTTTCTTGTTTTGAAACCACTTCCACAGCATTCTTGGGGCATCAAAAGAATTTGACCCAAATCTTACAGAACTATTTTTGCATCTACTGGCCCAGCAGTATACAGAACATTGGGCTTCTATTCAAGTACTGGAAAGCAATCATTAGGATTGCAGAATCAAGCAAAAGTCCTCTTTGTCTCTGATTTCTATCATGTTTTCCTTCTAATTAATTCCTGGCTCTTGTTGTTGAGAAGCTTCCTTCTATGCTGCAAAATCAGTCACTCATTTCTGGATGTCCCCTCAGCTCTACTCCTATTTCCTTCTCCAAATGAGCTGGTGTCCTCTGACCACGTGTAGCTCTCCTTTGGCAGTTACTAGGAAGAGCTCTTAATTAATTCCTCAAAACACTTTTATTCTAATATAGTCATTGCTCCAGCATCTACAAAAAAAAAAAAAAAAAAAAAAAAAAAAGGTTTATTTTAAGCTAAGAAACTTCATTTCTCTTCTTAATCTTTCCTGAAGTAACAAGTTATTCTGATTATATAAAGGGAGTGTCATTAAATAAGAAATGAGAGGAAGCCAATTCACAAGTTTTTTAACATAGAAAACTGCTTTAATTATTTGCTGTTCTTAGCATCTGCTAACAACTATCTTACATGACTCCAGCTGTTAAGTAACTACACTGTAGTTCCTTACATGGCCTTTGTACCCAAGAATCATTTTCTTCTAATTGTAATTTGTTTCATATGAAGTCATCTGCTACCTGACAGTGAAGCTGTGGTTAATTTACACAAGAGAGGGATTCATCCCAGCTCACAGCCAGCCCAACACTTAACAGACATATGATTGGGTAATATGAAATGCACTTTGAATGCCAGAAAGAGTTTCCTATTAATTTTTATCTGACATCTATCTTACCTCAAATTCAAATTTAGTCCTTGATCTCTATGCTATAAAAATGGATAATTGAAGTTTAGAATGTTATAAAGACGGCCAACTTTGCTGATGACAGGTAACCTAAATTCATGGGTAGCAGCTCTATGAATGGTAATGATAATGGTAATGTGTTTTGTTTAACACATAACAGATGTCCTAAGTAAAACTTAGTGATTCCCTTTTTGAAATTCATTTTTCATCCCTATTCTATACCTTCCCCACATAGATCCATGTGATCTTTTCCTTACCAAAGTGCTATAAAAAATACGCAGTGCCTATAGTGGCATAATGCTTTCTGGAAAGTTTATGTTTTTATACCAAAACCTACTTGTCAAATTTACAGAAATATGGGCATAATGGCATAAGCCTATAGTTTGATATAGTTGGGAGGCTGAAGACGACTTTACGCCGGGAGTTTTAAACCAGCCTGGACAACATAGGAGAACTATCTCAAAAAATAAATAAATAAACGAATAAATAAATAAATAAATAAATAAAGTGGTATTGCCTAGGGCTGTTGTTAGTAAAGCACAGAACACTTATCATATGCCAGGTTGAGGTTGGTTCATTCTCCCACACACACACACACACACACACACACACACACACACACCATATTATTTAATTCTATTTATTTTAAATGGGGCTGGAGAGATGGCTTAGTGGTTAAGAGCACTGACTGTTCTTGCAGAGGACCCAGGTTTGATTCCCAGCACCCACACGGTGACTTGAGAACATTCCTTAACTCCAGTTCCAGGGGAATCCAAAGCCCTCTTCTGCCCTATGTGGCATTGCACAACATGGGTGCACTCACATGCAAGCAATACACTCACACACATAAAATAAAAATAATAAAATATTTTTTCAAATGTTCAATTCAAATTCATAGTTTGTTGTTTTTTGTTGTTGAGTAGATATTTCTCAATGTTAGTACAGTCTCAGAACAGATGCTTGCAATGAGAGCTCTGGCACCATAAGCAACTCTCTGTTGCTGCCTGTATCACGTAAAGGTGTGCTCTCACCCATTAGAGGAGAGCAGTGCATTGTTGTGAAAGACTGTCAAAGTTCATTATGGCAAAATGTCCCATCCTGTAAGCCCAGTCCAGGAGCAGTACCTATCACCAGAAACCATCTACACATATTGCCAAGTATCTCCAAGAGTGGCATAAAGGTGGAAATCCTGCTTTGTTTAAAGCAACAAACTCAGTAATATATGTTTAAAAAATGCTACTTCATTGCAGAACACAGAGAAATGTAGAAGCTTCCTCCCTGCTGGCTAACTTTCCTTGTAGTGGAAGATGATATATGCAGGATGCAGGGGAAGAAAATCATTGTCCTCCTTTTCAGCTGTGACCCCATGTGTTACACTAACAACCTGGAAGGCAAAATGGATACATTAGTGGCACAACTGTAATGCAGTTAGCCTGGCATTCTGTGCTTGGATCTGAGGTCTTCTTCAAAGAAAAGCATTCATACTTGGTACTGTAATTCTCACCCAAAGTCGCTGGCTGGGGAGGTCACAGGCCATGGTAGTCAACCTACTATGGTTGTTTCACTGAATGAACATGTTGTGTCTATGATTTTGCCTTCTAAATATTGATATTTAGTCCATAGATTAGTACTACTCAACTTTGAAAAGCTTCTTTTTGTAATGGGTGGTGGTTATTGCAGAGATAAAGTGCTAAGAATAAGGGACTATTGGATATTCAGTTTAAATGGGACATCTTCATTATCCCTCCAAGGCTCTGAGAACAGAGTGATAAAAGGGCAGAAAGAATATAAAGCCAGAGAAAGGGGAGGAGTGTTGCAGAATGCTTTCTTCCAGATGTGACATGCCCATTGCAGTCATAGACCCACATATGATTGGGCCCATTAGCATTCTGTCATTAGTGTGAAGGAAGCATGCAAGGCTCCATCTTTCCCTGAAAATTTTTTAGGCATTTAAGAGCTACTGAGGGAGGGGCTCATGAGATCTCACCATTCCCTAAGGAACTATTGGTTGTTAAGGAATGTAAAGGGGAATGGTAACATTGTCTTCAGTGATGTAGCTTGTGTTTGATGTTGCTTGTGTTTCTGTAAATAATCTCTCACACACGTTCACATAAAGGACTCTAATTAAGCGCAATGGGTTACCAAAAAGATAAAGGGCATGACAGTAGTAAAGGGACTAGATGGGAAAAGGAAGTAGATCAATAGGAATGGGAGGGGAAAATTATAGGATAATGGAGGATCAATTTGATCAACATACATTATATACATGAAAGTGGCAAAAAGTAAAAATAAATAACAATAACATTAAAATAAGAAAATACTATTTCAACTTATTAAGCCTGTCGATCATTGAGTCTAGCCTTTGGAACTGAAAATAGCCACATCCTGGGGATGCTAACTTCCCATCAGGCATACCACCTGAGTTTGAAGCCAACTTTTAGACCATCAAGCTGAAAAGTGGTTCTGGCAATATCATTTGCAGTCTCAGTTAAGAGGTAGCTGATAATTATTTTCTTCTATTACTAAAATTTTGAGGGCTGATTTATAATACAGCAAAAGTTAAAAATTGGGGCCTGGAAAGATGGCTTAGCAGTGAAGAAAACTTTCTGTTCTTGCAGGGGACTGGGGCTCAATTCCATGCACCCTCTTCAAGTGGCTCATGACTACCTGAAACTCCAGTTCCAGGGATTTCATGACTGATTCTGGCCTCTGTGACTACCTGCATACATGTGGTGCACAAAAAGTCAGGATGCAAATATATACATGTCAAAAGAAAATTATACTGGTATATTTTTATGTGATTTAATCAACTTCATATTATGAGTACTGGAGTGGATTTGAATGGGCAGAATCTATGCCCCTATTCATATACTTTCTAAGCAAATGAATTTTTACCAAAAGTAAATCTGGAAATAAAAAAATTAAGTGAAAACAAACTTTGTCTTCAGGAAGACTCTGAATTTTATCTTTCTCATCATTATGAACTTCCTGTTCTCCTTAATGGAATAAAAAGAAATCAGATATTTTCAAATATTTATTTTTATCCTATTAAGAAACAAATGGTCCCCCCTACCCCCCAAAAAAGTGTTTGGTGTGGTGGTATATGCCTTTAATCCAACATTCCTGAGACAGAAGCAGGCAGATCTCTGTGAGTTCAAGGGCAGCCTGGTCTACAAAGTGAGTGCTAGGCCAACTGGGGATAAAGGGAGACTCTGCCTCAAAAAGACCAAAAAAGAAACAAATGATTTCATGTAACACTCTTTCATTGTATTCAAAGCATTTTGGAAATTTTTATGTGTAAGTGGTGTGTGTGTATGTGTGTGTGTGTGTGTGTGTGTGTGTGTCTGTGTGTGTGTGTGTGTGTGTGTATGTGTGTGTATCTGACAAGGTGAAAAGCAAGTTGTTTAATCTTATGTCACATGTTTTGTTCCTAGAATTCTGGGATGAGTTCTTTGATGTTAAAGTAATGAGCATGCCAATGTGTTTCACTACTTTACACATACATAATGGGGTATGATCAAAATGTTCAAACCATCCCTGGATGCCTGTTAAAAAGGAGAGATGTGAAGCAAACCCTAACATTTTTCTAGGAAATGATCTAAATAGAAGTTTAGTCATATAAGTGACTACACATTCCAATGTTTTAGTCTAATATTTCCATTATGTTACATTTTATGGATTTTTTAATGCTAACATTATTCATCTTGACTTTATTTATCAGTATATAAAACATTTCTATAAAGTGTCAATTATTTTGTTTATTTAAAAAAATAAATACTCATTGTGCTTCCAATATTCTGGACTCTGCAAAGTACTGGTGATACCATGATGAAGACACTTAGATTCTTACTCAAAGAGCTTTTATCTTAGTGACTGAAGATATTATTTTTCATATAATTACTCTATATAAGCTTTATGAAGCCTGAAATATTTGTCTCTTTCATTGAAAACATTTTTATATAGTACAGAATAACATTTTAAACACATTTGTGGAATGATTCAAAATGAGCAAATGCATGCAATATGAGGTTCTGTGGAGCCATACATGTGAAAAAGAGACTTAGTGCACATATCTCCTCAGTTTTCTTGAAAGACAAGGAAGAAAGAAAGGAAGGAAGGAAGGAAGGAAGGAAGAAGGAATGAAGGACGAAGGAAGGAAGGAGAGACAGAAAGAAAGAATTTAAGAAAGAGGAGGAAAGGAAAGAAGAAAGTAAGGAAAACTCTGAGGTAGCAATAAGAGGTAAGCATAGACCAGCAACAGAGAAGACAGTCAATACTCATCCCAGAAGACCTAAGGAAACAGAGAAAGGGTTGACAGGACACTTGATCAAGTGGATAAAAGGGATTTAGTGGGAATAGAATGAGCAGTTTCCAAGCCTGTAGAGAAGATTGTGATTATAGAGATTCAAGTGTCTATCATTTACAATAATGCTTGATTAGGGGCTTGTCTCCAGGTCCCAAGGAAAGGAACACTGATAAATGGTAATGGAAACTTCCACCCCCATCCATTCTGAAATACCTTGCTAATTGCTTCCTTAGTGCTATTCTCTCCCCCACTTTTATCCATCCTACTTATGCTTGCTAAAACCTTCTCAATGGGCCCAGTAACAGAGAAGCACTGTAGGAAAATTATATAGAACACAATAAAGAATGATAACATCCAAGTCTTCATAGTTCTTTTATTTTCCAAGTCGTGTGGTGATCCATATTTATCACACCTAAATTCCTGTAATTACTCCTCACCCAGCCCTATTGTGGGTGTACCTACAGACTGACCAGTACTCCATGGCTGACTGCAGAACCAGAGCAGAAAAGAGGCACAGAGGGTCAGGATGATGTCTAATTGTTAATTTGGAGGATATATTTGGCTTTTAAATTTTTATTTGTGAGTCAGTATTCAGTATACAAATACAATCACTTTGCAGTGCTCCGAGAGGCAAATCTTACCTGCTTTCTTATTTTTGACACTAACTTCCAGATGAACAAAGTAGTTCAAGGATTTTGCCTATGTTAATTGTATATATTTTATTTTTTAAATATTTTGTGTATTATTTTTTGTGTATGAGTGTATTACCTGCATGTATGTAAGTGCACCCATTTCATGAAGTCCCCATGGAGGTCAGAAGAGGGTGTCAAATCTCCTGGAACTGGAGCTAGGATTATTGTTAGCCACCATATGTGTACTGGTAACCGAATCCCTGTCCTCTACAAGAGCAGTCAGAGCTCTTAACTGCTGAGCCATCTCTCCAGTCCTTAATTGTGTACATTTTCTTTTCTTTTTTTTAATTAAAAAATTTATTATTATTTTATTTTATGTGTGTGAGTGTATTCCCTGCATGTAGGTAAGTGCAGCTGTGTTGTGCAATGCCCGCAGAGGACAGAAGAGGCTGTCGTATCCCCTGGAACTGGAGTTACAGACAATTGTTAGCTGCCATGGGGAGCTGGGATTCAAACCTGTGTTTTCTGTAAGAGCAGCCAACTGTTCTTAACCTCTGGGCCATCTCTCCAGCCCCAGTTGTGTACATTTTCTTAAAAGAAAGAAAAGAAGAGTTATGTGGAACTGTGAAGCATCAATATCCTTGAGAACTTTGACAGTTGATTACCTCAGTAACAGTATCAAAATTTTGAATGTCTATGTCCTGGTAAGAAGTAATAAGAAAAGCTGTATTTGAAAGTAAAGGAAATTTTCTAGGGCTCCCGATTTACTGCTTGAAATCAGCAATTCAGTTAAATTCTTTGGCATTCTCAATTTTGCTCAGTCTTCATTAAATGTCATAGGAAACCTGTCAGAGTCACTTCTCAGTAGGAAGTAGGTCCAAACAAAGGTCAGGTCTTCCTGGAAGTTCTTTGGGCCAACTCCACTTGAATGACTAAATGCAGGCTTCTTCTTAATTTCCTCTTGCATCAGCATTTAAAGAGGATCTGTAAAATCCTCATTATTGACTAGGGTAACATTATCTGCATTTACTCTCAGTTAACAGATATTACTTTTGCTTATTTCAGGAGCCATGCCAGAAATTACCTACTGTATGCTCAATTATCCACCTCCTCACAGCAACACATTATTTCAATATAAACTTTTCACTGTAGTCAGCAACTATTGTGTATTTTCTTTAAATTGAGTTGTCATATCTTATTATGAAATATAAAGGAATTGGCTGGAACGCTTAGGGTTAGGCAGAGTCATTTTACTGTGGTTTGGCGTCTACCGACAGCATATTTTCTATCCAGCAAACCTTAGTGCAACCATGAGAAAAGAAAAGAATCCATGAAATAAACAAAATAGTCAAAATGAGAAATATGCATTGTACATCAAATGAGCTTAGCCGGTTTTAACAAATTAAGTGCAGATCTGCCTTTATGCTAACCTACTGTGCTATGCGAGAAATGTAAATATGTCCTTAATATAAAGATTAATATATAGGTTAAATCAGTTTCAGGTTTCCTGCCTGATAACAAATCTCATTTACATTCTGAATACTAAATGGGATTGAGCCAAAAATGGTTGAGAGCTCTGTGGCTCTCTCTCTCTCTCTCTCTCTCTCTCTCTCTCTCTCTCTCTCTCTCTCTCTCTCTCTCTGTGTGTGTGTGTGTGTGTGTGTGTGTGTGTGTGTTCAATCTGAAACACAGAATGACAATCTTTAAAGGTCCTCATTGATTGTGGTTTATTATTCAATTATCTAAATGCTGAGCTCTGGAGTAAATGGGAATTCCTCATTACAATCTTCTATGAAATCAAGGAATGTAGACTAAATATGTCAAAATATCTCTCCAACAGTATCTTCTGAACCTCTTGATATTATAATACTGGTTATCAAAATATCAGGCTAGATAATTAAAACAAGGGTTTAAAATATAGGGTGATTCCTAGTGCCTGAAAAAGTGATAAATTGTGGTCTATTATCTGCTTTCACATAATGCAGGCAATAGCTTATTTTAAAGGAAAAGAGAAGAATGCTAATAAATTATTAATCAGCATGATTCTTGCTCCCTTTTAATAATGTTAAGTTTCAGCATACCTCATGCTTTAAGTAGTGGCTTCCATTCACTGACATGCAAATATTTGATTAATCAAAACATTTTAATTTTCTTTATTTTCATTGTTTGTGCATTGGTAGGAGCTGTTTTAAGCCATCTCCTTCAATAATTAGTATAGAAATCTTATAATCCACAAAGACATACTATAATGACAATCATACACACACAAATAAACCAGAGCATTCATGTTTACTAACTATTCTGTGTCTAAGAGCCCCATGGAGAGAGCCAGATTCAGACAGCTGCTACATAGTAGATTTCAGATAAATTATTTTCAAGGGATCTGGCTTAAAAAAAAAAAAAAAGACTCTTGGAAGAGCATGGAAAAGCCAAACTTTCATATACATTTTGAGAATACAAAGATTTAGAAATAAATTTTTTTTCTCTAGTTTAATGGGATTCTAATGGATATACTGATATTATTGGAGCTAATAACATAGAATTATTTGTTTATATAGTTATTCCAATTTGGGTCAGCAGAACTCATCATTCTTTACTCTCTCTGACAACAGTATTTAGACTGTCCATTATGGATAGAAAAAAACTGGCATTGTATATTTTTTAAATAGGCCCATTGTCTAGGATGTTCTTCAGACCGCTTCAAGTGATCTCTGATCAAATAAATCTACAATGAATTTTTACAGTGAATGAAGTGATACACTCTCCTGTCTAACATCTTAAATAGTAGAGGCCTGCAATGTTATTAAACGTCACAAATTAAATAAGATAACACCCGTAAATCGGGTGTGGTGGCACACACCGTTGATCCCAGTATGTCTGAGGCAGACGTGGGTGGACCTCTGTGATTTCGAGGACAGCCTGGTCTTCGTAGCGAGTTCCAGGCCAGCTGGGGCTATAGGGAGACCCTGTCTCAAAAACACCAAAATAAAAGGAAAGAAAGAAAAGTGAAAACACCCGTAGTACTCTTTTACTTCAACTTGCTATTATGACATATAAAACTATTCTCCCACTGAAGCATCGACAGAAGCTATTTTATTTGCAGAAAGTTCTGAAGACTTAATGGTTTGATAGGGCTCATGTGGGTAGATCTTGTGTACCACAAGGCAACAATTCAGTGCTTCATGTAAGGTGTCAGACATGGTGTGTCTTTAAAATTAAGCAGGCCTGGCATAAATTCCAGTTTCTCAATTATTTTATGTGTGGAGAAGCTACTTGTTCTCTTTAAATTTTATCCTATCCAGCCATGATACAATAGCTATAATATAGATTTCCTGTGGGAAGGGTTTTTCTGACTTATTTTGTTCAGATTGTCCTTTAACAAAGAAACTTCTGGTTACTCACACTGTATTGACAGAAAAAGTTCTGTGTTTCCTTTACAAATTTCTATCTCAGACCTGAATGGGTCTTTTCTGATCCAAGTGCTCATAAAAACATGTGAAGCCAGGACTCCAAGGCACCTTTTCTTGGCTGTTTCCTTGTAGCCGAGTGTTCAAATGGACATATAATTCTGATGGAATGAAAAACAAATTATATTGTGTATTATATTTTTGTAAGTTTTTTATTTTATTTTACATATATGAGTGTATTGCCTGCATGTATGTAAGTGCATCTATGTTGTACAATGCCCATGGAGGCCAGAAGAAGGTGTCAAATTCCCCTGGATCTGGACTTATGGACAGTCATTAGCTGCCAAGTGAGTGCTAGGAATCCAATCTGGGTCCTCTGCAAGAACAACCAGTGTTCTTAACCACTGAGCCATCTCTCCAGTCCCCTATTTTTTGGTAGAAAAATGATAATATAATGATAATGATAATGGAGATGGGGCAATTTCATTTTGTAGTAATAGCCAGAACCATCTTAGACATGTTACATAGTATGTTTTTACCTTTTAATACATTTGTCCTGATTTCTAGAAACAATCACTGTCGTACTATGTGCTTCACTGAGACTTTTATGATATGGAAAGGAACAATGCAAAGTCCACATTTAATATAGTCACAGTCTGGTTGGAGCTAGAGATGACATTGAGTTATAGCATACATAAGTGCACCAATACTAAATTGTGAATTCTATTATAATTGCATAGTAATTACTTCCATACCATGCTAAAAAATGGTACGTGTTAGAAACTATGTAATGGAGGAAAACCTTATTTTGGTTCCCAATTTCAGAGGCTTTCAGTCCCTCATGTCAGGGAAGGCATAGCAGAAGAGCTCAGCTATGTGTGCATGTGTGGTAGAGGCTGTTTACATCACATGTGAGGCAGGAACCAGAGTCTGGAAATAACCTTCAGAAAGCCATTCATAGTGATGTACTAGTGATGTAGCCAGTTAGACCTCATCTCCAAAAGTGCCATAGCCTCCCAAATAGTGCCACCAGTTGGAGAATGAGCCACTGAATGGCATTTCATATTCAAACCATAACAAGTTCTAAGTAGGCACTGCTAAGAAAGAATAAGAAGTATCTAGCTTTCAACAAAGTACTGAGAAAAGTTGCAAGAATCCGTTTGCTTCTTTCCCTTACTCTAGTGGACAGACATGGGTAACCTCTGTTCATAGTACCACCTCTTATATGAATATCATATCTGAAACTAGATATTCTCAAAGATATCTTCTATTCCCTATGCTGAGTACCTTCCACGACAATGTGCCATTCCAAGTTGCCTGAATAAGAAAAATTAAAGATCGATATATGGCACAGCATCCCTCAGTGATCTGATCTTTGCACATCTTGAGTTGTAGTAGTTCTCTTTGAATTGTGTTTCCTTAATCTCAAATTGCTTACCATTATCGAAAATGTTGTAAATGCTGCATGTCTTACATACAATTTGCTATAACCATTTCTGCTTGGCAAACTTAAATTTATTTTTCCTAACTCTGCTATTGTATTTTCTCCTCTGTGCAGTCTTTTCCAACCAATTCTTCTTCATTCCAGTTCACCACCATCACTGTAAAAGCACTCACCCCCTGCTCTAATTATCTCCTGCTTGTCTTTATTTCTGAGGTAAATATGTCACCTCTATTCCACCATACTTTGAACTACCTGAGGAACATGACTCTGCCTGCTCTCCACCCCTGGAAAATATCGGGCACAACATTATTTTCAAGGGATAAGAGTAAGCTAATACCAAAGCAAGAGATAAGAAGCACAGTTAAAAGTGTGAAATTGAAAAACAAATTGAGTCCTTTTCCTTGAGAAGATAAAGAAGAGGTATGGAATTAGGGATCCTACTTATAATCTGTCTTTGGAGATGGAGGAGATATTGGTCTAATTTCTTTAAATCCTGAGTTTCTGTCACAACAAACTTGAAATCTGGATGTCACATGTTATTGTGAGGCCTCCTTACAGGCAAAGCAAAATGATTAGTAGAGTAATTTTCTTTGAAATTTGGATGTAGGAATGGATCTACAGATCACAGTTAATCAAAATAGGTCTAGTTCTTAATTTTTCACAGAAGTATCTATTTTGTTATGACTGTTGCCTGGTCGCTCATTGTTACTTCTGTTCTGAACTGGACTCATTATCATAAATGTCTGATCTTCCTGGGTGGCTTACGCAATCCAGCATTGTTTCTTTCTAACCCTTTTCACATTTATTACTAAACAGTTCCTATTCCATCATATATGGACAGGTAGAATATTGATTCATCTAACCATAGGCCTTGCTATACATTTCAACCATACCGATTTGGTAATGTATTGGTCTTTAAAATTTTTTTTTGCAAAATGTCATGTAGTTTTGCAAATCCAAAATCTTCTGATGAGAGCAAGAAATGATGAGTTAGAGATTATTACCTGAAATTTCAAACTCATTGGGAATAAGAAATTACAAATATAAAAATTTTGGTAATAAATTTGATCCTCAAGATGGTTGATTGAGTCACTGATTTTTAATGTTCAAATTTAATCTTGTATGCCTAGTTAGAATCAACTCTTTTCTAATCTGAGGAAATATCTTAGAAACTTAATTAGAAAAATATTTCCTTTGAGGGAATGCTTTCTTACAGAAAACTCTTTATTGAAGTGTGACTGAATAAGACTTGAAGCTATGGCCACTTTAGATTTTGATCAGAAAATATCACTGTGTGTGGGAGAATTTTAGTGTCAAAACATTTTTAAAACAAAAGTCAACATGAAGTACATCCCAATATTTTATGAGAGTTTGAAAAATATTACATGAAACTAATATAAGGCTATTCCCTGTAATAGGAAATTTTCTCAAATACCTGGCCAGTTCCATTTGTATAAATGGTGTGCAATGGTTTATGGTCTCACATCAGTTTAGTCATTTAAATGCCAGAGTCTGGTTCTTATAGTTGAGCCTATATGAATCTAGAATCAGGCAACTAATCATTGGCATTGCCCTGAGCAGTGATAGTGAAAGTAGCAGCTTATAAAGCAGATGAAACAGCTTCATTTACAATTACAAAAGCAAGGGCTTCAGAGAGCAAAAGTGATTGTGCTACAGCGATTCCATTTTCTAGATGTCATCTTCTCTATTTGAGAAATAGCAAGAAATACTGAAAATGACTTTCTTTTGAATACTGATTTTAAGTTGTTTTGTATAATATCTTGAACAGAAAGAGAATGTGTAGTTTGAATACAATATCATTTTCTTACCTACCTAATTTAAAGTCAAAATTTTTTTTTTTTGGCCAGAAAATAATTATACGAAGTAAATGTCTACAATATTATGTGTATCATGGAATATGGGAAATATTTTCCCATGTGGCAAGATGGCACCAAAACTAGCATATGATAAGATGTAACTATAAAAACATGAAATATGACTTCTGATTACATTGTATTGTATTTTTGAATACTACTTTCTTTAGTAAAGTATGAATTTTTACGTATCATGTAAAGCATGTGACATATAAACACTGGGCATAAAACCTATAATAATGTTTTGTTTTTGTCTTCTTCATACACTGACACAATTACAGTGTCACAGTTTAAGTCTGCTAAAGACCTTTGGATGGCAGCATCCATAGAAAGTTGTGATAAAAGACACAGTCTGTCATGCCACAGATTTCCTTTAGACTGGGAAAATTAGAGCATTTTATTTACTTATTTTTAACTTGGAAAAAAAGTCTGTTGCATGTCCCTTTAAGGTAAGGATCTTAAAAGTTGATGTTGCAGTCAGCTTTTGACATCTGTTAACTGGTTTTATAGAACAGTTGTAAAAGCCAGCTTCAGAGATCATTATGTAACTATATACAGGAACCAATAATGTCAGCGTGCCAAAACAGCAAGGCACCATGGTTCGATTTCAAATACTGCTGTGCATTTAATAGCTTCCTGAATGCATTGTGTTTTTGTCCCAACAATATGATTGCATTTTTGGGCACAAATTAGCAGATTAGTATTGATAGTTCTTGTGTTCGATTAAAAACAATTATGTCTTGCTCTACAATTCCAAGTCAAAATTTTTTTTCCCTGTAAAGCTATCATATCTGTAGAGAAGATAATCCAAAAATTGATTCATCGTGGGATCTAGTGCTCATGATGTTGGGCTTATTATTAATACTTTTCTATGTGGTTTCCTGAGTCTTTAATGTCAAATTATATTCACACTGAAAATAGTTCTAATTAGAGATTTCCAAGCTGAGTTTTAAGAAATAAGTCTTTATCTACAAATAAATATTTTGTTATTTTTAAGCTTTATCCTTGTTTTATATTTATTATACCTTCTGAGCAAGTAGCAAGGATTACTGTTTTTCTTACCAGTAAAGATGAATTCTACTATGATATGAAGTGATGTATTTCCACCCCAAAATGTAGTTTGAGTCATAAAACTAATTATGTTCTCTTTATGGATCTAGTGTGCTAGCTTTATAGAAGGCGTTCATCAAAGTTTGGTTATGATTTGTGTTCACAAACCCCAGGTTCACAAGTGCAGAAAGTAGTTGATAAGTCACATTATGCAATAAGAATGTAAAATTCAATATCAACCATGTAAAAAAGCCCTCAAGCAGTATTTGCAGGGTGAGAAAAATATAGACAGCAATTTTTTTATACTGCTTGGGTGTTGCATCTAAATATCATAGTACACTCTAATCCGCTACACACATTACAAATCCAGCCATAAGAACACACTTAAGATCTCCAAAGTTAACCTCTAAAGGGAACACAGCAGTCAAATGCTCCTTAGATTTTCATTTCACTACATTAGCAAAAATGCCCTTGGGGAATTTAAAGGCACCAGCTCGTTTTGCATTTTCAATTGTCATATATAAACACATAAACTAGGATATGGATGATTTGACCTATACTGCATATGCATGGCAAATAAATATGGAAGGCTTTAATTCTTCCAGCCCCTGTTCACTTTTAAAATGTCTTCTCTATTACACTGGCAGGTTATTTTACCTTCCCCTAACCATGCAAAGCTATAGTGTTTCAAAGCCATGGGTTAGTGATGGTGGCAGCTTATTTCTTTTGGTTATCTTCAGCACCATCTCAGTGTCTTGAGGCATAAAAGAATATTATCTGTGTGACAGTTATGGCTGGAGCCATGTATACTGTTTGTGGTATCAGCACACAAAGTGCTCTGAATGAAAATCATTCCTTTTAACATATTTTCCTTACTTTCATTAAAACTTAAAATCATACAGGGCTACAAGATATGAGTAAGGTTATACAAGATTTTAGTGAGACTCTTGTGTTCAAAAGCATGCAAGTGGTTGAGGTTTTCTTTTGACATGGCTTGTTCATACAGATTTGCTAACCTTTTATGAAAGCATTGACTATATAGCAAGGCAACCTATATATCTGCTGTGTCCCTTTACTTCATTTTCATCACAAATAATATGCCACTCTGATTGCACAAAATCATCAGGAGCATCTTCAATTACTGCCTGCAGCCTCTGATCACAATACTGCATTGTGAATCCGAGGGATGGATGATGCTGAGAAAAGAGGCGGAATGGGAGAGTAAATGCAGAGCTAGTTATGTATTACAAATGTCAGGTTATAGAGAAAGTGTATATATTCATAGAAGGTAATTTAGAGGCTAGAATTGTGATTGCAGTAATAGCTCATTCATATCTGCATTTCATTTAAATGCACTGTTTTGACTCACTGAACATTTGTCAAAGACAGTATAGCTAAACTTTTTCACATGGCCACTGAGGTAATGACAGCATTACATTACCAGGAACTGCATGGCCTGCTGATACTTCCATTTTCCACAGCAGCTTATGAAATAATCACAATGTGTGCATGAAATGGCGGCCTGCTCTGAATTTATTTTAATATAGATGGACTTATGCTGAGAGGAGGGAAACAACGTGCTAGACCCCCCCAACACAAGAGACAATGACTTTGCACAAAGCTGAATTTTACTAGGAGAGAAGATGGATATATGAGTATTAGACTTTTCATAGCTATAGGAAGGATAATCTTTCAATCAGATTAATGAGAAAATATATTGCATGGGCCCTACAGCACTTTTTGCTTTCCAGGCTAATGCGTGATTTAAATCCCCAAAGTACATTTTCAGCATTACAATATCCTTTGATAATAATGTCGCTTGCACAAAGACAGATAAAAATAAAACAGTCCCCCTTGATTTCCCATTTTAGATTTGAAGTATATTTTCTGCTCTTTGCTGGCAGTGGAGTGAATTCTATTGAGAAGAGTCACATTTAATAAGACAAAGAGAATTTTCTAATTATGCTACCTGTCAAGATTGGAATCTATGGGATTGCTAGTGCAATTGAAGAAACGCAGGAAGCAATTGCATATAGTCCCGCTTACTTTGCT
Organism: Nannospalax galili; assembly: GCF_000622305.1. Taxonomy (NCBI): domain Eukaryota; kingdom Metazoa; phylum Chordata; class Mammalia; order Rodentia; family Spalacidae; genus Nannospalax; species Nannospalax galili. Next base: position 6,768,694 of record NW_008351958.1, on the reverse strand, counting down.
GTATGATTACCATTTGCACTTAGACATTGCTAAATGTAAATCATGCAAGCACTCGGAAGCGTGTTTTGTGGTAAACACCGAAAGGCAGGCTTCAGAAGTGATCCCACCATTCCCATCTCAATTCTCGGTAACCAATTTTCTAAGATTTTCTAATTCATCTGCTGAAAAACAAAAAAAAAAAAAAAAAAAAAAAAGAAAAAGAAAAAAGCAACGAGTGGTGGCGCATGCTGCGCTGGAACTCCAGCTAATGTGGAAACTTGTAAAGCCAAATACACTCATTCAATAAATATGTATGCGTAATTATGCATAATAAATATCTACTAGTAGAAAGTGACTTTCAGGAAAAATACATACTGAGAAAATAGGTACAATGATTCTAGAATACTTCAATGCATTTTGTTACTTTTACCTAATTTGTATTACAACGGTGCAGACATTAAAGAAAATCTCACTACTATTCAAATGCTTCTCTGTTATCACATACTATTCCCTCTGGGCCTCTGGGGAACAGTTCCCTGTGCCCCATCAGACATTACTCTTCTTTCCCTGGTCCTGCAATTGTTAAAACACTATGGCACATTAGACAAGGAAAATAAATATTGTACTTTCCGTTGTTTCCTCACACGCTCTGTATGCAGGCACACCATCAATTATTATAAATATTATTATCGGTTAAAAACATCTCTACTTCGACTCAGATAATTATAACTTTGATGAATAGGAATGTACCAAAAACACACTTTCAGAGGTGCAGTAAAAGGAGAAAAAATAATTAGGTAAGGTACATAATATCAGCAAGTTCAGGTATTTAATTTTTTTAAATGCTAACCTTTTAATTCCAGGAGTACTAATGATAGATTAAAATTTATAAATATGTTTGATGATGTATTCAAATATCTTGCCTTGCATAGCTTTCAAATAGGTGTTTCTAACTACCTGAAACATATTTTTTGGCTGCCCTTGCAGAGGTAAATAGGCTGTTTTCTGACTATTAACTGGAAAACTAAACTCTGCAGCTGACTTTTTAAAACAAACTTTGGACACCCAAAGCAAATCCATCAATGGTTATAATGCTCTTGCCTTAAATTTCTACAAGAAAAAAAATACTTGATAAGTATATATTATTGAAATTTTGCTTTACAGATCAATGATAACCCTCTACAAATGGCTTCCAGCTTATGATGGTTTCATTTTCAATTTTTGTTTTACATTAGTGTGGTATGAAACTTTACTTCTAATCTTGGGATCCTGTGTGAGGATGCTGGACTGCAGCAGTACCTATTTTCAGCCTAACATGTTGTCCTGAAGACCAGCAACTGATACCCCTCAGTGGACTGTATTACTAAGTTTTGATGGTCACAAATGTATCAAGCATTTTAACTTATGTTATTTTCGTGTTGTGATGGGTTTATTGGACATAACTCATCATAAGTCAAGGAGAAAATGCACAGTTAAAGAATGCTCCATTCTATGTGTACCATTTTATAGTGTAGCCAATCACGTGTTATGGAATAGGTTATACCCTCCCTCAAATTGAAGTATTGATATCTTATCCCTGTTCCACTCCAGATTATGACTATATTAGTTAGTATCTTTAAAAAGACACTTAATCTAAGGACTAGAAAGGTGGCTCGGTTGGTAAAGTGCTTGCCATGCACACATGAGGACCAGAGCTCAATTTCCAGAACTCATAAAAATCCAGGTCTGGTTGCTCCTGCTGTGATCACAAAGCTGGAAAGGAGTGAACAGGCAGGGAAAGACAAATCCTTGGGGCTTCCTGGACAGTCAGTTTAACCAAACCCACAAGCTCCAGGTCCAGTGAGAGACTCTGCTTCAAATAATGAGAAAAACTGAGGAAGATATCCAGTGTTGATCTCTTTCTTCTACATGCATGTGCACACACGTACACTCAGCAGTACATATACACACAAAATACTTAATCTAAAATGTTGTGATTAGAGTATGCCCTAAGCCTAATAACAGAAGATTAGGATATAGATGTGAATGGAAGGAAGATCATCTGAAGAGCCAAGGCATGTACAGCCCTCTACAAGCTGAGGAAACAATTCTCAGGGGTGACCAGCTTCACTGTAATCCTTATCACAGACTTTTAGCCTTCAAAATTACTAGAAAAATAATTTCTGTAGTTTAATCCACCCAGTTCTAGTACTTAGTTATGGTATTCCTAGGAAATTTGTATGCCACAAAAGAACAGGAACCTTTAAATCAGGCAAGTTTCAAGCCTTTTTTAATGTTGGTTCAACTACCTCTGTGTTCATTCTTATAATAAGCTACTACTAGGTCCTACATTCAAGCCACTCCTTTGGCCTGTTTCTAGGATCTGCCTTCCAGATCATGGTATCTAAGTGCATATATAGAGTCAGAGAGTTGAGACTGAATCTGTGATCCAAGCCTGTAATATGTTGACATTCACTGATTTGCATATAATATGGACCAAGTCATTAGCAATGACAAGAATGATAGGATGTTAGTAAATATTCACCCCACATTGTACTAAGCAAATGTAGCTATGTCTCCGTATATGTAATTACTCTCCTTCTGTGGGTTACTTTAATTCTGTGCAATCTGTCTATAATGACTAATACAGATTGAGTAGGTTATTTGAACAGACTATACCACAATTTGGATTGCTAAGTAATAAACACTAACAATAGTGATCATGTATTAAGATCTAATATGTTTCAGAAAATGAACACATGTATTGGCTTTAGTTGATTTTCACAACTGTAGGATCTACATGTATTTTATCCACATTTTAAAGAAAAATAAATGGAGACTTTGTGGAATTTAGATATTTACCTAGATCATGGTCCTAATATCAGAGTTTGGACAGAAATCTAAAATGTCATGACAGGATTATCAAATACAGACAAGCGTCAGAGTAAAGATGATGACTTGCCAATACCTTATGCAGGTTTTCATTGAACACAAAAATACGTATTCTCTTTTTTATTATTAATATAATAGAGAAAACCCTACTTTTGCCACATCCCTAAACCAATACAATGTCTTCCTTTATTCTAAATATTCATCCTCACATTTACACACAAATGTATCTTTCACTCCTCAGCAAAGAAGCTTCTTTTTTTGCAACAGATGGAAATTATTGCAAGAATTCCAGAACTGATCAAACACAGAAAGTGTCTGTGAGACACTTAAACCTAAGTAACACATCTTCAATGCAACCTCTACACATAGGACCAAATGCGCTTCTTAACTCTCACCAAATAAGTTTCCTCAGGCAGTAGATGGTGATTAACACAAAGCCCCACAATTGGCCAGTGTGCAGAGAACAAGAGGCCACAGAGTGCTTCTTCCTGAATAGGACACCTATTTCAAACCTCTTCTTGCCAAGGTTCAGGGATCATTCTGGAGAAGGAGGTAGAAAGTTTGCAAGAGCTAGAGTGGGTGGATGACCACAAGGAAACAGAGTCTTCCAGACAACTAGTCAATTACTCATATGGACTTACAGAGGTGGTTACAGCATACACAAGTCCTATACAAAACCCAACCTAGACATGGCGAAGTTGGTAAGAAATCCAAACCCAACTTAAGGAAGTTTTGGCAATTGATGGTTTCTGGGAGCAGGAGAGACTGTGTCTTACAGGCATGGGACTCTTGGTGGGCCTAATTAATAGACCCACACTGAAGAATATTTGGGGACACAAACCAGACTCTGTAGGTCATATTATTTATATGTATATTATATCTGCATATACATATGTAGATAAAAGAAATGATTTAAATACTATCAAACTATATTATATGAATGCTGTACTATTATATGAATGCTGTAAAAAGCAATAAAAATGAAATTAATTAAAAAATAAAAAGCAATCCCTATGAAACCAAAATATTGTTTAAATTAGTTATAGTTGGTATAAGTAACTGATAGTTTAGAAACAGGCACTCTGTTGAGAAAAGGATTTTCGGCAGTCCAATTGTTGGGATATCAAGGACTACTGAGGCACAACTGTGTTATTTTTCCCTAGCCAAATTCTCTTGGGATTTTTTTTTCAGAGTAAGCATTCCAATAGTGTCTTCTACAATATATGAAACTGTGAAAGAGACAATCTATTTTAATCTTATACAAATTCACTTTACTGTAAGCAAAAGAAAATGGTAATGATAAGTAACTTTTTATCACACTACAAGATGAAATGACAGCAGCACCTGAAGCTGCAGCTTCTGGAGGAGCCGGGTTCAAGGATCTCAACTGCATCACCTGTTAGCACCATCACTGCAGACCTGTCCACACTGTCTTCATAAACATTATCTCATGATCCTTAGATGGTTGTCCCTTTCCAGACATGAAGTCTATTATTTTGTTTTTTGAAAAATGAACAATGAAAAAGGAATATCGAAAACACTTAAAAAGTAGACCCACGTCTCATGAAGAAAGATCATAAATTTCAAGTTCCTGTACAGAAATTACACACTCAAGAAAATATCAATTATTATTTCTAAAGAGCTGAAAAACATCTGGTTGAGTTCTATAGTTCTCAAAATGATCTATTTAAAAAGACGATGAAAGTAAGGAAACAGAGGCCTTCAGGCCTCTGGGAAGCGGCTCATATGAACTTGCAGCAATGGGGTCAGCATGCATAAGAGCCATGATGACTTAATCAGACAAAAACCCAGCACAGAATGGGGGACCTGGACATCAAGGCACTATCCAGGAACTATTGGCAACTGATTATTGCTGTGTGAGGGAGATAGGGTGACTAGACTCCAGTGGATGACCTTGCACTGAAGGACATCTGGGTGTAAATGCTTGACCAGATAGGACTTAACATATATGATAGAATTCATGAAATCTGGTGGTGGGGGAAATAGGGGATGTAGATGGCGGAGGGGGTCTTAATTTGAATTGCACAAAACTCAACAAAATATATTTTTAAAAGATGATGAAGACGTTTTTTTCTAGAATAATGCTGACAAAATTTGCTGCCTGCGGTATAGCATAGAAACATCAAAGGGATTTCTTAAAGAAATGAATTTTAAGGCCCTCAAATGATACCATATGAAAACCATAGTCAACCCAGAGACCCACAGACACTACAAGTCATAAATGGGATAGAAGGGAGTAAAGCAAAAGAAAGGAGAGAAGTCAGAAAGATGTTAGTGTCACATCCACTGTGAATAAAGTTATTAATAAATATCAATAAAATTCAATAAAATATAATGAAAACATTCAAGATATCAACTGCAATAAAATGAGAAAATACCCATACCAAATTTTTTTCAAAATGAACATAGTCAATAGCCAAAATAGTGGTTAATTAGAAATATCGAACAAGATGTAAGTCATTCAAAAGAGAAAAAAAGAACAAAGTACACCAGAGTCAATGTGTCACTATTCTAAATAAATGGAAAGTCAACCTATGCTCATAGATTAGAAGCCTATGATTAGCCCAAATTTACTCTCAGAATCTACTTACTGTAACAGCTGTCAGATTCCAACAGCTGTTGACTTCTTTGAAATAGAAAAACTGCTTTGAAAATTAACGTGGAACTGTTACGATTCCAAATAGCCAAACCAATATAGAAAGAAGGGTCAAATTTGGATAATTCACACTTCTTAATTTCAAAACTTATAATCAGCCAGCGTGGTGGCCCACGCCTTTAATCCCAGCACTCCAGAGGCAGAGGCAGGTGGATCTCTGTGAGTTTGAGGCCAGCCTGTTCTCAAGAATCCAAGACAGCTGGGCTACAGGGAGACCTTGTCTCAAAAAAAAAAAAAAAAAAAAAAAAAAAAAAAAACGGTAATAAAGCGTGAGTGAAAAATCACACTGAAGGATGAGATCTTGTCGTCTAAAGGCAAACCATATATCTATGGTCAGCTGATATTCAGCAAGGGTATCGATACTACTCAAAGGGGAAAATAAGAGTCTTCTGAAAAATAATACTAGAGCATCTAGGTACTTATATAAGAAATAAAACTGACTCCCACCTCATAGAATGCACAGAAATTATTTGAAAATGGATCGATAAACCAAATATCAGAAATCAAACTGTAAGCTGGGCATGGTGACGCACACCTTTAATACCAGCACTCAGGAGATAGAGGTAGGTGGATCTCTGTGAGACTGAGGCCAGTCCAGAATACATTACAACTTCTTATGTGAGCTGGGGCTAAAAGAAGACCCAGTCTCAAAAAAACAAAAACAAAAACAAAAGCAAAAAAAAAAATCCTCAAAAACAAAAGAACAAAGAACAAACAAACAAAAAAAAAACCCTAAATAAACACATAAGAAATAAAACTATAAAACAGAAGCCTAATCACCTTAATTCCTTAAATTCTGAAATAAGAAAAGAATACATTTCATACATTTCAAAAGACAAAATATAACTTGAATTTCACCCAAAATAATTTTTGTGTATTAAAATATGTTTTATACATTAGTTCAAAAACCTACTGAAAAATTATACATACCATATCTCTACGTGTGTCCATGTGACTAGCTGAAAGTTGTATAATAAGAAACAGTGCCAAACAGAAGAAACCACCCTTTGAGTTGTTGACCAAGAGACTTCAAAAGTACACAGGCTATTGCCACAGACCTTGATTGCCTCCCATAACTTGAAAGTAAGACTCTATTGCTAAAGAGAGGACATACTTCTGAGACAGGACTTGGAGCAATGGAGATGGAACTGACCTGGAAGTTATCTCCCTGAAGGCTAGCTCTCATAGTTATAGAGGACACTATGAAAGCTGCTAAGGGAGAACATCACTCAATGCTACAACCCCAGCCTTAGGTCCTAATAACCATAATGACTGGCACAGCAAACTATATTGGGGAAGTTGAGGCACTTTTATCATGGGGGCAATCAGCAGCCACCTAATTGGACGTGAAGCCCACCCAATGGAGGGAACTCATAGGTGGTACTGTAAATAGCCAAATACACATGGATGGAGAGGTCACAGATCTTAGAGAAAAACCCCAACGCTGCCACATTTCTAGACAAATGTAATTTCTTACTATATGCTAAATATGGATCCTTATATTTACCGAGAATTATGCCAGTCATCACTCAATAAAGAAGCTTCTTTTGCAATACATGGAGACTATTACAGAGTTCCACAACTTGTCACGCACAGAGATTGTCTATGAATTACCCAACCCTAAGTAACACATATACAATGGAACCTCTACACCTAAGGCTCATGGATCACAGTGGATCAAGTGATAGATAGAATACTAATGCATCACTCAGCTCTCATCAGGGAAGCTCCTTCTTTCTGCAACAGAGGACAATGAACACAAAAGATCACAAATGTCCAAAGCATAGAAAATAAGTAGAGTGTGTGGATCCTTGTACAGGACTCCTATATTAAACTCCACCAACCGAGGGCTCAGGGACCACTGCAGAAGAGGACGTGGAAAGATTGTAAGAGCCAGTGGTGTGGTGGCTCATGCCTTTAGTCCCAGGACTTGGGAGGCAGAAGCAGGTGGATCTCTGTGAGATCAAGGACAGCCGTGTCTACATAGTGAGTACCAGGCCAGCTGGGGATACAGGGTGATCCTTTCTCAAAAAAAAAAAAAAAAAAAAAAAAGAAAAAAAAAACCCCATAAGACCAAAATGACGTAGTGCATGGCCATATGAGAAACAGGGCCATACAGGCTCTTGAGACCTTGCTCATATGAATCTACAACAATGGTGTCAGCATGCAAAAGACCCATGCAAACCCAAGCAGTCAAAAAACCAGCATAGAACTGTGGATGTGGGCAGCATCTCCTTAGCTGAAGAGCTATTGGCAGCTGAGTACTGCTTGGTGATGGGTAGCTGATCTTCTTTAATGGAATGACTCTAGATAGGCTTACTAGACCCCCGTGGATGAACTTGCACTGAGGGATCTCTGAGCATACACTAACTTGACTGGATAGGCCTTAACATAAATGACAGAATGCATTTAGTCCAGCAAGGGGTAGGGGGCTATGGCAGGGTGCAGGTGGGAGAGGGGGTTTAAAGATGATTAAGATGTTTCATATGAAGTACACAAAAATCCAATTAAAAAAATTAAAGCCATTTTAAAGAAAGGGTTGGGGAGATGGCTCAGCAGGTAAGAGTATTTCCTTCATAAGCATGAGGATCTGAGTTCAAATATCCAGAACCCACTTAAAGAATTGGACATGGTCTCATATGCCTGTACCCTACCCCTGCAGGTGTACTGGGGTATAAATAGAGTGAAACCTGAGGATTACTGGGGTTTGCTGATAACCAGCTTAGCTTCAGATTTATACACCTCGTCCCAAAGACAGAGAATGACAGAGCAAAACAGTAAATATTCTCTTTTGACCTTTTGCCCACGGGCACAGATATCATACACACATACACAAATAAAACCATGAAAACAATCTATGTAATGGCAGAAAATATTTTAAATCATATATTCAATGAATGTGTAATATCAAAATATATAAAAAATGTTCAAAACTTAACAACAAATACAAAACTCAGTTGAAAAATGGGCAAATTTTAATTGTCATTTCTTCACACACATCAAGGACCAAATGATCCTTGGAAATGGAAAATGTGCTAACCTCTTAACTTTTTCATCTTTTGATACACTTTTTCTCTTTATTAGTGAATATTGTTCATTTTATGGATATACGTCTATTGGGGCATATATATCCATTCAACCTTTGAAGAGAGTGTCTTGGTTGCTTCCAGGTTGTGGAGATGATGACTAAAACTACTACAAAACTTTTTCCAGAAGGATTTTGTGGAAACATAATTTTTGGGGGTCAGTATGGTAAATACCTATCTGTGTGGTTATTGAATGAATGTTAAGATTATGATCCACTTTGTGAAACTGCCAAGCTGTCTTCCTAAGTGGCTGCATCATTTTATAAATCCACCATCATGTTCCGAGTCCCTATGAGCAACCAAGAATGTATTGATTATTTTCTTTATTGATCCTTTTATTAGGGACACAGTTTACTGTACTAATTTTAATTGAAATTTACAAATTTGCAAAGAAAAAATATTGGGAATCGTTGTTTACACTTGTTTACAGCTTTAATTTATTGTTTGTGTACATTTGTAGATTATTCATAATATGATACATCATATATATGAACTTTAAATAGTTTAGTAGATATTATTTAGCAAATTAAGGAAATTTCCTTTATTCTCAGAATGCTTAGAGATTTTCTTTTCCTTATGAATGTGTAATGTGCTATATCAGTTAATATGACCACATTAATTTTCTGCTTTAGCCTGTTGTGGGTTGTATTGTATTGATTTATTACTGAGAATCAAGCCAGACTTGCATGCTTATAGCAAATCTCCATTGGTCACAGTTTATAATTTTTAATACATTGTTATATTTGGATTTGCTTCTTCACTGGGCACTTAATAGTGAGACATTGAGATGGATGAAAACTTAAAGAGTTCTCCTGTAATGCTAATTCCTTCTTCATTTGTAAATTATGCTAGGTAACAGACTTAATTCTTGCATTTCAAAAGTTAAAGAAAAAGTTAGCCTTCACGACTGCACAAGAACACCAGGAATAGCTTCCACAAGATTGCATATATGAGAAGAGCTGACAAAAAGAGACAGGAGACATCACCATGGAGAAACAGCAAAGTCCATCAATTCAAACAAGAAGACGGAAGATTTACAGGTGAGAAGATCAACAACGTGAGTCAAGTTTGGGAAAAAAGTAATTCAACTATACTGGATGTTCATGTCCCTGCTTAGTAATTAAAACCAGCATGCAAACCCACAATTTACCCATCAGAGACTCAGTATTTTCCTTCTTTAAGACTTACTCCTTTCTTCTAAGAGGTGTATAGTTTCATCTATCCATTTCAACTAGTTTTAGTGTATGGGATCAGATGGCATTCCATTTATTTTTGCATGCATATAACTAGCTTTCTCATTATGGTTTTAAGATGACAATTTTTTCACATTGAAGATTAGCACATGTTGAAAATCAGTTATAGATGCATGAGTTTAATTGTCACAAGTGTATACATTTTAGAAAGAGAATTATATTTTCTTAAACATATGCTTTTATTTTATGAAATCCCTCTGGGTAGCAGTCCCTTTAAGCCAGTTCTGCTGGAGATTTCTTTTTTATCTGTCTTCTCTTATAGTAGTTTAAGGCTGGTTAAGAAGAGATGAAATGATCCAAATGGAGCTATTCTAACTTATTTTCCCCATCTCATCTATGACAATTTAGAAAACAGCCATATTATCATTCCTTTCTTTTGCAAAGTTTTGCTGCTGTTGCTGCTGCTGCTGCTGCTGCTCATCATTTTCTCACTCCCCACAGCCACCAATTTACTATGCATTACCAATATTGGCAAATTTGGCCAGGGGATTCACTAATACTTGAAAAATAAAATTCTGACACTGTAATAAGATTAGAAGCTGTCACTTTGTCCTTATAATAAAAAAAGTTTGAACATACTGAAAATCAGCAATGTTTTATAGAACCCTTCAGAGAACTGAGGTTGAGGTAAACTATTGTCAATATGTAGACAGACACAAATTCATTTACAGTGAAAACAGTCCCTGGAGCAGAAGCTTTGTCTGAAAAGAAACTCTCTGATCATGTAAGTGGTAATTTGATGGCATCTGGAGCTGAATATAGAAGAGCATGACAGTTAGAAACTCTCAGTTCTGAAGGCTTTGGGAATCCCCACATTTTGGAGGGCTTTATCATTCAAGAATCATTCCATTTGAGAACAAGAAATCCATTGTAAGCATGCAGGAGAGATCTCTATATGGCCTAGGTAAAAAAAAAGTTTAAGAAAGGCATTAAAATATGCTCAACACATTCTTTGTAATAAATGCCATGTGCAGATGAAATGCCTCTGCTAGAAATTTACCTGGTGGAAACATTCTTCCTTCAATGATGCTCATTCTTGTTCCCTGTAGAAACGAGATTACAGCCCAGAAGTTATTCTAAAACACTTCTCTTCCATTTGCAATCACGATGTAAGCCTCACTCCAGAGTAGTAGTGGCACATAGCTGAAAGAACTCCAAGATGCAGATTTAGAGGGGGAGTATTCAGAGACAAGTGACAGGCAATACAGAATTGAAATCAGTTTCACCTACAGCAGCAATAAGCAGCAAAGAGAGCTCAGTCCTGAAACATACTGAAACAAATAAACATCTGATAGAACATTGTAAAACAGTTTTAAATATGCAGTACAGATTTTAACCAATTTTTATAGGATGGAATAGTAGGAGAAAAAAGCAATTTGATATAAAAGAATTTTGTAAGCATATTCAGATGTGATCATTGAAATGTCATGGTCAATGCTTAAAATTATTATGATTAATATGCAAAATTCTTTAAAGAGAAAGACAGACAAACTAAAATAATGGATGAATAATGAAGGCAGAGTGGTAGAAATTCTCATTGAGAATTAAAAAGAAATATTTAAATAAAAACATTGTAACATGAAATGGAAGATGCTTTTCATGGACTGATTTGTACAGTGGACACAATGAAAAGTCAGCAAACTTTGATATAGGCCAGAAGACATGATGCAGAGGGCATAAAAACTTTTAAAAAATCACATTAATAAAATTAACACAACACTCAAGAATATTAAAACAAGTTCAGAAAGCATAGCATAAATGTAATGAGAAGAAAAAATGAGTCAAACAGAAGAAATATTTGAAATAATAATGGCAGCAAACTTCAAAACATCACTAGGAGAGACACAGGCATGAAAGCATAAAGCTTAGAGAATACTTCTAATCGAGACAGCTTTAATTGCCAACTTGAGACACCTGGAAAGAAGAACCATCAACTGAAAATTTTACTATATCAGACTGCCCTGTAGCTACGCCTGTGAGGCATTTTCTGGATTTCTGAGTGATGTGGGAGGGCTCAGCACATTGTGCGTGGTATTACCCTTGGGCAAGTGGTCCTGCTTTATATAATAAAGTAGGCTTAGAACAGGCCAGAAAAGCAAGCCAATCATCAGAGTTTCTCCCTGGTCTGTGCTTCATCTCCTGTATATAGGTTCCTGCCTTAGTTTCCTACCTTGGTTTGCCTCAGTCATGGACTGTGATATGGAAGTGTTAGTCAAATAAAGTCTTTCTTCCCCAAATTGATTTTGGTCAGTGTTTTATCATAGCAACAGAGACCCAAACTAGAACATGTTCAGAGGACAAAATATTATACCAGCATATATCATCTTCAAATTATAGAAAGTAAGGCAGAAATCTCCAAACAAACCAAAGGCAAACAAACTTACTGTATCCATAAAAGTGAAAGGTGATAATTAAAGAGAACCTCTGGCCATGACTCATGCAAACAAAAGAATGGATTCCGATTTTAATGTTTTAGAAAAGTTTTAGTTTTATTTTTAAATTATTTTTATGGTGTGTGTGTGTGTGTGTGTGTGTGTGTGTGTGCGTGTGTGTGTAACTCATGTGTGGATGTCTGTGGATTCCAGGAGATGCCAAAATATCTCCTGGAGCTGGAGTTACAGACAATTATGATTCATCCAACATGGGTGGTGGGAATGGAACTAAGACCCTCTGTAAGAAGAGCAACTCATCTTAACCACTGAGTCATCTCTGACTCCCCAATTAAAAAAAATAGGAAAAAACATAGTCTACCAATTCAAAATTTTATATGTAGCAAAATCATTGTAAAAAATAGAGGCAAAATAGAGGTATTTTAAAAGTGGGAGAATTCATAACAATCAGACTATCCTGGCAAAAAATAGAATTTGATCAAAATTCAGATGTATATAATCAGAGGGAGAAAGATGTAAAAGAAGCATTCAATGATAGAAGGATGTGCAGTCTTCTCAATCACAGCAACATTTAGCAAAATAGACCACAGTCTGTCCTGTAAAATATACTAAGTAAAAGATAAATTATACAAAATACGTTCTCAAATAATAATTAAATTAGAAATTAAGCTTAATCATAGATGGATAATCTTCAATTATTCACAGATTAAATAATATATTTTAAAATAACGCATGGCTCAAAGAACATATTTTAAAAAACTTAAAAGTAGGAATTCAGACATTAAAGTTTATATAATACCGTATTAGCACAACTACTCACTGATAACCCAGTATTTTTCTAAATGTCTAATTTAACATATGAATATGATACGTTTTGAACAAATCTAAACCCCTTTCCTTCTCTTCCAATTCCTCCCCCATCTCCTTTCCAGTTTTCTCTCTAAACTTCATGTTCTCTCTTTTTCTTAAAAAAAAAAAAAGTACCCACTGAGTCATTTTAGTGTTGCTTGTATGTAGGTGGGTTATAGGACCTTATACTGGAGTTTGGGCAGCCTCTCAAGAAAACTGACTCTTCCTCCACTAGCAGTCATCAATTACCAACTGATCCATAGATGGGGTGGAATTTCATGAGTTTATCACTCATTCAAACTGGGATTTTAGTTGGCTTAATTTCATGCATGTTTTCTGCACTCCCAGTCACTGTGAGTTCATGTACTAACTGGAAGCTTCATCTCTGCTGACTAGCTTTCATGTTAGAGGTTGTATGCACACTACTGAGGGAGAAAAGTCATCAACAGGCTTCCCCAGTTGTGAACCTTGCAAGCTACAATAATGACTTTCCTCTCAAGATATGACGCTTATTGCAGTAGTGGAAGAAATGTTATGGAGTAACCAACCAGTCTGTGATCAAATTTAAAGGCTGCCCCACAAGGCTGAACCAGTGCCTTGTACTGTTAACTGCCCAAAACCTGTAGTTGGTTAAATCAGAAGTCCTAGGGGAGTATATAGTACTATTATTCTGCTAAATAGACAGACCTTCCCCCTAATTCTTCTCTTAATAGATTAGTGCTTCTCTCAGTCATCACAGAGAAGCTTCCTTTTTCACTAAATGAGGATTAACACAGAGACCTACAACTGGTCAACATGTAGAGAATAAGAAACTGTGGTATGTTCAAATTTAAATGGAACACCTGTATCATATCCCTCTTCCCTAATGCTCAGGATTCATCATTGAAGGCCGGATAGAAAGATTGTAAGAGACAGACCAAGTAGATGTCAGCAATGAAACAGTATATTCCAATCATGATAGCTCAATTACACACATGAGGTCCCAGCATAATATGAAACAAAACTACATTTTATGCCTGGTACATGCCCTTAGTCCCAGCACTTAGGAGAAAGAGGCAGATGAATCTCCAAGAGTTGGATGTCAGCCTGATCTACATAGACTCTTCCAGGCTAGCCAGGGTTACATAGTAAGACCCTGTCTCCAAAAATAATACAAAATAAACCACAACATAAGACATTTTACAAGGAAGACTATTTACAGATCTTCTATTATTTTTTAATAAACAAGTTTATTTGTAAATTTAAGTAACATACGTAATTTACCTTAAATCTGTAATAGAATAAACTTTAAAACTTCTTGGAAGGCCATTTATAACATTCCTTTTATAGAGATGGTATTACAGATTATTTTAATGGAATATAATTTTAAATGCACTAAGAAAACTTCCAAATTTGAAATAATAATATACCTACCTTATTTAGATAAGAGTAAAAATGGCAGTTATATTCAATATTTACTAATTATTATGAAATAAAGTCAGTATTTGCTAGTTGGCTGTTTTAATATTTTAGAAAGTTACTATGGTTGCTATTGAAACATTGTGTTCTGAAAAATATGGTTGATTCAAGATGCCTTCAGGTTGTTTACCAATGCTTTAACTTGTAGAGTATTTCTCTAGATAGATAGATACATGCTAGATAAAGGGATGATAAATGAATAGGTATATTCATCTACACACCATTATTTTATTTAGTAGGAAAAAGGTGATCAGCAATCTTTTCATCTAAAATGCTCACAACCATGGATTTTAATCTTCACTGTGACTAAAGCAATGCCTTATCTTGAATCTGCTAATGAGCAGAATTGATGTCCCATTATAACATAAATAATTCCATCTTAGAGGGGACAATTTTACTATTTATGTATATTCACATAGAGTTTATCTAGTATTTGCTATTGAATGCCAATGGTTTGTCTAGCCATTCACAAATATTTTGTGTTATAATCATAATACCTCTATGTATTATAATATGCTTAAGGTTTAGATAACTTTGTCACCTCATAAATTTTTGTGGGAAGCTGGCATCTTCCCATTATTTCTATGATGTTATTTAATTTTTTGTATATTGAACTTTCATATTCATTCACCTCTATTCTCCAAATTTCCTCATAATTTTTTTCTTGGATACTCTACTGGCTGAAGATCTTGACATTTAATTTTCATTATTTGTGAAGCTCCTAGTTTTACTTCAGTTACTGATAGCTAACTTTATCCCACTCAGGTCATAGAAGATACTTTGATTATTCCATCTTTATAAACTTGTTAAGCCTTAATTTATGACCTAACATGGGACACAGAAAATGCCACACACACATTTGAGAATAATCTGAATAAAATTGTTATTAGGGAAAACATTTTACACACACACACACACACATATGTATGTGTGTGTGTATAGCACATGTGTTTGGTTTGGTATGTTTAGTTCTATGTTTTTAAAAATCTATCTTTGGTCTCATTATCTCATTATTCTACCCACTATCATAAGAGGTACTGAAATCTCTAAATATTCTCATAAAACAATTTCTCCCTCCAATTCTGTTTCTTTTTACCTTATATATTTTGATATTCTGTCTTTCGGTGAATACAGATGCTTGTAAAACTTGTAATTGTAGTAGGGGGATGCTGCACAGGCACACGAAGTAGAGCATGTCACTCAGAGGACTCAGGA
This sequence comes from Nannospalax galili, assembly GCF_000622305.1. Lineage (NCBI taxonomy): Eukaryota > Metazoa > Chordata > Mammalia > Rodentia > Spalacidae > Nannospalax > Nannospalax galili. The sequence goes on along the minus strand of NW_008351958.1, from coordinate 6,752,916 downwards.
GAGGCATGGGCGATATGCACTGAGGGTAAGAGCATTGAAAACTGGCACTGCCTAGCCACTAATGGTCATGTGGACTCACATTCCATCCTGAGGGCAGGCAGAGGAGATTGGGAAGGACGTTCCAGGACCCCACTTGTGGGGGTCCATGCTTTCATGCCTGCACATCCTTCCCATCCTAAACTCTTTTGGGAATCTGCGTCCCTGAACACTGGAACTGTATGAGTTAAAGAGACAAAGAGGCACCTACCCACTCACCCACCCACCCCTTCCTCCTCTCTTTGATCTTTAATCTTTTTGCTAGAAGGTCAGTTTTGCTCTCGGAGTGGGGCTTGTTCTTCTGAGGCTGTGATCCTTCAGGTTTGCCTAGAACTTAGTTGGTAGAGAATGACTAAAGACTTTCACCAGCAAAGAAGCAAGATACAGCATGATTAATATTTGCTGTGAAGGCTGCCAGCATAGAAACAATATTCCTTCCATGTAGTTTATGTTACATTAGCAATGCTGGGCGTAAGGCCTGAATGTGCATGACTTCAGTAGAGCCTCTTTCTTTCCTAAGACATCTCCTGAGAACCTCAAACAAGGCTACCAACTTTGTTTGCAGTAAAGAAATCCTACCACCCTGAATTCCTCTGAGCCAGACTTTGACCTTATCAATTGCTGTCCTGCCAACTGTCTTACAGGAACAACCTGGTGATATCACTTAGGTTTCTCAGCAAACTTGTGAAGATAGCAACTTCATCCCCATCAAAACCCTGTATATAACTGTTGTAAAACAAAACAAATCCACCAGCTGTGACTCTCCCTTGAGGAGTCCCCCCTTTTCCATATTTTGGTATATTTTACTTCCTGTGATTCTTCCTTGCAAAGCCCATACCCATGCTTTTGAATGTTTTGTTTCCTTTTGCCATCTCTCTCTTAATCCCTGTACTGATGCCTATATTAAAGCATATTAAACCCTAACACTGCTTCAAAATAAAACTTGTAATTGTTAATAATGCTTAAACAAGGTTTATAATTATTCACTCTTCTTAATGTACTGAATCTTTCAATAAAATACAATATTCTCTGCCTCAGACAAACTTCTTTTTTTAAAGTCTGTTTTGTCAGAGCATAGCATATCCATCCTTTCTCCTGCTTCACTACTTCTTGAATGAAATACATTTTCTATCTTATCACTTTAAATCTGTGTCTTCAGATACAAAGTTAGTTCTTGTTGGCAGCAGGTAGTTGGACTGTGTGCTCTATCTGTTCTACTCATCATTCTGTTTCCATTGGAAAGCCTAATCTTTTTATATTTAAAGTTACTGTTATGCAGTGACTAACTTTTGTTCTTTCACTATTTATTATCCTTGAGAACAGAAACTGAACAGGTGGGGCAGGGACTCCAAAGCAATAGTTCCAGGAATATCCTTGCTGGAGGCCAGTAATTCAGAAGACAGTTCAGGTCCTTGTTCTGTTAGCTATTCCAGAAGTGAGCACTTCTGCCTGGATATATACATTGGGACATGGGTTAAACTGAGGGCCAGCTGGACTTAGGAGCTCATTTCTTTCTTTTCTTTCTGTCTGCCTCTCCCCAGTTTCTGCCATAAGTTCTTTCAGAAGCATGTAGATGACACCTAATTTTCTGAGACCTGCACCTGCTGTGTAGGGGCTCTGCCATCTCTCTTTCTTTTACATTCTCACCTATGAATCCATAAGAAAGTTCTTTCTAAATCTCACCTCTATGGTCAGTGAATTTCATTCTTCAAATTCTCAAGACAATACTCCTGAAGCCAGTGACACATTGGAAATTTAGTGTAACAGTGAGGGAGCATCCAGCACTCCAACTCCTGAATTAAAGCCCATCTGAGGTAGGAGGAAAGGCCATCTTCAAACTCAAAGACATCACTTTTTCTGTATCATTATCAATATCTTACAGGTTTTTTCCTTCCTTTTTCTGTGTTACTGTCTTTTTAAATGTTCAGTTGATTTTAAATAATGAAATGGTAAAATTTATTTCAAGTTTTCTTTTTTCAAAATCTTTTTATTTTTTTATTTGATGTGTGTAAGTGTTTTGCTTGCATATATGTGAGTGTATTCATGTCCTGCAAAGCCCACAGAGGCCAGGAAAGGGCTTCAGATTCCCTGGAACTGGTGTTACTAACAGGTGTTAGCCATCATGTGGGTGCATGGAATTGAATCCGAGTCCTCTGTAAGAGAAACCATTGCTCTTAACCACCGAGTCATCTCTCCATCCCTCAAATTTTCTATTATGAATGGCTTATTTTATTATGAATATTTGGGTATTAACTCATCTGTAGCATTACAGCACTCTCATTTGAATTCCCACCAGCTTAACTGTAGCAGCATGCAAATCTGTGCTATCTTTTTTTCTTTTTTATTCCTTTGTTTATACAGCACTGTTGCCCGAGTTTTCTTAGGGTCTCCTGCTTCTGTCACCAGTAGACAAAGCACATAGCACACCTTTATCTGAACTTTTCATAGTTTATATCCTAGGGAGGGGGAATAGAGTAACTTACAAAGGCAAACACCCAGCACTCTATACCAAGGCAAACACCCGGTGCCTGTTCTGCTCCATGGCTCAGTGGCCTGCCATTCCAGACTCCTTCTGTGCCCCACCCATAGTCATCTTTAGCTTTTTCCCACACTTTGTGGGCTCACAGTCTCACCCCAGGTTGGTAAATACCCCTCTCACATCCACACGGGCAAAAAAAAACTGGGGCCATTCCTTTCCGCACCTTGCCAGGCCCTGAGCTGCTTCTGTCCAAGATGGTGCCAAAAGCCCCTCCCCCTTTGGCTAACCCTGGGCAGTCAATTCTCAGCAGCAGGCCCTGCCCCTGGGAGAAACCAGGCTCCTGGGGACACAAGAGGCAACGAACTATCTGAAAAAAAGAAGTTAAGAAAATAATTAGATTTATAGTATTGAAAAGCATAAAAAGAAAAATTAAAGAATGAAAGATTTGGGGACTGGAGAGTTTGCTCAGTAGTTAAGAGTACTGGCTGCTCTTGCAGAGAACCCAGGTTTAGTTCTCAGCACCCACATGACAACTAACAACATTTCATAACTCCAGTTCCAGGAGGTCAGTCCAGTACAACACAGGTGCACTTACATGAATACAGCAAGTACATTCATACACATACAATAAAAATGATAAATAAAATATTTTTAAAAGAATGAAAGATTTGTAGTGCAAAATATAAAATGTTACTGAAAGAAATGAAATAAGATATAAATACATTCAAATATACCCTAGGATCAGTGATTAGAAAACATAACACTGATAAAATATCTCTATTACCCAAAGCTATACACAGGTAAAGTAATTCCACTACAATACCAACTATTCTCTTTAGAAAAAATAAAAACATTGTAAAATTTACATGGAGCTTCAAGGAACACTAAAGAGCTAAAAAAAAAAAAGCCACCAAAAAAAAATTCTTGAAAAAAAAGCAAGCATGGAAAACTCGCTAGATCCCACATACTAAACCTGGCAAGCTGTACCTACAAGTTACAAGTGCAATAGTGATACAATAGAGATATGATGATTATGGGAGTAACAATTACCTTCTGAATGGATATTAGACCAGTTGCATTAGAATTTCATGCCAAGCACTGGAAACATGTTCAAATGACTCAGGAGATCATAGGTCTTAAGGGAATCCTACTGCTGTATTTTGGTAAATTGTCATGTTGTTAAACTGTCTTAAATATTTATGTTTATAACTATACATTTCATCAGAAAAGTTTCATTTTGTAGTGAGTAATAGGTAATGCGAAGACTCACACCTAGTCAAAGTGCTTAGTATAAATAACTGCAAGTGCTCGATTGTGAATGTATGACCTTTATCAACCTTCTCCACTCCAAGGCTTTAGGAACATCATGGAAGGGAGTGGAATGAATGTTAAGAGTAGGCAGATACCCACTAAAAGGGTACCCCAGTTGCCTCACCCTGCATCCTCATTCAGCAGGAAGAAGCCTGATCAGTGTGTGCCCCAATTTGCTATCAGTGTTTGGGTAACCTCTTCAAAGGACAGTGTAATAAGTATAGGAGGTAGGAATTGGCTAGGCAGTCAGGGTAAAAAGGCCCCAAGGAAAAGTAGCCAGTTTCTTGGCTAAAAGTCAACATGCCCTTGGGCCTCTAAGTAACACACTCTGTTCCAAAGGCCAAAAATGTCAAAAGCATTTGGGAGCTTTTATGTAATCTCTAAAAGGTTTTAGATTTACCTCTTCGCGGGGAGGGGGTTGAGTAGCAAAAAGCCCCTTTTACACGGCTTTTTTATTTATAAAAAAGAAAGAAAAGAAAAAGAGAGAAAAGAAAGAAAGAAAGAGTACATGAAGGTGTCAGAAAAAAGCGATGGGGAGATATGTAAGTAGTGGAAAGGGAGGGAGTGGATGTGAATTTGATCAAAACACCTTATATGCTTGTGTAAAATTCTCAATAATTTTTTTTTAAGTTAAAAAAAAGAGTTGGCAGATAAGGAGGATAGGGATGACAGATGTGAAATATTGACTTCTACACATGACATGGGTGTTGGATAAATCGACTCAAAGCAGTTATGGCTACCTGCAAAAGAACTGCACAAGATTATGAGATCAATGGAACAAAACCGAAGACCCAAATATGAGTACATGCAATTGCAGCCACTTGATATTTGACAAAGGGACCAAGAATATTCACTGGAGGAAAGACAGCATATTCAGCAAATGGTGCTGGAAAAACTGGATCTCCACCTGTAGAAGAATGAAACTAAATCCCTATCTTTCACCTTGCACAAAAAGTCAACTCCAAATGGATCAAAGACCTCAACGTAAAGCCTAAAACTCTGAAACTGTTAGAAGAAAACATTGGCAATAACCTACAAGATATAGGTGTAGGAAAGGATTTTCTAAACAGGACATCGTTTGCTCAGGAATCAAGGTCAAGAATAAACAAATGGGACCTCATTAAGCCAAAAAGCTTCTGTACATTAAAAGAGGCAACCAAGGAAGTGAAAAGAAAACCCACGGAATGGGAGAAAATCTTCACCAATTACATATCTGGCAGAGGCTTAACATCCAGAATATATAATGAACTCAAAAACAAAGAATGAAGAAAGGAAGTAACCCAATTAAAAAATGGGGTAAGGAGTTGAACAGAGAGTTCTCAAAAGAAGAAATAAAAATGGCTAAGAAGCATCTTAAAAGGTTTTCAACATCGTTAGTAATTAGGGAAATGCAAATAAAACCACTTTTAGATTTCATCTTACCCCAGTCAGACTGGCCAAGATCAAGAGAACAAATGATACCAAACTTTGGAGAGGATGTGGGGAAAGGGGACCACTTATCCACTATCCACTGCTGGTGGGATTGTAAACTTGTTCAACCCCTGTGGAAAGCAATTTGTAGAACTCTTAACAAACTAAAAATGAACCTACTATTTGACCCAGCTATATGGCTCCTTGGCTTATACACAAAGAACTCATTCTATGGCAGAGACACTTGTACATCCAAGTTTGTTGCTGCTCTTTTCACAATAGCTAAGAGATGGAAGTAACTTAAGTGTCCCTCAATTGACTAGTGGATAACGAAAATGTGTCTCATTTATATGTTGGGGTTTGACTCAGCAGTAAAGAAAGATGAAATCATGAAATTTGCACATAAATGGATAGAACTAGAAACTGTTATACTAAGTGAAGTAACACAGACTCAGAAAAAATGAAAAAAAAACCAACATATGTTCTCCCTCATATGTGGGTCCTAGCACCAAATCCTGATAAGTGAGTATGTATCCAGACGTAACTACAGGAACCAGAATAATGAAAAGGAACCAGAGAGGTAAAGGAAAAGAAAGAATCTGAATGAGAAGAACAGTAGGAAACAGGCATTCATAAGGGAGATATGGATAAAAATGAGGTTATTTTAAGGGGATGGGGGGAGGGAGGGTTATACAAGGAACCTTGGGGATAAAGAGAAAGAAAGAGCTCAGGAGAGTTAAGACCGTAAGAGAAAGGTATTATTATGGGAGAAATGGGGGAAATGGGGGCATTTTAAATGGGGGAAACCATGGTAGAAGGGTTAAGACAATGAAAGAGATAATGCTAACTAGTTTTTTTAAAAAAAACCAGAGGGAACTATATAATCGAACAACCTAATGACAAATTATATATACATCTAGCTTAAGGAATATAACATATATTTATGAAAGGTTTATCTGAGAATGTTTGGTCTTTGACCAAGCTTTACCTACATGGCACATGGTAATTAAAAGTACCAGACTGGTGGAACTAACCTTCTTGTATATTTAACAGACATACCAAAGGCCTATACTAATTTTGTCAGTGGGACATAAAGGACAGTTTTTGCTCCTTGCCCTCCTAGGTCAACTAGTTCCAGGGGACTATGAGCATCTCTCAAATTGTCCTCTAATTTTGGTGCATCACCTGTCCTCTTGATCAAGGAGGCCAAGAGACCGCACCAGATGGACTTGACCCAGTGTCCAGTCCACAAGAGGAGGGTCAACACAGAGGAAACATTTCCTCCATGCTTCCAAGCAAAGCCTAGGAGCCAGGGGCTCCTCCCAAGCCCATGTGAACCCTGAGGAACAGATCCTCAAACAACCTTAAGAGTAAAAATAAATTGGTTTATCTGAGCCAACTGTATGGTCTTAAACACCCAAAATGAAAGTATAACCAAAGATTAAAGGGATCCATATAATTCTTTGAGTCCATGTTTATAGCTAAGGCTATATAACAAGAAACAATGCCAGACAGGGGATGTCTTCCTTTGAGTTGTTGGCCAGGGTGGCCCAAGAGACTCCTGGACAATAACTGGGACCATAGAACTGAGAAAATGAACAGCAGACCCCAATCTTATCAAAAGGAATATTGGCAACTGATTGCTGCTAGATGAGGAAGAGCTGATCATCGTAAAATGAGGAACTCTAGATAGGATGACTAGATTCAGCAGATGGACTAGCACTGGGGAACAACTGGGTGCCAACAACACAGTGGACAGTAATAGGCATGACAAGAGTATATGGGCTCCAGTGGGGCGAGGGGGAGGATATGGGAGGGTGCCATTTGGAATGTTGGTATATAGATGAATAAGATTGTTTGGGATGTTCTGCATGAAATACACACAAGAAAATCAACAAATAAAAAAATGAGATATATTTGAGGAAGAAGCATAAAAAAATAAAATAAATAATAAAAATTCCAGCATGGAACACTGAGGAGCCTGTGAGGCTCAGGTCCTAGTGGAGGAGTTATTGGCTGGGTGGCTGCTGGGAGAGTGAAAGTCCCTCTTCTTGAATGTGTCTGTTGGTACATTTTTTGCACTCCATTGAATAGACTCACAGCTACTCACAGATTAGCAGCACTAATTGGACTCAGTGGGTTATTAATAACAATAAAAAAGGACATGAAGCTGGAAGGGAGAAAGGGTCGATGGCACTGTAGGAGTTGGAGGGAGGTAATGGTGAATGGATATGATCAATATGCATTGTAAATATACAGCATTATCAAAGAATAAATTAAAATATTATTTTAAAACACTTCCTAACTTCAAAAATTTACTACAGAAACTAATTTGGTGCCACCCACTTGTAATCCCAGCACTTAGGGAGTAGAGACCAGAGGATGGTGAGTTTGAAGCCAATTCATGCTGATTAGAGTTAGAGGCAGCCTGGGCGACACAATGCAATCTTACCTCAATCAAACAAACAAAATAAAACAAAACCTTGCCCTATAGAAAGCTGTACTCAACAGCACAGCATGATGCTATAATACAGACAAACAGACAAAGCATGACTAGAACTTGACAATGCCTCCTGTCCCAAATTCATGTTGAAATTCAAACTCTATTGTGGTTATGTGAACAGGTAGAACACTTGAGTCAGCTTTAAATTCATGAAGTCTCTCCTTCATGAAGGATTAGTTTTTATATTTAATATTCCAACCCCTCGGGTAGCTGAGGCAGGCAGATTTCTGTGAGATCAAGGCCAGCCTGGTCCACATAGTGATTGACTAAGGAGACCCTGTCAAAAAAAAACAAAAACAAAACAAAAACAAAAACCCACCAGAATTTCCCTCTTTTGTCTTTGCACATTCTATTCTGTATGAAAATGACAACAAGGTATCATATTGGAACAGAGACAGAATTCCGAATATACAACAGGCCTGTCATACCTTAATATTGGACTTCTAGACTGCAAACTTTGAGAAATACATATAGTCATTCTCAAGTATTTTGTTTTAGTAGCACCATTAGATTAATATAATTATAAAATCCATTCATATATATGATAAATTGAGTCTTGAAAAGAATGTCACTGGGTGATTGTTCAATGTATAGTTTCAGTAATTAGTACTGGGAAAGCTGGAATACTCACTTGAAAATCATGATGTTAGATATGCACTTCATATCATACACAAGATTATATTCAGAAGAGATCAGTAAACTAAACATAAGATCTAAAACAAAGATAGCTTAGAAGAAAAAATAAGCCAAAATATTTATACCATTGCTTTTGGCCATGATTTGCTAAATGACACTAAAGGCATAGGGAACAAAACAGAAAATGGACTAACTAGATTTCAGGGTATTTATAAATTATGTATCAAACAATGACATTATGGACATAATGTGTAGGATGTACTAAACACTCCTGAAACAGCAAAAACAATACTTGACTAAACAATTGAAATGTGGGCAGGATTTGAACAGATAGTCCCTCAAAGATGTATACATGGTCAATAGCAATATAAAAAAGCGCTCAAAGTCCCTAATCATTAACTATCAAAACTATGAAAGGATAATGATTCAAACTAATTATGATTGTTATAAAAATAAATCCGGGGGCAGGAGATATGGCTCAGTGGTTAATAACACTGGCTGTGGGGCTTCACAGATGGCTCAGTACTTAAGGGCACTGGCTGTTCTTTCAGAGGACCTAGGTTTGAAATCCAGAAGCCACATGGTAACCAACAAATGCCATTTGTAACTCCAGTTCTAGGGGGTCTGACACCCTCTTCTGTCCTCCACAGGCAATGCATGACACAGGTGCACTTACACACAAGCAGGCATAACACTCATACACATAAAATAAAAATAAATTTTAAAAGAGGAACACTGGTTGGTCTTGCAGAGAATCCACGTTTGGTTGCCAGTACCCACATGGTGGCTAGCAGGCTTTTGCTCCAGTTCCAAGGGATCCAATACTCCCTGTAGGCATTTCATACACAGGTATATCTAAATCCATGCAGGAAAGACACTCATGCATATAAAATAAAAAGTAACAGTTGCAACAAAAAACAATAATAAAACCAATGAAAGAAGCACTGCTGAGGGTGGTGCAAAAATATGAATTGGTGAAGCTACTGTGGAAGGCATCACTGTGTGTCCTCTAATCATTAAAGACAGAATTATGTTATCATGTAGAAATTTCAGTTTTAAGCGTGAACTTTCATGGTCCTCACTTATAAGGGTGTATGTCCTGATAATTCTATCTTAAGCTGAAGATACTGTAAATCGATACTGCCAAATACAACATAGCACAACACAGGATAATGGAGTATCAGTTGCTTTCCCACATGATTTTATGACTCACTGAGGGATATACTTTAGGGCTACAGCTCAACATCATGAGAGTATTGTACCACGCACCACTAGCAAATATATTCAGAATTCAAAATCCGAAGTATAGCTTCTACTGAATAGATATTGCTTCCCACCATTGTAGGTTCAAAAACTCATAAGGGGACATTGTAATTCAGGCCCTGATTGTAGTTAAAAGAGTTGAAACAAAGTTCTTGGGGATGTACTTATACATCCATTTTCATATCATCATTACTCATAACTAGCAACTTGAACTGGCCTTGGTTTTTGCAAATGGAAAAAGGATAAGCAAATTGTGATATGCTTAATATATTACTGAATCTTGCAAAAGTAAATAAATTTCACCATACTGTAGCATGGCTAAGTGTTAAAAATGTTATGCTAAGTCATACTCTCCCTCACCGAACAGCAACCAGTCTCAAATAGTTCTCAGTCTAGTGCCGGCCCACCTATTTCTAACCTCCCCTTTCAGTTCTTGTTTAATTGAGCTGATATGTGTCTCATGCTAGATGCCACCACTGCCACAGGCTTACACAAGCAAGCCTCTAGTGTCCTGGAAGCATCCACATCCCTGTGTTCATGAAACAGTCCTGGCTCTAAAATCTTTCCATCCCCTTTTTCACAATGGTCCCTGAGCCATGCCACCACTGCCACAGGCTTACACAAGCAAGCCTCCAGTGTCCTGGAAGCATCCACATCCCTGTGTTCATGAAACAGTCCTGGCTCTAAAATCTTTCCATCCCCGTTTTCACAATGGTCTCTGAGCCGTGGGTGGGAGACATTCCCCATAGGAGTCCCATCCTACACTCTGCAGTCTCTTCTCCCAAACTTGGCCTGTTGTGGCCTTCCATGTGCACTGCACCCTGCTTTAGAAGGCAGAGTGCATGGGATTCGTTGGGGTGGATGGGGAAGGCATGGATGGCGGGGGTGGATCTAGATTTGATTGGGAAAAGTTGTATGAAATTTAAAAAGCTCAATAATTAAAAAAATAAACAAAATGTCATGCTAAGTGAAATCAGTCAGTTACAAAAGGATGAATATATATTATTCCACTTAGATGAGATGAGGTACCACATAGAATAGTAATATTAATATTCCTACAGACAAGAAAGCGCAGCTCAGAGAAGAGGGGAGAGGAGAGTTACTAATTAATGAGTATAGTTTCAGTTTTATAATATGAGAAGGTTATATACTAGTGATGTTTTCACCCACTAAAATGCATTCAACACTAATAAACTATACAATTAAAATAGTCAATCTAGTAAATTTTTAGTTATATTTATTTTGCTAAAATGAAAATAAAATTACATGACATCTTCACCATGGTCAAGATAATACACAGTTTCATGGATGGATGTACATTTCTAAACATCAAAATTCATACATTAAACATTAGTCATTTTAACAGTTTCATTTGTTGTATAACTGATATATAAAATTTGATGAATGCAATGTGTGTGCATTATAAACACACATACTATCACATAATCAAGATAAATTTAACTCTCACCTTTGTAGGTAGTGTGTGTGTGTGTGTGTCTGTGTGCGTGTGCATATATGTTTGTTGTTATGTTGATGAAAATTTTATTTATGCAAGATGAGTTCATTCTAGAAATTTCCCATACAGCATAGTGCATAAAAGTAACAGCATATTATAGCACAGTTAAGATTTTCTTAAGAGGTTAGAATTAGTATTGCTGTCTAAAGCCTCCAATGATTCCAAATGGGCATTTCCAGCTGAAGTCCCGATCAAGCCCAGTAGGAAAATCACAGTGACAAATTTCCACAAACAAAGCCTTCGCCAAATTTTTCATTCACAATATATCCTTCTTCAAAGGATAAGTTTAATCTTTGCTTTGCTTTTTCAAGATTTCATAACACATATTCAGAGATACTTTAGTTTTTATCCACATGTATTGATTTCATGCTCAACTCAAAAATTGCTTGTACTTACAACTTGAAAATATTTATTTAGTTCTCAGTATGTAAAAGATAGCATGACAGTCATTAGGAGGTTTACAATAATGAACATTCCTTCAACAAATTTAGTGCATATAATTCAGAAAACACATGTGTGAATATTCTGTGAGAATTTTTAAGAACTCAAAAATATATCAAAAATCAGTATAAGATGATCTGAAACTTGAAAACTAAGAAAGGTAGCTACTGATAAAATGTTAAGTAAGAAATTTTGGAGGCTATAGTTTTCATGAAATGCTATGAAGAATTGATCAGAATGCTGCTGACTCTGTGAAGGTGAAGACAATCATGTCCGAAGTGGAGCCTCACAATAGGAAGGCCATTTAGAATTCTGCCGACATGTTCAGAAATGCCCAGATTATTCGTTGTTCTGTAATGGAAAAAATCCAGTATTGACTCAGAAAACTGAATTGCTTTGTAAATTCTATGTCCAGTATCAGTAATTATGTTGTGCTAACTGAGAATAATTAATATCTGCTTCTAATCTGGAATATAACTTCTATTTTAGTACACTAAAAGCTTAGTATATTGGCTGACTTTAAAAAGGTGATCAAAATTAATTAAAACTCTGAATTTTTGAAAAGTACTTGTGTTTTCAATTTCTTTGTACATTAAAAACTATAAATGTGTTTTATATCATTCCTAAAATCATTTTAATAAAGATCACTGCTGCAATTTTTTTAGGTGTTGAAAATGTTTTTTTTCCAGTTAATTAATTTTACATCTAATTCTGCATCACTTAAAAGCAATGAAGAAATAGTCTTTAGAAGCTGACTATAATCTTGAATCATCACTCATTCTGGTCTTATTTACAGTATTAATTTGGTTAGCAATTTTTTCTTATTCTTTAAAGCTAGTGCACGAGAAGCATTTTTTGTGTCATTGGGGTTTAGCTTCTTCCCACCTCAGGACTGAAATAAATAATGTAGGTCTCAAGAATGATGTCAGAGAAACTGCCTATTTAGTGTAAATTTAATCATTTTTAAAAGAAGGTTTTCTCAGAAACAGTATGATTCTATTCTCCACATGTGACAATTAATGTTTATTTAAAATTTTAATTTATATTACACATACATAATTTTAGAGATTTTGTCAAAAGGTACAAGTGTATATTTTCATACATTTGTACATTAACAAACACCTAATTATAATTGTCTTTATATGCAGGAAATTATATTATATTATAGCTATCTAGATCGTCTTTATTTAGAAAGTTGTTTAGAAAGGGAATAATAAATTTTACAAAAATAAAATTGGATTTCTGGGTCATTCATGACAAAGTAATGCTGGCGTATGTGAATTCATGTCAGTGGTCAATGTAGTCAATAAAATCTGATTTAGTATAAATTGATAGCTCATTATAACATTTTAAAATGACTTTTTAAGATTCATTTTTATTTGCGTGTGTGTGTGTGAGGGGGGTATGTGTACATGATTGCATGTACCCATGGAGACCCAAAGAGAGAGTTGAATCCTGGAGTTGTAGGTGGTTTTGAATTGCCCAGCCTGAGTGCTGGGAATTGAACTTGTTCTTCTGGAAGAGCAGCAAGTCCCCTTAATCTCTAAGTCATCTCTTCAGCCCTTATCATAACATTTTAAATGAAGCTAAAACACCATTCTCAGTAGTTTGCTAAAAATCAGCAGTATTATAATTTGATTTAATGAAACTGAATTTAAGCTACTAAGTTATAACCTTGAGAAACACATTGAATCTCGTGCATCAGATTTACCACGATGAATACAGAAAGGAGTTTGAGACTAACCTGGATTTTTTTTTTTTTTTTTTAAATGGCTATGGTTTTAAAGGCTTTCTATGCCAGGCTTTGTTGCAGGCCTTTAAATCCCAGCCCTCAGGAGGCAGAGGCAGGTAGATTTCTGTGAGATTGAGGCCAGTCTGACACACATTGTGACTTCCAGGAGGCCTGGAAGACTAGGAAGACTCTTTCAAAAAATAAAAAAATAAAAACGAAAAATAAAGACTGCTTTATAACCATTTCAATCACAATCTTATTGTCTGTTTCTTTTTCCTATACCCAAATAAAGGATTTCTTCTTAAATAGACAATTCTTTCAGCACCCAGAATGCCATCTACTGGCTATCTCCAAAATCTTCTAAACTTTATTTTATTTTTTAATTTTATGTGTATGTGTGTATTGCCTGCACGTAGGTAAATGCACCCGTGTCGTGCAATGCCTGCGGAGGACAGAAGAGGCTGTCGGATACCCTGGAACTGGAGTATGGACAGTTGTTAGTTGCCATGTGGGTGCTGAGATTTGAACCCAGGTCTTCTGCAAGAACAGCTAGTGTTCTCAACTGCTGAGCCATCTCTCCAGCCCCCAAAACCTTATAAACTTTTAAAGAAAAACAATTTATGTTAAATAAATTTACAAATTTAAAATATATTTTAATAAATAATTATCTGTATTTTGAGGTAAATATGTATGTTAATATGTGTAAACATTTACAATTTTAGAAAACACTTTCATTTGATATATCAATTCCACAATGAAATGTTCAGCCTTAGCCCAATGTTTATGCTAATTTAAAGAGGTAAAATTCCTTTAAAAAAAGTTATATTAGAGTTGAAAAGTATTGCTTCAATATTTCTAGATCTCATAAGGTGATTTTTTTGCTTTTAAATATTTAGATGCAGAGAGAATGTTGTTGGAAATTGAACATAGCATATATATGAAAAAGATTGAAAATTGATTTGGACTTCATGGAGACCTGAAACGCATGGTGAGATTTTCCCATATTCACTTACATAATAAACTGATCTCATCAGATTTTGGGCAAACACCTCTATTAGTGTGTGGGTAACAATTTATTTTTGCGCAGAAATTTAAGAGAACATAAAACATTAAGTGACCTAGCTTGAAGATTCTGGTCATTCTTACCCAAGGCAAAAAGATATAATTAGTTTATTGTTAGTTATTAACATGTTACTACTGGGCAGTAAATTTTAAATTTAGGTACTGTAATTCACAGGTAAAGTATTTTTGTAAAAAATATTCAAATTTTGAATGATCAATATCTGTTATATTCAAGAGTTCAATTCAAGATATAATTTATAACTCTGATAGCAACATGTGTGATCCAGACTCCTCATTCAGCCGATTCTATACCTAAGAAAATAATGGCTATAAAAAAGCAACTTTTTTTTAAAGTACCTATAAGTATTTTCAAAGATCATCCATGCATCATTTCAATGGTTTGTTACAAGCATATTATCCATTTATTGTTCTTTTCATGCATAATTTTACAGATTTATAAGATTTAATTCTGTAGTCTTACCAAGAGTATAATTTATAGAAAGAGATTTTCTATCATTTGTTTCATGAAGTACTTGATCCATTTAAAAGTTTCAGAGAATTCATCCCTCTTTTCCTCTGTCATCAGTAAGATGCTTTCTTGGGGAAGACTAAAGGTGCCCATGCTATTTTATGAATGCATATAATTCATGCATAAGAATGCATCTCAGGAGATCTTGAAATCCTGTCATATCTTTTTAGTTAAAGCAGGCAAAGAGTAAGTACTTAAAAAGTAAGTCCTATCAGCCCAGAAAGGCACTTTAAAAAGGCCATTATAAACGAATTTCTCAGAACTCTGGCTCCAGCAGCAATATAAAGGTTAAAAACTTGCCTAGGTAGTCGTCCTATTTGATTGTCCTATTTTAAATGCAGATTGGCAGAAACTTTGAACCATGCATGTTCATGATAAAGTTCAGAAATGTGAAAAGATATCATAGGATGAGCAAGAGAATTTTCCTGCATGGAAATTTAAGATGGCACAAAATATTAAGTGGCCCAGCTTTAAAATTATGATCATTATTGTCCAAGGCAAAGAGAATAGCATAAATTTATATTCAGATATTAATGTATATTATTATTTGTGAAATTCTTTAAATTTAAGAATTATAATTAACATAAAAATTATTATTAATCATATACTGTCATTTCAGTTAATCAACAGAAAATACTTCACTTCTGTGAGCTTATTTGCAAAATACAAAAGAAATATTTGACAGTAATTCAAAAGGAAATTGAAATTAGCTTATAAATATATGATCTCTTATTACTTAAATCAAAATTCAAAAATAGCAGAGGGTGGTAGTTCTCTCCTTTAAATCCAGCACTCTGGAGGTGGAGGCATGCAGGTCTTTATGAGATACATACTAGCCTGGCCTATATAGTGAGTTTCATGAAAGCTGCGGCTACATGGAAAACCTGTCTTAAAAAAAAAGTAATTGCCCTCTGTGAAAGAAAATGTACCACCTTAGATTATATATTCCTATTTTAAAAATTTTTCTGATAGCCAACTATTTTGAAATAAATTTCCCTGCAGTTGCTATAGTGATGATAATAAAGTTCTTGCTTCAATTTGTGTGCTAGAGATTTGAGCAAAACACTTGAAAAAGTAAGCTCATCAAAATGAAGACTGGTAGTTCTCACCCAAGGCAGCCTCCTCGAATTTAATTCTCAATTACAGAACTCGCTCAATGTCAGCAAATTTATCATATGGACATTATCATAATCCCTCTCAATGCAGCCCTAAAGATTATACTGCAGAGACAAACCTCTCTTATTGCTTAGGTTAAAGTCACTGAACAATAGATATTTAAGTTAAATCTGGTAATTTTACAAGGGAATAAGTCAATAAATGAATCAAAAATCCTCTCCATCAGCTAATTTTATTTGTTATAAAGATTTATTCTTTTAATAATATGATTGTGTGTTGTTTTGCTTCAGTGGTACATGTTGTTCAGGTCTCATTTCCTCTTTGTGCTGATGAAACTGAAGAACTTAAAAGCAGTTACTTGTTTAACTGGATGAATCATCAAAGACTTGTCATAGATAAAGCAGCATTACTTAGACGCATGTGGTACCACGTTAGACATAAAAAGTAATAGTATTTACTTTAAAACATTTGAAAATTTTAAATAGCTTCAAGAATTGTTGCTTTAGAGAGCTAATAGGAAAGATGGTTTATACAAGCATACAGAGCATTTTATGCCATTTTGATAATAAGCAGGTGTTTATTCTGACTCTCAAAATCCAAGTGGTTATTTAAAATAATCATATTTCAGTGATGTGACAATTCAAAATAATATATTTCCAATTATAATTATGTTACAAAGATGCATGGTTCTTGTGTATTACTAGACCAGTGGTTATATTACATCATAAGAATTGCCTTTTTTTCTTTTTTTTTTCTGCTTACTTCTAAGAATAAACCTGTTGTTCATAAATGAATTATCTTCTAAACGGGGTCTATTAGCTTTCTATTGCTAAATGGAAAATTATAACAAATTGAATGATCTAAAGCAACACTTTTTTTACTATTTGATTGAGGCACAAAGTAGCAACCTCAGAATTTCAGGTCCTGGTGGGACCCATACATTCTAAGGGTGAAATCAAGGTGTCAGTCATACTGAGCTCTCAGCTAGAAGCTCAAAACATGATGAGCTAGAAGCAAAGAAAAGCAGGTGTACAGGCTCTGAAGGGTTGACTTCAAGTTCATTCAGGTTATTAGTATAATTCTATTTCTGTGAGTCGTGTTCTAAAGTATTGAGTTCCTCATATGCTGTTCTTTGAGGCACATTTGGACCCTGAAGTCTGACAGCATTCCCAGCCTCTTGGCCACAGCATCTCCAGAATCTACCATAAAGAATCTCTCTCCTGTGGAACGATTATTTCTTTTCAAAGGATTCAGATGATTAAATCATGGTCACTCAAGGTAGTATCTATTCTTAAAGCTAACTGTGGCATTCAAATTAATCTAATTATGACAAGGGCATCTAGCCCACTGGCAGACCAAGGGACCACACAGGCATGCACTGGAGAAAGATATTTGTTGACCAACTTAGTGTTTTACTATCACATACTGCCAATCTGTTTATTCCCTGATAGAGGTTTTTTTTTTTTTCATATTGTTGTTTTGTTTTGTTTTTTATTATTTGTTTTCTTAATGTAGACTTTAAAGAGATCACATATTACAAATACAACCTGACTTTTTTATTTTTAAAAACAATCTGCACTTTGGAGAAAGTGTATTCACATATTACGTGGAGGACAAGAGATAATCGGAGTCCTCTTTTCCTTCCCAAAAGTGTCACTTAAAAAAGAACATAACCAATACTTAGAATCACAAATTACTGAATGGTGACTCGAGTTTGTCAAAGCTCTGTGATCAAGAATTCAAGCTTGACTAAGATTTTCTATAATTTTTTTTTACTTGGGGATACTTGAGCAGGCTTTAAAATTGGGGCTACTCAAAGAGGAGATGAGTAGTCTTCATGGCATTGAGAACCACCTGTGAGTTTAGTGTAGCATACTTTATGTGTGTCTGAAAGAGTGTTTACCTGGAATACTAGCTCATGAGAGCTCTGTCCCAGTGAATGACTAATTCCTTTATGGGTTCACAGTATGAAGAGAGGTATTGGAGGGCAGAAAGTGGACATAATTGGAGGAAGTGAGTCACTGAGGGTTTGTCTTTGGATTATTTTTTACCTGTGCACTTCCTATAACACCCCCTTTTCTCTGCTTCCTGGCCTCTATGTTGTGGGAAGCCCTTGTCTGGAATTCCTTCACTACCATGGTGGATGTGTGTTTTGGAAAACATGAGTGCCATCAAGCAATTTTGCTTTTAAATTGTTTTTGTGAGGTGTGAGGTTTGTTCACAGCTACACAAAACTCATCAACCCAGTAGCCAAATATGATAGTTAATTTTTCAATTGGCTGTGCAGAAAAAAATTGCTGTGTTTATGTATCTGTTTTGAAGTTACACAGTATGGATTTCATTTTGTACACTATCACTTATCCATTTTGTGATCTTTAGTAAGTATGTAGCACCTAGGATCTTAGGGTCTTCAACTTTATTCTGTGTAAAATGAGAAAAAAATAATATGTCACACAATTGCCATAAAAACAATTGGAGCAATGAATATCGTCCAGTTCTTTCATGGAATCCACTGCACAGTGGAAAAGAAGGAATATTATTATTTGTTTCCTGCTGTTGTTAATGCTGTGTCATTACCACACTTGGCTTAGTGTGAAATTTTCTAGGAATAATAATTATTACTATTTTTAGCCAACTAGCTGTTATCAACTGTATTTGGTGCAATACAGAGAGGCGTTTACCTAAACTGTATGTTACAGATATTTTCATTTTATAACTAGGTAAACTGGCTCAAGATATTATCATAAGTCAGACATGGTCAGAGCCCAGAAAGTGAACATCCTATTTACATACTTCTATTCTAGTCACTGATGCTCTGACACCTGTTCTACTAAAGAGGGGTGTTTTCAGTTTCCTTCAATTCTGTGGGGTGACCCACTGTTTATTTTTAAGGTTCATGTAGGCATTTGAAGTTTGTGGATTCTTGTGAATATTTCTGGAGGAGTGATTAGTGAAGCAGACTGACTGAAAAACCTATACTTGATCTGAACCGTTTCTCTGCCATGTTAAAGACCTGGAGCATGCCTGAAGTCTCTTAGACACAGGAAAAACTCTAGGAACTGGAGAACACCAAAGATAGCATTTACCAGCTATTCATTTTCAATAAGAGCCTGTCCTCATTGGATAGTCTTTCACATTCTATCTCAATAAACTAGAAGAAAAACAGTATATTTCTTTCCAATCTATCTATGTGATTATACACGCATATTTATAAAACTTTAAGTGAGGCCTCTACTAATATCAGAATTCACACAGACTCATATAATTCCATTATTTACATAAGTGTCTTACTACATTTGCAGGAAGTTCCAAACTATGCAATCAATACAAAGAAGTCTTTTCAGTGAAAAAACGCATAGGTCCACAAATTTATTTTACACTGTCCATTTGTAAAGCACAAGTTTAATTTTAAAACAGATATTTTCCAAAACAGCAACATGCTTTTCATAGGCTAGTGATGTGAAGTCACAACCTGACCGATAACATTCAGGTCATGGGTAAACATATGGTCTGCCACATTGACTCAATTAGCCATCCATCAATGTAATTGCATAATACATCAGAAGAGGTAGTCTCCAGCCAGTGAGGGTTGGCATCCCCTATTAAATTTAACAGGAGAACTATCATTTTGACATATCTTATTTGGCTTTATATAATTTAAAATATTTTTAAAATGCATTTGATATTTCAATTCATATGTCTTTTTTTTCTGAAGGAAATTCTTGATGACTTAAGTTGGAGCTTCTGATTAAGAATTTATTCTAATATTATCATGTGTCAATAAAAATCATGGCTTAAAAGAATTGTACTTTAACTAAATCTGCTGTGCTGAAATTAGAAAGTATATCATTTACAGATTAGGTAAATTATGTGTAAAGCTCACAGGTTGGGCAGATTTGTGGAGTCATCACAGATGTTGTGCCTTTCTGGAATACTATATATAACAAAATCATAATGAAAATCTACTAAGTAATTTTTAGAAAATTTATTATATTTTTAATTTCTTTATTGTGTGTGCATGGAGGGGGTGTCATGTGTATCATGGAGCATGTGCAGAGGTCAGAGAACAACTCAAAGCCGTCAGTTCTCTCTTTCAATGATGTGTGTCCTGCGGATCCTGTGGATCCAACTAAGGTCTTCTGGTTTGGAAGTAAGCACCTGAACACACTGAGCTATTTCCCTGGCCCCCTACTAAGCAAAATTTTAAAACACTATTAGTGAGAATTAGCCTAAATTTGGAGAATGATAGTGAAAGAACTTAAAATCATGAACAAATAAAGCATATTAGACTAATACTTGGTAACTAAGTAGTTCTAGCTAAATTAGGAAATGCCAGATGCAGGCAGTGTTCTCCCCTTTGGAACAGTTCCATGTGAAAAATACTATGTGGATTTACCTAGGAGCCTTAGAAAGGAAAACAATTTAGGATGATGTAAGGGGAGCCTTTCCTACAATACGTACAGTTGACATTATATTTTAAATAAAGTATTGTACTTTATAACTAAGCATGGACCAGAACTCCACCCAAAATGAATCTAATGATGTCACTAAGTTTGTTTTACTACTTTTTTCAAGCTTTGATCTCACTCTGCTGTTATGTTTTTCTAATTTATGTTTGTTTCATATAAAATCTAAGTAAGTTTCAGATTTTGTTTTTTTTTAGAACACACATTTTAGAGAAAAATAAATCCACAAATGAATAGTCATCTAAGAAAAATAAATGCTAACAGTATTCACCTCATAACCAATCAAAAGCTGCATTTTGTATCTGTACACAAAAGCTGATAAATTGTGGTGGGATACAGTAAAAAGAAAAAAATATGTAGACAGTAAGGGGAAGAAATGAATAATGCAAGGTTGTTTTAGTTGCAGAAATATAACTAGTTTCATTATCACCTCTGATGAAAATGAAATTATTTAAAAATGAAAACAGCCACTGCCCTAAAAAAATTCTGCATTATTAAAACCAATGTAAAAAGCCAACATCTATATAAATACTGTTTACTATGTAAGCCCAAATGATAATGGAAATTGTCAGTGCTTCCTATCCTTATTCTCTTCTTTTGACAATAAGTCTTATAGAGTATTAATTTTTTTTAGATTTAAATACTTTAATTGCAGGACTGAAGAGATGGCTCAGTAGTTTGCAAAGAACCTGTATTCGGCTCTCATGATGCATACTGGAGCTAACAACCATCTGTAACTCTACTTTCAGGGCATCTGGTGTACTCTTCTAGATTCCCTGGGCATTGCAAACATATGGTACACTTACATGCATCCAGACAAAACATTCATAGACATAAAATAAAAATAAATAAATCAAAAATTTAAAACATCATACACATTAATTGATGTGCTGTGATAAAGTCACCATATGTTCAAATCTGAAAACCTGGCCGCGTTTGTTACCATAGCAGTTTAACATTTGCAATCCACTCCCCACCATTTATTCTGTCTTCAGTTCTACTTAAAGCCTAGGCCAATTTTCTCTTCTTCCTCACCTTGAGAGCTAATGAGTTTAAATGTGTGATCGGGAAGCCGCAGCACTTAAGGTTTGGAGTCAGGATAAAAATCTATAGAATCAACGAGAGAGCTCTGTCTTGCTTCCACGGGAAGAGTAGTGTACACAGGACCTCGTCAAGTCACCAGGTGAGAAAATTGTCATGGAGAACTTCTGTTTGTATGAAATTATGTTACTCCGTGGAAAGTGTAATTTTTGAATTGAGTAATGCAAATTAAATCTAAGTGAAATTATCTAACAGGTAATAAGAAGTAACAATAAAAAATTGGAACTGAAAATTTCAAGAGTTGGCCAGCTACAGAATAACTTAAACTGCCATATTCTGCTAGTGAAATGGTTAATATTGCAGCCACGATATAAAAATTCAACAGTGTCATTCAACAGTCACTGAGAATATGATCTAATTATCCCACTCCTTTTACCCCCCACTGAAGAAATGAAGTCTATCTTCGCACCAAAATCTCTTTGTGACTATTTATAGGTTTATTTATAATAGGCCTAAACCAGAAAAAAGGCTCAAAAACTCTCAGTTGAGTGAAGAAAGAAAATGTGGTACGTTCATATAAAGCAATATTCCTGAACAATAGAAAAAAGTTAGCTGCTGAAAACACAGCGAAGTGTGTGAATGTCAATGTATTAGAGCAACAGAAAGAAGCCAGACACAAAGAACATAAGACAGAAAGGAGAAGCCAGAACATAAGGATCATTTTCTCAGTTCAATTTGTATGACACTAAAATTGACAAAACTCTAATTGAAAACCCAAGATTACTGGTTAAAAGAGATTAGGAGTAGAAGAAAGGTTTAGATACAAAACAGTAGCCCAGAGAAGTTGAGATATGATGTGCTGTTCTGCACCACATAGATAAAGGTAAACAAGGCTTAGCAAAATGAATGGAACTGTGTACCCAATGAAGATCAATGTCAAAATATGAAAAGCATATACCTCCCTTGTAATTAGGGACAGGGCAAGTAGCGGGACTCTGGAACAGAAAAACGCATGACTTTCTTTTCTGGAGCAGTGCAGCACAGGAGTATAGATTCTGAAGTAGAGACAGAGAGGCGAGATAAACAGATATGTGGCCATGTAATGGCTATATAAGAGACAAAGATACAAAACAGGTGGTCCAAGGTTGAACTAGGCAGTTTCTTGGCAAATGTACATCAGCACTTAGAAATGTTGAAGTGGTGTAATTACATGTACATAAATTTAAATGCATAGCATAAGTATGACAGATGAATGTATATTATACTATCTAACTCACTCATAGCTATTTACTTAAAATAATAGAAATCTTATATAATATTATTATATAATTATTATACCACATGTATAGATTCTATACATAATTATTAAGTTTATTATGCACTTTGATGTCCATACACGAGTGGGAACGTTACATCCACAGCCAGGTTTCGTGGTCAAGGCCAGCTCTCTCTTGGGCTTTCCTCAGTTCTGGCTTGTCCCTTGCCTCTGTCCTGTCCCTGCCCTGAGGAGCTGTCTCCTCTGAGCCTTTCTGGCTTCTCTCATCTTTTTTCCTACACACACACACACACACACACACACACACACTATATATATAGAGAGAGAGAGAGAGAGAGAGAGAGAGATTGTCATAATAATGTGCTAACAGGCCAAAATGTGTTGCCCTAGTTTGCTTCTCCATTGCTGTGATAAATCACTCTGACCACAAGAGCTTGGAGGCAAAGGGTTTGTTTCCTCTTATACTTTCAGATAACAGTTTATCACTGAGGGCACTCTAGGCAGGAACTCAAGGCAGAAACCTGGAAGCAGGAATGGAAGCAGAGACCCTGGAGGAGCACTGTCCTGGCTTTCTTCCACTGGCTTGCAAGGCAACCTTTCTCATGCAGCTCAGGTCCACCTGCATAGGGATGGCACTGCCCACAGTGCCACTGTCTACATCAGCTAACAACTAACAAAACCAACAGGTCAGTGTGATGCAGAGAGTTCCTCCACTGAGGTTCCCTCTTCCAAAGTGTCTTTAGTTTGTGTGTCAAGGTGACAAAAACTAACCAGCACTAGTATTAACATAAAGATTATACAGTTATAACCTATCAACTACTGTACATATATGCATATAATGGATATAGATCAATATCAATTCTTAATTTCTTAGGTACTCTAATGCTTATTTTAAATCAGTAAATGGCTCATGTACTTGGATCCTTTTCTGAAATTTCAGAATGTGATTGAGAGGGGCTGGAAGCTGAGCTAAATTAATAGGTCTTTTGATAGGGAGACTATGAGGGGACCTCCTACGAATGACCCAAATCGGAGGCCATCAAAGAGCTTATTTAACAAGATGAGATGGTATCAATAGTATGGAGGAGAGTGGAAAAGTGGAGAGGTGGAGAGGAAAGATGGAGCATCTATAGAATTGGTATAATCATTAACTATATTGATAGCAATAGGAGGCAGTTTTGTCTGTGTTTTAGTGTGTGTGTGTGTGTGTGTGTGTGTGTGTGTGTGCGTGCGAGCACGTGCATGAATGCTTAAATGGATCCACAGAGTAGACAGAATGAGATAAGTGAAGATCTGAAAGCTGAGATCATGAGAAGTAGTGCTTTGACAGTAGCTGAGTGGTTCAGTGCTTGCCTAGAATAGAAAATGCCATGGGTTCAATTCCCAGCACGTATAAAAGTATGAAAGTGCTTAAGGCACCACACTCTTGGCTTTGTTCATAGTTTTCACACCCCCCATTAATCTATCATATTATGAAAGGTATGATATTAATGTAAAGAGAGAGGAGCACAGGAGAAGTTCACATGAACGTCACATACCCTTTTGTAAAGAAATGTGAATACATTTCTCAACAGACCAGAGGGGCCAGAAACAAGGGAAAACTTCGAGAACAGACTAGTTCATCTTTGCAGAAGGTCCAGTCCCTGCTGTGAACTAAGTCCACCCTGCACCGGTGTCCTCATCCAACAGAGGTGCTACGGGTACTGTCAGGGTGGCTTTATCATCTGGTTGTAATGACAAGGAAGTTTGCACTTAGCCCAAGCCCTAGGTGAAAGTTGAAGTCTTCTGACAAAAGGATTAAGCCTTTAGCTCCAAGGGAAATATTGAACAAAAGAGAACACGCCATCAAACACAGTGCCTTTTAATTGCCATTATGACTTATAGACATAAAAGTAAGAAGAGACCCTAAGATACCATATGCCTTTCAACTAAGATATTCATTTGCTAATTCTTGAGGCTTCATTTTCTGTCCTCATACAAAGGCAGTGTCCAGGGGTATTACCAGCATTTCACAGTCCTTACATACTTGCCCTAATCACAATATTCAAACCAGCATGACATCAGGACATCTGCACAATTTCAAGATAACTCTGTTTACTGGGACATTTGGTCACTACATTAGTGGATGAAATAAAAGACAGATAAGACCAACAGGTTTTAAAATGATGCCTAAATGGTGTGCAGAATAAGCCAGAAGTATACAGGAGAGCTGTAGAAGAGAGTAGATTGCTTTTCCATTGTTGCCATAAAAATATCAGAAAAAAAGTAGTTGCTTAAGACAAATTCCTTTTTATTATCCTACATTTCCCAAGGGTTTGAAGTCTGGACAGACTGGAGTTCAGCCAGTTGTTCTAGATCTCAAAAGGTAGAATTCATGACCTATCTTCTTTCTGGAAAGAAGATGGGAAAGGAAAGAATCTGCTTCCCTGTTAACACAGGTTGTTGCTAAAAACTGCAGTTATTGCTATTGTAGGAATGAGGTGTCTGTTTCGAGAAGGCTGTTAAGTAATGTTTTCATTATCCCCACTCAAAGCTCTCCTCCAGTCTTTGAGCTAGCCTCTATATCTTGAGCCAGCAGGGGAACATCAAGAGCTTCACACTTTCAGATCCTCTCTTTCTCCCTGTTCTGCCTCACTGCTTTCCTTCCTCTTCTTCCCCATTTACCTGACTCTACCTGGAGAAAAGTTCTTTGTTTTTAAGGATTCAGGAAATTCAGTAAGACTTAAGCAGATAATCCAAGATCATTTCTTTATTGTAGGGTTAAAAACCTTGATTATACATATGGATATCATTTATTTATTTATTTATTTATTTATTTATTTATTTATGAACTTATTTATTTTTTAACTGTAACATAATGTGACTTTCAGTGCTGTCAACTTGACACATTATAAAATCACCTGGGAATAGTCTCTATGTGGGATTTTCTAGATTAGGTTGACCTGTGGGCATGCCTGTGAAGTTAATTGTTATGAGAAGACCTAGCCTACTGCTAGTGGCACCATTCCCTGGGCAGGGAGGCCTGAACTGTATTTGATTAAAGAAACTGAGCAGAACACCAACTAGCAATGACGTAAACATGCATGCATTTATTTCTGTGTGCTCTTGACTGTGGATGTGATGGAATTTTCTTCTTCAAGCTCTTGTCACTATGACTTCTCTGCAATAACCAGCTGTAACCTGGAATTGTGAGCTAAATTAAACTCTTACTGCCCTCAGTTGCTTTTTGTCCAGATGTTGTATCCCAGGAACAAAAATCGGAGCACAGGACGTAGACACAGATTCCCATAACTAGGGTATGGCTATTTTTGTGGGAATCGTTATTCTGATACCATGCTGAGCCATGGATAGAAATTAGTAAACACAGATGGCAATACAAAATGTTGAAAGGTGCATATCTAAATCAGCATTATCTGCAGCTGATTTTTGTGTGTTGCTGGGGCATAACAGTGAGAATTGTGGTTTTTCCAAAAGGCCCTGGAATAGGTAAATGACCGTTTGAAATTTGCTAAGAAAATTAAAAACATTCTCTCCAGTTCTAACTTGCCAAATCTTTCTTTTGTGTTCTTTATCTCATTTAGACTTGAGCCCACTTACTCTAAATTAAAGGCTTTGTTTTCATTTTTGTCACATTCTGTTATTTTCCCTCAGATAATCATTTGACAAATCATATCCCTTATTTTTGCAACACGCCTATGCAAATATTTCTATCACAAAATATTTTTCATTTTGTCTTTGTTATCTGTATATATTTGATCGACTATAACCCAAAATTGGTAACATTCAATAATAACTAACATGCCTGCCACATTCAAAGAATTAAGGAAGAGCTTGGTAGAGATAATTGACTGTTCACCTGCCATCTGTTGGGGCATAATCCTCAAGATACCTTCCTTACTTGCTTATCACTTCAGCTTGGATAGATGACTCATCTAGAACGTAGGCAGACATACTTATCTCATCATGAAGTGTGTCTGCATAGACTTCGCAGCCTGGTGTTTTTCTGGTCAAGAAGAGGAATATATGAAAACAAACCTCAATGGGATACATTTACCAGTTGTTTTAGTTACTGTTTTTTTCTTTGACAAAACACTGACCAAAACCAACTTTGGGAAGAAAGGGTTGATTTTATCTTATACCTCTAAGGTCACAGTTCACCCTGAAGAAAGTCAGGGAAGAAACTCAAGAAAGGACCTGGAGGCAGGAGCTGAAGCACAGACCATGGAGGAGTGTTGCTTACTGACTTACTTGTCTGGTTTGTGCCCATTCTTCTTTTTTGTACAACCCAGGACCACCTGCACAGTGGTTACAAGACCCACAGTGGGCCGAGCCCTCCAACATCACTTATCTACCAATAAAATGCTTCATGCCTACAGGCCACTTCAGTGTAGATTTCTCAACTGAGTTTCCCTCTACTGAGATGTGTCCATCTCATAGCTGTAACTATCCAGCACACCAGCTATTATTCACATCCTGTTTACTATGGTCTTGTCTCAGCTTCTTTTCTTATTGCTATGATAGACACTTTGACAAAAACAGTGAACAAAGGGTTTTTTTTTTTTAGCTCAAAGTTCTGGGTTACACTCCATCGATGGTGGGGAAGACACAGTGGCAGGAGTGACTGAACTCGTCACACTGCATCCATAATCAAGAGACTTTGTAAGGAATGCATGCTCAGCTCGCTCTGTCCTTTTCATTCAGTTCAGGACAGAACCCATGAAATGGTACTCCCTACATTGTGTCTTCCCATCTCAGTTAATCCAATTAAGAAAATCTTTCATGAGCATGTCCTCAGATCAATCTAAATTCACTCAGTCACTCATTGAGACTCCCCATCTGATTCCAGATCCTGTCAAGTTGTCCACATTAGCCATCACCTGCTTCTTTAGCTAAAGGTAGTTAACCCAAGTCACCTGATGAAACTCAGAGTCTATGGAAGAGGGGAATCTATACAAGCATGACTGAAAGGAATCATATTTAATTTCAGAGTATAGAATGCAACAGTGTACCTCAGTGAGCCCTAGTGATTCATTTTCTTCCTGTGCATGTACTATATTCATCTGCTACTTTCCAAAATATGCAGAATTCTATCTAATTGAGTTTTGTCAGCTAAATCAAGTGGAGATGATGATGATGATGATGATGATGATGCTTGAGTGTGGGTCCTCTCAATATAAAGAGGCAGAAACTAGAAATAATTGCATACAGCTGTGTACATAGAGTCACTAAAACAGAAAAACAAGATATTTATTCCCACTAAAAAGAGGAAGAAACTGAGCACAAACAGTAATTGGCCTATAGTAATTAAAAACCTGGTGGACATGACAGTAATGCCTTCCTGAGGGCCCAGGTATGCTCACCACAAGCATTTCTGCATACTGTCAAATCATCTGTTACATCTACCCTCCCAAATTTATTATTATTATTATTATTATTATTTTCTTTCTACTTTGGTTTTTTTCTAAAATTTTATGCATGTACATACACAATGTGTCTTCATCATATTCATCCTCCACTCCCTCCCTCCCTCCAGCTGTCCCCCAACATAATCTTCTACCTGAATCCCAATTTCATGTCTTTTCAAATGATCCACTAAGCTCAATTACTGTTGCCCATATGCACATGTATATGGGACTATGTACTATCTATTACCCCACTGATCTTCAGGGTTGACTCATCTAGCTGGCTAGATGGGTATTGCCTCCCTCCCTCACTGCTTCATGTGCATCCCTCCTGAAGTAGCATTCAGTCTGTGGAAGAGAAGGACTTTCCCTGATGGAGAGCAGTCAAGGGTATACAAGAAACTGCCTGTGGTCCTCTAGTAGAACTTCCAAACACACTCTCAAATTACTTTTGTTTTCTTAATATAAAATGAGAATTGGCCCATATTTTCAGCTGAGTGATTTTTCTTCTTTCTCACAAACTTCTTTTGGAATTGACCATTACTCTCAGTTCAATTTTCTTAAAATTTTGAAAGTGCTGGGAATATACTGAAGATTCTCAGTGGCTTCTTCACCTAGTCTCTAAGGCACATTGTTTAATCTTCTACATTGTCAAATGGGGTCCTTTCCTATCCTAGGCTTAATGTTCATTATGATGGCACATGTTAAAGCCAATGCTCATAATCTGATCTTCATTTAGTTAATCTTAGAGATGGGAAACAATTTTGCTTTTAGAACCCAGAAAGTCATGACTTCTCTATAGTTTCCTTAAAGTTTCCTTGAATTATTGAACACTTATTTCATTGACTTGTATAATATTTCTAAGATTTTATAATAGAAATATAAAAATATCCAGTGGCACTAAGGATATTCTCTCCAGAAATTTTAAAGGAATCACTAATAATTTCTTTTATGTCCCTTTATTTGACAGTCATTAATTATTCTGTGTTATAAAACATGGCCCTCTATATTTATAGCATCTATTAGAAATTTTCTTCATGCCCCTAGGGCTTTCAGCTGTCATCCAGTACCAAAGATACCCTGTATATTTTACTGGGCTTTTATGATAGAGACCTATTTCTGGGTACTAGTCTGCTGGAATCATTTCTAAGCACTAATTTGTTTTACAACTATATACCCATGTGTAAGAAGCCACCTAAAACTTCAATGGTCTCAGATAACAAATCTGTGCATACTGTGTAATATTAGCATGGCTTGATTGAGACAGCATGTCTGTACCCAACTTTATATCTGCTAAGGTTGGGTGTCAACCAGGACCTCTTTCATGTGCCCAATCCACATGTCTAATGCCCTAGTGTGGTTACAGAGCATTTGGACCCAGACTATGTGGCTCTTCTCTCTCTCTCTCTCTCTCTCTCTCTCTCTCTCTCTCTCTTTCCTCCCACTCTTTCCCTCTCCTTTCCATATCTTCCCAGACACTCGGATCTAGGCTCAAAAAGGAATATCATAAGTAAGCAACCTCCAATATGCTCAGGCTCACTGATCTCCACTTTTGTAATGTTTCTCATGTCCCACTGGGAATGCTAATGGTATTTAGTCAAGAGCATTAATTAGAAAGAAAACACAAAGGTGTGGCCTCCAGGAGGCTTAGTTAATTGGGGATCACATACAGGAGGGAGCGTCTGCCTTAAGATTCTCAAAAAATACTTATTCTTCTTTTTCAGTCTTCTCTTCCTCATCCACTCTTAAGAATGTTATTTCATATAGTCATTTAAGATTTAGTAATTCACAGATAAGGTATGTGTGTGACCAGTTGTGCTACTCTGTAATAGACTCCATCTGGTGCAAAAGAAGCTTCTTTGATGAGTGGTAACTGGATATTTGTCTGTAAGTATAAGTTTACATATTTTGCACTTAGTAAGAAATCACATTAGCCTAGGGAGATGATAGTCTCGGGGTTTTCTGTAAGATCTATGACCTTTACAGTTTTGTGCATTTGGCTATGTTTACAGTACCACACTTGAGATTTTTTCCCATTGTGTGGACTTTTAGTCCAATTAGGTGGCTACTGTTTGACCGCAAGATAAACGTGCCACTACTGCATCAATGTTGTATGCTGTGCAGGTCATTGATGTAGTTCTTTGGTCTTCGAGCCAGGGCTAGACAATCGATTGATGTTCTCCCTTAGCAGCTTGACTAGTGCTCTTCAAAATTATGAGAGTTAGCCTTCAGGGGAATTGGCTTCCTGCTCAATTCCAACTCCATTGCTCCAAGTTCTGTGTTCGAAGTATGTTCTGTCTTCAGAAAGAGGATCTTACTTTCAAGTTCTGGGAGGCAATCAGATCTGTGGCAATAGCCTGTGTAATTTTGGGAGTCTCTTGAATCACCCTGGATAACTACTCAAAGGAAGACTTCTGTCTGATACTGTTTCTTCATATATAGCCTTCAGCTATACACATGGACTCATTTAGAGATATTGTATGTGCAATTTGTCATTAGGTTGTTGGACTAACATGATTCCCTCTGGTTTTTTTATACTAGCTAGGCTCTCTCTCTCTCTCTCTCTCTCTCTCTCTCTCTCCCTCCCCCCATCTAACCCTTCCTCCATGCCTTCCTTATTTAAAGCATCACCGTTTTTCCCATTTCTCCCTTGATAATGCCTGTCTTCTATCATCCCACTCCTTGAATTCTTGAACTCCTTCTTTCCCTTTATCCCCAAAGTTCCTTGTTTAACCCCCCCCATTTAAATACCCCCATTTTGTTAATTTCTCTCTGTCTCCTACTGTTGTCAGGTTCCTTCTTTCCCTTTATCTCCCTGGTTCCTTTCCAATATCCTGATTCCTGCAATTACATCAGGATACATACTCACACATAAGGATTAGGTGCTAGGAGTCACATGTGAGGGAGAACATATGCTATTTGAATGTATTTTTGTCTTTCTAAAATACAGATATTAGATAAGTCATATAATTTATTATAAATTGCATAATTCATTACTTAATATTTTATCATAGCTAAATATAAAATATTTTAAGTACATTCCTTCCATTATTCCCTAGCATACTTTTCTTAGTAGTAATAAGTATTGAGTGCCTAACACCCATGGTAGGTTCTTTATGCAAAACTTCATGAAGTCACAGTTTGCAGTGTGCAGACGCTAGGGTAATAATCCAGGACCTGTGGTTTTCAAAGCATAAAGCACTAATGACCTCATGCTATATGCTCTATCTCCTTATTTTTTATTTCTGAAATACTTCTCTATGTCACTGTTATTCTATAGAGCAACATTCATATCCAAGGTCTTTCAGATTAATTTCTAGCTCCAGTTTCCAGTGTCATCACAGTTCAACAAGCACCTAATGCATTCCTGGACTCTATCTTTGCTCATGCTCATATGTTCATGAAATGGTTCTCTGCCTGGAGTGAGGAAACACTACTTATTTCCAGCATCACAAATGAAACATCACCACATCTGTTGTCATTTATTCAACAGCCCTTACCTTACCCTCTCTCTTGTTATGGTGACCACATATTCTGATCTACTCAAAACCACCTTTATGTGATCCTTTTGCTTTAATGTAGCTATTAGTAGTGATTTTACTTGCAACTCTCAAAAGAGGGCCATGTTAGGAGATGAGAAATTAGATGGACACTCTTAACTACACAGTTAATCAAACCTTCTTCTGAATGCTGAGACTGTACTATTAATATTTCTATCAGAATATTTATACTATATATGCTGTTTCTACTACAAACGGAAGCACCAGAATACATGGTTTGTTACTTTCTGTCTCCCAGGTCTCATAATATCTGTATAAATGTTTCTGAAATAAACAAAAGGTGGGAATACTCAGAATAATAAAACTCCATCCATAGTCCACCAACTGGCAACAATGAACTATACACAAGTGGTACCAGATACTGGAAGCTGTGAGTTCACCAAATCCAAGTTAATCAAATGCCAAAAATTAGGGAAAATTGATCTTTTAACATATTGACTATTTAACAATTGAATTTTTAGAGAAACTGGCATCTTATGAATTCATTGTTAGTAAACTTCACAGTGCTCCCTCTGTGTGATTGTCTTGAGTTAACTTATAATTGAAGCTCTTTATTTTGAGTTATTGCTCTTTGGGGAATAGGGAGTAAGGAAAGCAAACTAAATTGTGTATAGTTCAGTTTCTTTCCATATTTTTCAAGATGGTAAATGATACTTTTTTTGCCTTTACTTTCTTCACTCTTTGTGGTCAGCCTAACCATTTTTACCTTTGAAAACAAAAATGTTATCTTAATCCAAAACCATTTTAAAGTTATCCAGAATTTAGGGAAAGCCTACAAGGTATATATGCATTATAATGTTCCTAGTTCCTCCTTCCTATTCAAAGCATTTCTTTTCATGTGTTAATTCAATAGAAAATAGACCAGCATCAAGTCTCTCTTTCTAGTATGTACTCCACACTGAGAACATGATAAATGTATTTATTCATTTTAACCAAATATTCTGCCACAACAAAACAATTTAGAAGCCCCATGGAGTTTGTCATAATGGGATTTTACCTGCACTTTGATTGAATTAAAGTATCCCATATAGAAATCGGCTATTTAAACATCATCTACAAAGGCCTGAATCATGATGTTTTTCTCTGAAGGACTACATTATTTACTGTAGTTTTGGACAGAGACTAATTAATCCACGTTTTGGATGGCACCACTGCTGGTTTCTGACAATATGCTCCGCATCCCATCACTCACATAATTCTTTGCACGGAAAACCCACATGAAATTTTCGAGGCAGGTATCCACATGCATTTCTTGGAAATAGCTTAGGCTTTTCATTATGCCTCTGATGTTTATAGGAGGATATTTTTTTCATATTCCTATCATTTATTTAGAATCAGAAATTTGTTTACACAATTTTATTCTACTCATTTACCTTTCTTCCCCAAATGTGTTTTAATAAAGATAGTAAATACAGCATGATTACCTTATAAAGTCATAACATCAACTGAACGAAAGTAGAATAATAAGCAATGATCACCAGAAAGCATCTCATTTTGATTATTTTAGCATTTGATTGAGGTTTTTGCCTAAGGCAAAGCCAGGAGCATCATTTATTTCAAAGAGGTAAAAACAAGGAACTAAGCACATTTTGCATTGAAAATTATTATGCAATAGGGGAATGAGTAGTAGAAAGGAAATTTATATTCCCGTGTGCATTCTTTCTAACCTTTTGGGACATCCTAGTGGCCATGGGACATTGTTATCCTGGATGTTATGCAAGTCTAACAGCAGCTCAGTCTGAGGAGCCAATGATTGCACACATCTTTGTAATAACATCAGATTTCCATGTGACAAGACATTTGCTATTATATGTTATTTTTTTAATTGCAAAGCTGATGAGTTTACGTCAACATATTTCTTTCTCCTGCTCCTTCTGCTTGTCAGCTGAAGCTAGATTGATAAAATGCAAATGAACAAATCATTAACGAGTACTGGTTATGAATCTCTCAGGCAGTTCAGGACCCTATCAAATCCTGCACCTATTACTTTGTGTGATTGATGTACTATTGTAAGTGATTGT
Organism: Nannospalax galili; assembly: GCF_000622305.1. NCBI lineage: Eukaryota > Metazoa > Chordata > Mammalia > Rodentia > Spalacidae > Nannospalax > Nannospalax galili. Next base: position 6,719,116 of record NW_008351958.1, on the reverse strand, counting down.
TCCTGATCTTATTAAATCTTATTGATTTTTTCCCCAGTTTCTATTTTATGCAGGGCCAGGCTTGGACTATTATGAACGTTGCTGAACACTGTTAATCAAGCTTACACAGCTATTTTGATGGCAAACAATTAGAACTCTGCAGCCCTACCTTGCAATTAGCTTCAGGGATATGGACCTCAGCACCGTAATAATGAAAAAGACCTCCTTCCAGCACAGTAATGAGATTTACAATTATGACCCCAAATAACCTCCGAGAAATAACAAATCTGCAAATTTAGATGTGTTTATCAATAATTTTCTCCCTTTTCATGAAAATGAAATTGAGAATTTTTCTCAAAAGCATTTTCCAGAAAAGAAATCATTCTTCCTGTCTTTGAAATACATCACAAAATGAAAGAAGTTCTGATTACATTAATTGTAAATGCTTAACATAGTAACTAAATTACAAATGCACACACGGATTAGAACACTGTCATGTCATGTACCAAATGGTAGAATAATTTTCATCCCTTCCAAATAGGACTGTTGAGTTTACTAACAAAAATTTAGGACACAAATACTATCCATGTTTGCATTAGTTGGTTTATTCACACAATAAGATTTGTCAAGGAACCACTGAAGAACGGGACTACATAGAATCTTGGAATCATACCAAAGACAGCAATATTATTTCTTGCTCCAGATGTACTTCTTAATAGAACAAATGAATAATTCAGTTTTGCTAGAGTATTGATTTCATTTTATCTGAGGAAATCTCTGTAAATTATTTTCCAAACTTTCTATTTATAAATTATAAATTCTTACTTCAGTTATATTTTAAATAATATTTATTGACTATACTTTGAAAAGTTTGTATGTGTAAATGATGTATCCTGATCACCTCCAACCCTACTCTGCCCTTCACTCCCTCCAGGGTCTCCCAACACATTTCCTTCCCAACTTCATGTCTTTAAAAATAATTAGAAAGATAGATAGATGATAGATAGATAGATAGATAGATAGATAGATAGATAGATAGATAGACAGAGATAGAGATAGAGATAGAGATAGAGATAGAGATAGAGATAGATAGAGATAGATCCCACTGAAGTCAATTAGTGCTGTCCATACATGGGTGTGGGGCCATTCACCAAGGCAAGGGCAATGTAACAGTGGCCACACCCTGGAAGAAAAGTGACTCTTTCTTGCAGCCTCAATCAACTTCCAGTAGCTCCTCGGGGAGGGAGGAGCTTCAGTAACACATCCATGCTGGAATTTCTAACTGGATTGATCTTATGCACGCCATGTGCTGGTAACCACAGTTGCTGTGAGCTCATCTGTGTAACAGTCATATCGCACACAGAAGACAGCAGTTTGTAACACTCCTCCTCATCCTCTGGCTCTTACATTATTTCTACCCCCTCTTCTATGATGTTCCCTGAGACTAGGAGTAGATTGATAATGATGTCTCATCTTCAGATGAGCATTCGCAGTCACTTATTCTTATCAATTTGAACAGTTATGAGTCTCTGCATTAACCACTACACAGTGAAAAAAGAAGTTTTTCAGCCCAAGTCTGAGTACAATGCAAATCTAGAAATCTATATGTATAAACATAAATATTTAGAAATCCATTGAAAACATGACCATTTAGCAAACAACAGCAGATCTCCTCAGGGTCTAGGATATGCTTACCCATGGAATTTTTACCATGTTTACAATAACAGGCATTCATTTCCTTTTTGTGGAGGAGACCTCAAAACCAATCAGAAACTGGTTGGTTAGCTCTGTAACTCTCATGTCACTATTCCACCAGTGGGCATACATCATGCCTAACAGATTAGCATTTTATCATGTAGGGTCCAGCACTGGGTAAGACCACATATGATTTTTCTACCCCAGCAGCCTGCATAGCATCTGCCAGCACTATGAAAGATAGAGCTAGCCAACAGAAAGAGAATTTACTGGTCAGTTTGAGATTGATTTCTTAATATCCTACAGTTGAAGTGTGTCGTATCTTTACCAAATAAGTCTTAAAATCTAGTTTTATTAAACAACCTTTTTTGTTTTGCAGGCTGGGGCCTCTTTAACAAAAAAATTCATAGTAATCCATATCTGACATGAAGATTTTCATTTAATCACCCATGTCTCCCGGGAGCAGTTTTGTTTACCCATTCATGGTACCTCTGTTCAAACTCCCCTTTTTAAAATGCTATTTTTAATTAGCTTACAAGCTAGTGTGTTTTCAAAAGGCTTCTTCATATAGCCTTAATTTTGGTTAAATCTACCTGTTTCTTTCTCCCATCCCCTACCTCCATTCCCACTTAAACTTTTAGTTCCCAATATTCTCCATATTCTTTCAATTCATATGTGTTTTATTGGTTCCTTTCATTACATTTTTAATCTTTTTTAATTTATTCATTTTTATTTTATGTGCACGCATGTATTGCCTGCATGTGGGTAAGTGTACCCATGTCATACAATGCCTGAGGAGGACAGAAGAGGCTGTTGGAGCCCCTGGAACTGGAGTTATGGACAGTTGTTAGCTGCCATGTGGGTGCTGGGGTTCGTACCTGGGTCTTCTGCATGAACAACCAGTGTTCTTAACCGCTGAACCATCTCTCTGCCCTCTCATTACATTTTTATTTGGGCTGCAAGATGATAGGTTTCCACATAGCTTTTTCATACACATCTTGTTGTGGTTAACCTTTTCCCCCTGTCCTTTCCCCATTCCCAACACCACACCCTCTTAAGCCATTGTGTCCCCAGTATTCTCCCTTTCGACTTTCATGTTGTCTACATTCTACTATCACCCCTCCTACAACATATTCCTCTCCCAGTGGTCTATTTCTAGTTTCAAGGTTTCCTTATGTACTTCAAGATAAACTCATAGAACAAAAGATTTTAATCTAGGACCCATATATGAGAAACAGGAGGTATTTGTTTTTGTGGGACTGTTTTGAAATTTTACTTAGTATAATTCTTTCCAGTTCTAACCTTCCACTGACCTGTAAATTTTATTTCATTTCTCTTTATAACTGTGTAAAATTCCACTGTATATACATACATATTTTGTTTCCCCACCTATAAGTTGATGGATATGTAGGCTAATTCCATTTCTGAGCTATTTCTGATCAGCAATGAGCACCAATGTGCGGTAGGAAATAAAGAAGTTGAGTTTGTGTTCAGGAGTGGCATAGCTGCATCATATGGAAGTTCTGTTTATATGCTTTTCTGAAGCTTCCAGACTCTTTTCCAGGGTGGGTATACTAGTTTACACACCACCAACAGTGTATAAGAGCTCCCCTTCCTTCACAGCCATGACAGTCTCTATAATTCTGGTAATGGCATTCTGACTGGGTGACTTCTTACTCACCCAGTGAAATAATTTTCTTTCTTTTAGAATACAGAGTCTAATGGGATTTTCCTTTTTTTAAATTTTTTTATTGAGCTTTTTTACATTTTGTGCATGCAACAATTCTAATCAAATTTAGAACCCCTCCCCATCCATGCCCCCCAAACCCCCCACTGGACCTCATGTATTCCAACATACATGTTATATCCTATCCAGATTTTTCATTTTACTCTATCTTTCCCCTTTTGGTCTTGGAAAGCTATGTATGCCTTTACCTATTTTTCCAGTATCTGCTACACTCTAATCTACTCCCTACATCTCCATTACCTTATTGCCTGGATTTTTTTCTCTCCTGTTTACAGTTGTCCTCTTTAACTCTTAGTTTTTACTTCACCCCTCAAACTGGCTGCATATTCCCCAAAACAATGAAATTAGCCAATCAACTACATTATTCTAAACGCTATAAAGTGACAGAAATCTACAATTCTTCCAGTTTATGCTAAAATTCTACAAACAAAATTCAACAACTGTGGCCAGTATAGTGAAACAAATGACTTTTTGAAGAACAGCATGGTTGATAGAGACTTGAAATAAATGGTTTAAGTTTTACAATGTCTGATTACCAGAAAAGGATTCAGACAGATTTCACCCACTCTGGAAGCAGTAATACCAGGCACAAGGCGAGGTTGATACAAGATTTACTTTGTGATAAAAGTCATGGAAATTAGTTGACTACAATTATTACCTCTCCTACCCATCATGGACTAGCTACATGTCTAAGAACTAAGTCAAGAACTATTCTGACTTTAGCTGCTGCTTTGGCTTTCTTGGTGGTATCTTGCATGAGGAAGAACAAAGAATAAGTTTTAGAGACAGTGAGTAATGGGCTTCGAGTCTTCTATAATATCACTTATGATCTGGCCTATGAAGTAGATTAACTGAGTTCTTCTGAGCCTGCATTTCCTTTAGTAACATTTAGGACTCATCAAGACCCACCTCCTATAAGTGATTAGAAATAACGTGCATTGCACTGCATTTACGCAGAAAAATGCCTACCTCTTTTCTGCTATCTTTTAGGAAGAGTATTTCTTCCAGAAAGCTTTGAAAGAAATAGTGTTCATAATCTTCCATCTTGCTATCCACCACCCATGTTCATTAGACCAGAGTCATGGCGTAATCCAGACAGAAATAGTCACTCACCTATTCTCTCAATTGAATATTCTAGCCTGTAATATCTAGGTTAGAGTCCTTATTAGTACAACACAAGACAAAAATAGAAAGTCTCTAAAGCCTACAAAGACGAGACAGTGGAGAATGGCTAGAAAGTAATGACAAGATGGAAAGACGGAGAGATCAAACACATGTGCATACTCAACAGGGGCCTAACACCACATATTCTCCAGTTTTCATGAGTCTCCAGGATCTCTATGTTTCAACCACAAACTTCTTTATCATCTTGACTTCATTTCAAAATTGTTTTTAGTTTGTTGTTTGAGCTAATTCAAATCCATAACTAATCAATAATAGTACATTATACATTTAATAAGGACAATAATAACATATTTAATGTTCTACAGAGCAACAGTTAACAAACCAGATGAAAAGGTTGTCATAGAAATTTTCCGAACACTTTCTTTATTGTAATAACCATTCAAAAATCTAAGAGTAATTTTTTTTCTTGTACCTGATACGTAAATTCTTTTAATTTTTGTGGATTTACTACAATATATTTTTATCATATTTAGATTTCCTAGCATGTCGATACCCCCTTTCCTAATTCCCAACCATGGTGAGGGAGAGGTTCAAGTAAAGAGACTGATAATACAGTAGGGTAAATGAAGATGTGGGGAGAGTAGCAACTAACACCTAAGATTTTAGAAAAAGCTATCTGTCTATTCTCTCTCTCTCTCTCTCTCTCTCTCTCTCTCTCTCTCTCTCTCTCTTCATATATATAGGCTACCAGAATCAGATTTGTGTTCCCACATGCCCTCTGGTGTGGGTTCACCCACTGGAGCCTGTGAGTCTCTCCCTTAAATGAAATTGAAGTTCCCCTTTCCCAGCAGTCCTCAGTTGTCAGTAGGAATTTCTGTTCCCTTTCCCCATCTATGCTGGGATTTTGCCTGGCATGAGCATATGTAGGACTTTTCTATGTTGTCAGTATTGCTGTGAGTTCATATGAGTAACTGACCAGCTATCTGTAAAACTCTGTTTCTTTGTGATCATCCATCTCTTCTGGCTCTTAGAATCTTCAGCCCCTTCATCCACAATGATTCCCGAGTCTTGGGAGGAAGAAGTTTGATATAGGACTCCTGTTTGTGAATTAATAGTCTGCAGCTTCTTACTCCTATGTTTGCCAGTTGTGATTCTCTATGTTAATCACTATCTACTGTATAAGGAATTTCAACTCTGCTAAGAGTGGAAAGATGCATTAATCTATGGGTATAACAATGTCATTAGAAACCAGTTTAATACCATATCTCCTTAGCAGAATAATTACATTAGGCATTTTCCCATGGTCTGTGGGCTACCTAGCACAGGTTCCTAGGCCTGATAGCAATGTAATGTATATGCTCCATCCTGTGATGCAGACTTTAAATCTAATTAGAAAGTCATTGGTTATGCCTTTAATATTCATGCTACTCTTGCTCCACTGGGCATATATTCCTGGCCAGTTGCTGTTGTAGCTTACAGTGTTCAAGGCTGGATAAGTTTCATGCTAAGTTTTCTGTTCGGGCAGTATGATAGTTTGAATCTGTGTCCCCCATAGGCTCTAAGTATGTCAACACTTAGTCCCTAGTTCATGGCACTATTTAGGGAGAGTCACGAACCCTTTAGCAAGTGTGGCCATACTGGAGGAAGCACATCACTAGGGATATGTTTACAAGTTCTTAAGCCTTGCTGAGTTTCCAGTTTTTCTTTGCTTCCTGTGTCTGTTTGAAGATGGGAGCTTGAACCTTTCTGCTCCAGGCACCTGTGCTGCTATGCCTCCCTGCCATGCTAGACATGACCCCTCTGGAACAATCTTAAGCCAAATAAATTCTTCTCATACTGGCAGCCAAATTTTGCAGTGTCCACATGGTGCTGGATTTAGAGGCACGAAGTATACAAGAGTAATAAGATCATTGGTTCTTCCTTGGAAGTTTCAGAGAGGTGTCAAGGCCAGACCATGTGCAATAGAGGAATCCCTGCATAGAAAATGCCCTGACAGGCCAAGAGGTCCTGGGACACAAAATACATTACCTCTGGGGCTGATACCACTTTCTGTAGCAGTTCTTGGCAGACATCATGGCTCCAGCATCACCAACATCTTGGGGTCTCCTTCTACCAGCAGGGATTTACCTTTACAGCTTCACACAGTGGTTTCTCAGGACATCTTGGCCTGTCAGGAGGGATTGTGAATATGATCAAAATACATTACATAAATTTCTCAAAGAATCAATTAAAAAAAACAGTGTTGGTGCAGGATAGGGGCCAAGCCTCAAAGTTTATCATAGATCATCTCATGGAAGCTAATTAGAGTCTCACAGGAGAAACAATAATTTATTTTGAGAACACCTTCCTCATGAGCTAAGGACATCTCACTAGGCTCACATCTCAAAGTTCCTAACACCACCATACCAGGGATCAAATTTTCAACACATATGCCATTAAGAAATAGATTCAAAGTTTATCCAGACCAAAGCACCATCTCTTTAGTAATAGGCTAAACTTCTGGACTGCATTCTGTTAGAGTGTGGTAAGAAGCCATGAGGACAGTCTAAGAGTCAGTTGCAAGAAAGAAGGGCTTAGAGTTTGTGTTCTCTCTGCTTATCTTTTGGATTATTCTCCCTGTAAGAAGCCAGCTGTCATTTCATGTGAGAGTTCTGATGATATGGCCTCATGAGTGAACTTGATAATATGAAGCCTGGTAAAAACAGGTAAACCTGAAATATGTTCTTCAGCCCCAGTTGGGACTTAAAATTACTTCAATATGGACCTGTTGATGGTTAGAATACAACATTTTGAGACACCTAGAGGAATTGGCTCCAGGTAAGCTACACATATGTTTCTGATCCACAGGAACTCTAAAATCATTGATATTATTATTTTATAATAATTAGTGCCAACAATAGCTTACTAAAAGAAGGCTATGAAGAAATTCATGTACTGCTGATGCTATTGAGCCATGCTGATCTGTCCCTCTATCAAATTTTATGAGGAAAATAAAATATTTGGAAATCTTAGGGTTATATTTTGCTATATTACATTGTTAAAGAAATTGAAATGTGCATATGTACATATATATTTGTTTGTATGTCTATGGGTTTATATGTATTATATTATATACTATACATAGTTTGCTTCTCCATTGCTGTGACAGAACACTCTGACCAATAGCAACTTGGAGAGGAAAGGGTTTATTTGGCTTACATCTCCCCAGTTACAGTTCATCAGGGAGCCCAAGGAAGGAACTTAGGGCAGGAACCTGGAGGCAGAACTTGAAGCACAGGCCATGGAGGAATGTTGCTTACTGGCTTGCTCCCCTGGCCCATGCTCAGTCTATTTTCTTATACAATACAGAACAACCTGCCCAGCAGTGGCACCATCCACAGTGGGCTGGGCCCTCTCACATCACTCAAAAATCAAGAAAATGCCCCAGAGTCATGGTCATAGGGAAGTCCAATGGAGAAAATTCACCAATTGAGGTTCCCTCCACCCAGGTGTGTCAACCACTAAAGCAATCCAGCACACATATGTTTGCATGCCTATGCCTAAATCAGTACATTGTATATGTGCCTTTGTGGTCAAGACTGTTCGGCTTTATCTTCATAACCACTGCACTGAACCTATACAAAAATGTGAACTTATTGCATGATGAATAAATTAATGCTAGATAGAATAGCATACATTGATCCATTAGGTTTATTTAAAGGAAACTCTGTAAGCCGAAGAACTGGAATTTATTGAGCCTATTTAGTGGTGACTGTGTACTGGGTCAAAGGAAATTAAACAGATGGAATTATCTAGCTTTATTTGAGTCAGCTGAGAAAACAGTATAAACAGCCTTGGTTTCTATCATCAGCATAGCATTATCTTTAATTCAATATTAGACATATATGGATTATCAACCAATTATATTATAAAATGATTTCAAGCACTAGTAAATGGTAAACCACATACCACTAATCTGGAAAGATTATATTGGGTAGGAACAATTTCGAATTCTTTTTGTGTGTATGCTTTAAACAACGTCAAATGGCAAAATAATTTGTTTATGTGCCTTTTGCTATCGCATCCATTAGTTTAAATATTACATGCTTGCACACATTAAAAATACAGACATTGAGTTAAAAACCTGGAGGCAAGTTTCTGACCTAAAAAGCACACAGATTTGGTGGAATGACAGATCTGGGCTCAAATTCATTTCAGTCACTCACTAAATTTGTGCCTTTGAGAAAATGATATAAATTTTCTTAGTCTTGTTTTTGTTTAAAATGGAGATAATGACATTTGCCTTGTGGAATTATTAAATCAGGTCTTGAAATATCTACTATTCAGAAAAGTCACCAGCCTTGACCTTTACTATTTTCATATTTGTCCATATAAATGGTTTATCTGTCAAAGCAGAAATCAACTAATTAGAAACTACTTCCAAAATATCTCAAGTCAAAAATAATGTCTTGATTCCAACTAATTTTCTGTGACTATTCAGAAGTCACAGTCCTTCAGTGGGATAATAAAACTGTAATAACGAGAATAGCCAAGCTGAAAAGGACTATAAATAAGGTCTTTCCTCGCTGTGTTTCTTAAGTCACAGTACTGTCAAATTATCCAAAGATATTTTATAGAGAAATCATTTAATCCATTCCTGAGGAAATGCAAAGCCATTTAGATTTTTCTTACTTGGTATTAAATTTTCTGAGTTCTTAAGTATATAAATATTAACTACTATCTATTTTTACTTCTATTTAAATTATGCTTCATAATAATTTTGAAAATTACTGAACATATGTTAGAAAATACTAAAAAATAAATTTTGTTAATAGCAAATATGGAACAGTTATAACCAAAAAATTATAAAAAGACACCCAGCTAGTAGGCGAATTTGTACTAGCGATCCAAGATATAACACAGATAGTTGATTCAAAGTAAACCTTTTTTCCTGTCTTGCTATTGACCTCAATTTTTTCTTGCATTTCTCTTCCTCTTTATGATTTCTGAACTAAAGTACACTACTGAAGTTCAAATATTCCCATATTCTGTATCTAAAGTGGAGCTATTCACTATGCCTAAAACTTCCTCAAATGGTGGGTACACAAATTCATGACCATAAATTTCTAAGGAGCAGGAATCTGACACAATCACGTCCCTACCTGGCATGCCATACTCTATTAACTAAGATGACTATTTCACATCAGTTCTTCTATGCAAACCTTCAGTGACTCTCAGGTACCCAAAAGCTCCTCTACAGCTCATTCCCTCCATCCCATACAGATGAGCAGGATACCCAGAAGCAGTGGGAGTGGAAGCACAGCAGATGCTCCTGCTGTGAGAAAACCTTCACACTCTTGTACCACATCTCCAATCTGCTTTCTAGCACTTTTCATTAAGTGACAACGTGTGAACTCAAGCCTATTATTTCCAAAATCAATGCTTTCCCCCTTGGGTCTGAATCATAGTCCACCCTTGTATTGTCAAAAACTGTGCTTTTACAATCATAATTTATCTCATGCATTATTTACTTTTCTTTTGAGTACTGTTTTATCTCTGAACATGTGGAAATCTTCCAATATCTTCCATCCTAGAATTCCACTTGATGTTACCTCTATTTTCTTTCATTTCCACCTTGTTTCCAAAGTGTTGTCCACATTCTCTCTTTCTAAACCTTAGCATACTTATCTCCTGTTCGATGAAACTTCAATTTTTACTGATGTACTAAATTTGGTCTCATAAGTTACTTTCCTATTTGCGGCCCTATCTCATTCTTAGTTTCTAACCTACTTGGTCAGTATCTCTCTTTGGAAACAGTCCTACAGGTTTTAAAAAAATCCTCCCTTCCTACTTTCCAGCAATGCGCACACAGTTCCTTTCGATCTAGGCTTCCTCATCCTCTGCTCAGCAGTATGCCTTTTAGGTACCAGAGTTTCCTTGAAGGCCATTTCTTCTCTTACACCCTTTCTTCCTAGGTAACTCTGTTCTGTAGCATGGCTCTAAGTCATCCACACTTCTTCCCTTTACAGGTGATGTTCCTGTTACTTTCACAAGTGCCCTGAAGGAAGTATTAAGTGTTGTATATTCTTTTTCAAATTATTACCCTCTCCTATAATCTATCGCATGTCCTGTGATGATGTCGATGGCATGGCAATAATCAGACCCTGCCACTCACCTTCAAATATTATACTATTATATCAAATTTGATTCTCATACCTATATGATAATTGTTTCTTACTTGCTCTTTAACTTTGTGGGAAGGAGGAGCAGTTCTTTGGTGGCCCTCACTGATTATAGAATATCTGCAGAGTATTTTTTTTTTTTTTGGCTTTGGTGCTTTGTTGTCTGTATCTCCTGTTCTTATGAACTTCAAACCCTTCCAAACTGACAGTGAAGGCTGACCATCACATACTTGATAAGTAAATACCTTTCAATTAAATTTTATCAGTTTGCATTTGTTTCTGTAGCTTCTCAGTGATATTCTTTGCATCCCACTATGTAAGTGTCCTAATGGAAGATGCTATGTGTTCACACCCCTACATTACTCATTATTGTGATTTTCAAACATGTATTTGCATATGTAGGCATAAAAGTATATTGGTATATATTATGCATAAGCACAGATATTACATATGTATTATGCATAAACATAGATATCACATATTAGATATTAAATGTCCATTGAAAGGCATTGTGGGCCCCTGACCCGTCCTCTGTCTGCTTCCTGGCTTGTGCTGTGAATGCTTGCTCCTACACACCTTCCTGGCATGTTGTGCTTCCCAGAGTCCAAACTGATGAGGCCATTTGATCTTGAATTTGAACTTTCAGAATCATGAGCCAAAATAAATGTCTCTTTATTTTGAAAATGGCTTATGTTCCAGATTTCATTTGAGTGATAGGAAGCTATCTAGGATAGACTATGGAAGCATGAGCATGACCTTATCCATCCTGCTTGAGGCTACTGATAAGGTGTTCTGACAGACCAGAGACTAGCATTGAGCAACTGGTGGGGAGATTATTCAAATCTGGATTAGAGCTAATTTTAACCAACAGTAACAAATTTCTGGCAATACTGGCTCAGAAGCAAGTCTTCAGGCACAATTTTCACAATCCCTTCATTCCACAGTGTACAAGTAATAGCTACAGGGAACCAATGAATGCCTACAACAGCAGGGTAATTTTTATCATTTTTGGAAATGGCCTGTTCATTTTATCATAGGAGATTTACTTCTTATTTTGAGATTGAAGTTGGTCCAGGTCTATATTTTCTTCAAACATGAAATGATAAACTTCATCAAGTGGTATCAAAAGGTTTTTGAAAGGTATTTGAAATGGGCCCCTCTGTTTAGTAGCTTCAACTAGAATTTTTTTCAGTCTTTTTAGAGTAGCACTTTTTTCTATAATCTTTCTGTAAGAAATTATTAGAGAAACATTTTTAAATTAAGCACAACACAAGAAACTCTAATTGCCTTTTCTCTAACTTGACTTTGGAGGAGAAAAGACAGAAATATATGTATTGGTTTATCAAGGAACGCAAAGGAGTCTAAATAAGCTAAGGTATAGCAGTGAAGGTCATTTAATATAACATCTACAATATTACTTAGAAATCATGCCAAGTTCCAAGGTTCTATTGAGTCTAAAGTTCATATCCAATTTTGATTTAAATCACCCTTTTCCAAATAGCTCTAAAGACACCTATTTTAATAAAAAGCATTTAATGAACTCAGCTTAGTCAGTGAAGAGTCACTGTAATTCAGCAGTTATTTCTATGTTTTAGGGAAAAGGCAGTTCCCAAATAACCAGTGTTCTAAGAATAAGTTTACAACATCAGTTAACTAGCTAAGTAAGTATTTACAAATTAGAGCAATAACAAATGTAACTAGATTTGAAATTTCATTCATTCAATTTTATTCAATGACAGAATGTCATACTTTTACTAATTTGTATTTATTGTGGATAGTCATGTTAGTGTTTGAGGAGGATTTTATATAAATATATATTTCCCAGTAATTTAATTTTATTCTGCCTAGTTAAAGCATATGCATGTCTTACATAGTAAGCTGTAGGGCTGATCTAAAACCCACTCAGGATCTACCACCCCTGCCAGGGTCCAGCTCTGTGGTTTCCCTTTGCTGCTTGTGCTGCTCCTCTCTAATTTCACTCTCTGTTAACCCCAGTGCTCATCATCCTAGAAAACTTGATGTGACAGTAGATTTTCCTCCTCTCTCAGTTAAAAAATCCTGTTTATACTACATCTTCTCTGGACTCAGAAGTTACATTTTTAGTTTTTCTTTTCTCTCTTTTTCTTTTTTAGTTTGTTGGACAATGGATCTTGCTATGCAGTCCTGACTGACTTCGAACATGCCATCCTCTTGCCTCCTGAGTGCTAGGGAATCAGTCTTATACTTTGTTTCTTCCTTTACTATTGCCCTAGTCTAGTCTTTCATGAGCAGAAAACATTAAAAGAAAAGAAAAAGGCCTCTCTTTCCATCAGTTTCTAGATTCCTCACAGCTTTTGGACACTAATTGGACTTTACATCTTCCAAAAAGTTAATTATTTAAAAATTGTGTTGACTTCTTGTTTCCTAAAAAGTAGTACTTGAATTATCTCAGGAGAGAAAAAATAAGGCATCTACAAGCTGGCTCTCCCGCCTGTCCAGACATGTCCTTCATCAGTTCTTTTCAAACATCCTCTAACTTTTCTCAGCCAAGAATGTGGATTTAGGAAGGATGCTCACTGAGCCACTTGGAAATGAAGATAGACTTTAGTCAGTTAGAAAATAAAAATCCCACTGGCAGCTGGGCATGGTGGTGCCTGTCTTTAATCCAAGCACCACGGAAGCAGAGTGAGGCAGATCTTGGGAGTTCCAGGCCAGCAGGGGCTACAGGGAAACGCTATCCTAAAAAAAAGAAAAAAAAAAGAATGAATAAATGAATGAATAAATAAATAAATAACACAAATCCACTGGCTATGAATATGATTTCTATTCTTATACCCATATCATCTTTTTCTCCCCAATTAAAATATATTCCACACATTCTAAACGTATCATGTTTTCCTATTATGATCAGTCTTTTGAATTTTTTCACGCTCAGCTTTTAATTTGTGAAATGCCTGTAGGTTCTTTAAGATCCATCTAAAATGTGTTCTTCTCCATGAAATATCCTCAATATTTTCAAGGAGCATTTGGTTTTCTTCTTGTTCTTATAGTAGTATGCTTGACTAATTTTCACACAAATCTAACAATTGTTGAAAACAGTCAATTTTACAGTAATAACTCAAGAATCTTCTAAGAGTTCTAACTTTAGAACTCTTGCATCTAAATTTTTATGTTTAGGTTTAGTTTACATTATAAGCCCTGGCTTTAATGATAGTGATGTACTAAAGAGCATCATTGAACATTCCATAGTTATGTGAACTATGCACATTGTTGCTACCTTGTACATAAGATTGTACTGAAGATCAAATTTGGGATTTTTTTCTGTTAAATATGCATCATGTGGATTTTTTTAAAGCTTCTTGGTTTGAAAATATAAATCATATTTTTAAACATTCAATTATTTATTCATCCATTTACTCAATATTTTTCATGAACTACAAATGCCTTATGGTTATAGTGGTAAACAAGACAGATGCAATTAAAGCATGCTTATTGGTTATAATCAACAGTTTTAATGAAAATGCAATAAAGGCTACTTTCCACTTATACTACAGATCCATTAGATATTTGGATTTAGTATTACCTATGGAGATTCGTGGACTATGGCTGTTGCTAGCTGCTGGCTTCTCAATCCTGTTACTAGCCCGGCAGAAAACCCTGGCTGGGAGGAAAGGAAGATTACGGAAGAGCTCTGTATGCTATAAAGGCAAGCCTAAAAAATGTACAATTTTGTTCACATTCCACTGGCTTTAATTAAGCCATTCCTAGCTACTAGAAAAGTAGGAAATACAGCCTATGTGCACAATAAGAAATACAAAAGAGGGTGTAGAGAGATGTTTGTGGACACATGTCATTTATCTGTATTATACAGAGAAACTTCCTTCAGTAATGGTGCCAAAACTCTAGAGGGAGGAGATGACAATAAACACTCATATAAGCAAATTCTTGAAAATAAGGAGCTAGGTGACTGATGGGGTTGTGGTAAATGAAGTCTCAGAATGGAGATGGCAGACCAAATTGGGGCTATTGCTACAGTCCAGGAAGGATTGATGTTGTGGGGGAATTTGGGATCGTTGGAGATATAAAGAAAAATGTATGAGATTAGACTATATGCATTTGAAGATGAAGATGGGCTGTTTCAGATTGAATACAAGAGTTGGGCATATAATAGAAAACTTGCAAAGATAACTGCATGGTCTTGATCAACTCAGTGGGCAATGTTACACTGTGAGGTGTGAAAGACTAAGAAAGTGGGTTTCTGGGAAGGACTGGAAAAACAAGAGTTTTGCTTGACTGAGCAAAATTTTAACCCCCCCCTATTAAATTAGCCCTAAAAAAATCAGCATAGTCCTTGATGATGTGTTATAAAATGCTCTGTGCTCAGTTTAAGAACAGGGACCTAGATTATTGTCTTGGCCACAAGCCAGAGATGTCCTTCCTTCTGTCCTGGTCAGAAGTCAGAAAGATCAGAAGTGTTTGGGACTATATTTTCTAGTCTGTTTTACTACTGTACTATTATTTTTACTTATAAACAACAAAAGACATAGCAGCCTGGGAGCTACACATCAGGGACTGACTGAAATTATAGTCTAAATGCCTAGGATGGAGAGGCACCCAGACAACCTCATGAGTGGGCCATCAGTCCTGCTAACTCAAGGCAGAATAGACTTATCAACCATTGTTTTTTGCAGATACCATAGAAAATGATAGAAAATGTAAACGAAAATATTTAAAAGTTAGTTATAATCAGTTCTATTAAATGGTGATAAACAATTTCCATATTTCTTCTTGCTGCTTGATTCTGCAATTTCAGAAATTTGCATAGTTACTTCCACATTGTCTGCGAGGATGCTGTGGTTTGCTATTCATAGACCCATTTCAGCCTACAGACATTGATCCACCTTGCTGGTGGGTCCCTGGACTCTATTGGCCTTCTGCTGAGTAATTCTTTAGGAGTCACTCTCAACTGAAGAGCCTTCTGGGGGACTGGTCCAAATTCCTTGTTCTGATTGTGTTGCAGTTTGCCGTCTCCCTCTGCCCTTTCCTTTTTTATCCTGATTATCCTAAAGGTGTGCATCTCAAGGTCAAGCCTCAGAAACCTTCCTGTGACCAAATCTTGGCTTCATTCAGTCACCTAGGAAACCCTTCTTAAAACAATCTTCAAATGACTTTTAAATTCATTTACCTCCACTTGAAATATTTACTTTCAACACAACATTTGAAGTTTGTATAAAATATGTCAGTCACGTCACACATTTTATTGTCTGAATAGACCATATTTTACTTAACTATTCCCTATTGTTAAACATTTACGTCAAGGGACTCAAAGTTTATGATACAGTACATACATTCAAAAAGGGTTTTTAGCATAATTATGCAGATGAAAGACCCCAGAAACCTGGAAGAAAATGTTGGCTTTTAAGATGAAAAGGAATGCTCAAGGAACAGTAAACACATGCGCGCGTGCACACACACACACACACACACACACACACACACACAGGCACCCACACTGTGTCAGAGCATAGTGATGGATGGATTAGATCTAATACGGAAAATAGAAAGGAAGAGTGAAAATGATCGTAAGGTGTTTACGCTGGGGGGAGGGGCTGGAAGGAAGACGTTCTTAGTGATGAAATTAGGAAGGGTGACTATTGGTAGCAGAAGGTGATTACCTCATAGTTTAATGGGCTGAATTCCTTTTGTTAAGATGTCTATGATGAGATAATATGTGGGAGATTCAAGCTACATATTGCAGAAAGGAGGCAACTATAAGCATGTTATTTTCTATGTAAGATGCGTACAAAAGCAGCTTTTAATTGCAGCAGGATATGAAACAATTACATCAAATAATCTATTGACATAGAACGCTGTAGAATTTTCTTGAATGAGAAATTATTGTTAATAAGTAGTCATATATCTGAAAATTGTGCCATCTAATCATAGGTTCCAAGACTATTATAACTGTACATTGCTTCTATTATTTGGGGGTTTGTTTTTGTATGATTATTTTTATTTATTCTTTGGAAAATTTCATACATGTACGCAGAGTATCTTGATCATATTTCAGTACTGACTGCCTCTTTTCTAGTAGCTCACACTTTCCTTCCCAACTTCAGGTCTTTATATTTTTTATAACCCACAGATTCCTGTGAGTGCTGCTCATATACACATGGGTCTGGGGTCTGGGGTCATCCACTGAGGCATGGGAATCCTGCCAGTGGCCGCACCCCCAAAGCAAAGTTACCCTTCCTCTTTCAGCCTTGATCAACTGCCAATAGTGCCTGAGCTAGCTGTGGGGCCTTGATAGTACCTCTTCCATTCATGATGGAAATGTTAACTGACTTGATCTTGGGTAGGTCCTGTGCAGGTAATCACAGCACTGTGAGTTCGTGTGTGCAACAGCCTGTGTGATGTTTAGTAGTATAGAATGTCACATTTGTTGGAACAAAAGTATATATATATGAAGATAAGTAGGTTATTTAAACAATACCAAGTTTCATTTATCTTTTATGGCAAAAGCACATATAGTAGCCCCTCAGTGTCCACAGGAGTTTGGGAGTTTGGTTCTAGTAGCTTTGAGGATGTTAAATCCAAGAATGTTCAAGTCTCTCATGTAGTATTGTACAAAATTTGCATAGAAAAGATACACATCCTCTCTATGTTTTTAATGACCTCTACATGATTTATAGTACCTAATGCCATGTAAGTGTTGACAGTTATTAATATGTATTATCATTATGATGATATTACTATGTATCATGTCCAGAACAGATGTGATTTGTTTCCTAGTGTTTCTAACCCACAGTTGCTTGAATCAAAGAATGTACAACACTGAGAACCCAGGAACAGAGAGGGAATGCTAATTTTTATAGACAGCAAGTCTGTTCAAATACTTTTGAACATGTTTGAATATATATTTGTTGTGAAATATATAAATATTGAAGTTATTTGATGAATGAAATATAATCAAAATCATTTTAGACACAGTAATCTTACATTTGCATTATCATCAAGGTAAAGAATGATAACCTTTCTTGGTGTTTTGTTTTTCTTATAATTTGAGACAGTCTCACTACTTAGCCTAGGCTAACCTCAAGCTCATGATCCTCTTGCCTTCACCTCTGGAGTGCTGGAGTCATAGGCACTACCACTACACCCAGTCATAATCCATTTTTGGAACCACTCTCAGAACAGAGGTTTTAATTGGAAATATATTCATATAAACTACTTCCCATTGGTCTTCCTTCAGCAGATAAGGTAGCCATTTCTGTGCCCTCTTGGGAAACACAAATGGTCTTTGTCTAAGCTCTGTGCTAAGTCTGGCTGCCCTAGAAGCCATTTGACTGCAGCTTGCTTCTTGCCATTCTTCCAAGGTCCATTGGGATAAAGGAGACAATGGTGCCCAATGGGGACCTTGACATTACACACAGAAGTGGAAACAACACATTCAAGGGGTCCATCCTGTCATCTCGCTTCCTTCACACTTGCTTCTGGCCACAAAAAAATAACATCTCAATACAAGAGCCTTTTGGTTTCATGCATACAGAATTGTTCTCTGTAGGACCCTGCCACAAGTCCACGGAAACAGACAGTTGCCACGCCATTACAGCTGCCCTTCCTCTGTTTTTCATGTATCACCTAGCTGTATTTCCCTCGATGTTCTTAACAAAATGACTCGTGACTATACTTCTGCTTTTTTACCATCTAGTGCTGAGACAGGCAAGCCTTAGGAAGTTCAGTTACCTGGGACTCTACTTGGTTTGGGCTCTATGCTAGCCCATCTAATAATATACTTGGCAGTCTGAGAACCTTTCCTGAAAGTACTGTGCAGACACATCTCACTCCAATAAGACATCCAGCATTTGTTAGCAACATAGAAGAATGGAACCGCACACACATCCTGTTCTGAGCAATGGAGGACACTCACTCCTAGTAACTCTTAAAATGTTTCTATTCAAACTTATTTCTAATACGTCCTAGATTGATCACAGAAGGCCTAATAGGGTCTTTTTTTACTTTCCTTTTATTATATTTTTTTTTGTTTTTTATACAGACTATCTCAGACAATCATCTTCATACTACCGTCCCCATCGGCATGCTCCCATAGCCCTCCCACTGGAACACACATACTCTGTCATCTGTATTAAGGCCCAATGTTTCAAGTCGGTGTCTCTAGACGTTCCCCTGTTCAAGTCCCTCCACTGAGGTCTAGTCAATCTATCTAGAGTCTTCTGTTTTAGGAGGATCAGCTCTTCCTCATCCAGCTTATTTCACACAAGTCGGAGACCATTACCAAGTACTACAACTGGTCACAAACAGACATTGTCTATGAATTGCCCAGGTCTAAGAGACACATCTACAATGCAACTTCTACACCTAAGGTGCATGGAACATAGAACAGAGGTAATGAAGACAACACTAATGAATCTCTCAATTCTTATAAATGACGATCCCTCATGCAACAGAGGGACAGGAGCACAAATGGTCACAAATGGCCAAAATGTAGAGATTAGGAGTCTGCAGATTGCTGGTCCATGGACAGGAACCCTATATTAAACTTCACCAAATAGTTTGGGTTGCTTATGTAATAAGGCAAAACTATGTCTTCCAAGTGAACTTTATAGGGAGACTCCCCTATTTATTCATCCTAAGCCTATGCGTAATTAAGTGCACATATGACTAAAATCTGAAGCTTTATCGAAGGGCGTATGAAGTAGAAAAATGACTACATTTATCAATCAAGCTTATCAACTTCACTTTTCAATAAAAATAGACAATCACCCAAACTATTTCTCTTAGTAACCAGTGGCTTGCCTTCTGCACTTATACACCCCAAAGAGAAATCCTAGACTACAGCTTAAAACCATGGAGTTCTTTAATTATGTGGCCTACTGCTCTCTTGTAGTATATTCTGCCTTCTTCTATTGTTTTATATTAGATAAATTTTCCTCATTACTTTCCAAATTGTGTGGGATTTTATTTCATTCTTGAAAAAGAGGCTGAGAATATGGAAATACCCGGGTCAGATCCCAACCCACCAGTAACAGTGCTGATTGTGTGTTCCAACAGTGGTCACACCTTAAGCTGGGATCCCACATGCCTTCATCTGGGTGACTGTACTGCCCCAAGGCTTAGAGGTTAAAAAAAATTTTTTTTCCCAAGATGCGTACTAACAGTAGTAAAGTAATCATTTGTAGACAAGATATCAGCATTAAAAGGAATAATATTTTTGTGGAAGGTTAATTCTTCTGATAACAAAAGAGTAAAAAAGCATTTTTTTAAAACATTGAATGATTAAATAATATTAACAGTGTTTCCATGTCCTTCAATCTCCTTTAAATAAAAACCTAATGAGTTATTGTCACACACAGCTTCTGGTTTATAAAACTATCAATGTACACTAATAGAAACAATCTTTCATAATCATAATTTTTTGAAAATGACATGCATATTTAAATGTAACAGATGTATACCTTCCATAGCAAAATTAAACAACACAGCCTCATCGCCCAAATTTGAGAGGAACGTACAGCAGCATTTGATGATTAATGCAGAAGTATAAAAAAAAAAGCATACTCCATAATGTTTGTTAATAATTAGTGATTATTTTATATCAACATGTTAAATTTTAATAGCATGTATGTTTAGATTGAGATTATCATTTATCTGAAAAATTATTGCTTTCCTTGTAATATCTTAAATTCAAAATTATCCCCAATAATAAAAATAAGCAGTGATTCCAGATAGATAAAGCTGGCTTTTGTAATTATCAGCCTGAAATTCAGTTAAAAAAATCAGATATGTAACTGGACAAGCCAATTATTTTCTACTGCATTAGCTATTCACAACAAAAGGAAAATTAGCTCTTATTCTTCAGTCTTTTTTGCTGTAAAACCAGCAATCTAGGTGTATTATGCAATTTTCGCAAATGATCTATACGAAATATATTTGAATGACCAGTGTTACAAAGAACGTCCTTGCATTGTAAGACGATCAAGCTTGCCCACAGTCACAGTAGGAAATTAGGATTCAGACTTTGTTTTTTCCACCTCCAAACCCAGCATGTCAGCTCCACTGTGCTGCCCACAGGCCATAAGCACTGCCCTACCTGCATAGGCCTCCTTCCACAGGCATCCTGAGTTCTTTCCACCTCTTTCCACAGATACCCAGAAGGCACTAACAGGGCATGCCACTTAACCTGACACACTAATCATAGGTTATAAGGTACAACTTCTTCAATAACACAAGAAATCCTTTCTTTTTGAATATAAGAAATAATTGTGCTGTGTACAATAGGATACTTTCAATGTTGCCCATTTAAAAAAATACTCCAAAAAGAAAAAAAAAAATGTTCAGATGTCAGAATAAATGGCTGAAATGCAGTATATGTTTAAAGAAGGATCACCTTCATACTTGAGAGGTGTAAATATCTTCAATGAGTATATGGGGACAACATAGAAAGCTTGGAAGACACTTGCTTCAGCCTGCTTTTCCACATTGCAATTGAATTGTTAATTTCAGATAATTATTAGAGTTCCTTTGGTGACAGCAGGGGCAACCAGTCTGACTGAAACCTTGAGTTTTGTGACAGGAAACTTCCATTCATCAAACTGAGCAATCCTACATTTCCCATCAGGCGTGTTAACTCTCCAATCATGGTGTATCATCTCTAAGTACACATATTAAGGACACATACATCAAAGCGTAATTCTCTGTGCCATGGAAGAAATGTCATTAATGCTTGTAGCTCTTTTTTTTTTTTTTCATACAAATGTGCTTTTTCATTTTATTTTCAAAGAAAGCTGAGCATTACTTCCATTTATCTTTGTAGGGCTAGAAATTTCTTATTGACTGAGAAGGCAATGTTTTAATGTTTTTGGTATCATTTAAATTAAATATAAGTTGTCTTTTTCATAATCTGAGTCTAAAGACAGTTAATATATATTGTATAGATGTGTATATGTATTGTGTGTGTGTTTAGCAAATAAGAAAAACAAAATAACCCAACCATCTATCATTTGATGTAAAATGTTAGTAGTAATTTTCTAATTCGAGAAAATTCTGAACCCAATTTATAAAGAAGAGTGAATCAAGAGGAGTTAGTGAGTTGCTTTAAAAACAACAACAACAACATCAACAAAAACTCTTCTAATCCTGCTTTTCAGGAGGGGACAGGGCATTTTGGTGAATTAGAAAGTAGAGGGTGCTGGTTCCTTTCAGAAGATGTAAAACGCTTCGCTTGGTACTAATGTACATAAAGCAATTAGTCACTTGTCATGACGGGTGTTCCCCAAGGCAGTGCACTTTCTCTGTTAGTATTTATGTCTACATGCCATTATACATTGGGCAGCACTAAATAGATGAGAGACACTCAGAGAATCACTCAAGTCATGTGCCATCAAGAAAAAAACATATTAGCAAACATTATTAGCATACAGGTGGTGCTGGATCACTTAGACAGTTTCTAGTGAGAGCATTTTTAAATGCCTGGTGAAAAACAACATAGAAAACTGATTAACCCTTAGAGAGGACCTTATTTTTTTTAATTTACTGGAAAATATTTTTGCTTTAAGCTCATGAAAGTTTTGTCAGAGGTCACCTCCTCTTTCTTCTTCCCCAAATAACATGCCCTACTCAGCAGAGAAATGCAAGGTTCTCCTCTATTATGAACACATAAAAAATATATTAGAAGAAACTCAATTGAATGGTCTTAAATATAAGTGAATCATATTCAGCCACACCATGGGGTTAAAGTACAGATCTGAAATTAGAATAAGAGTGCCTTGTTTTATATCATTTCCCCTAATGCACTCTTATTTACGTGCCTCTCTCTCTCAGTCCACCCTGTTACACAATCATGTTTTGAAGGATATTATTTTGACTCAACTGTTTCCTAAACACCCATTAAACGTTCATCAACAAGCTCTTCATTGATATTGTTAAAGATTATTTTTAAAAAACACTAATTTTGGAAAACTTTAAGTTAATTATCTTTTGTACTTGTTTCAAAAAAAATTAAATATTCTTATTTACTATTCATTTAAAAATTGTGGCCATTTTCCAAATAAAGGTCTTATGCCTTAATATTCAGGATGACCTAAAAGGTCAGGTCACAGTCTTTAAAATAAAAAATTTATCTATACTATTGGATTCTTTAAATAAAAAAATAAATCATTTTTGCTCTCAGTAATTAAAATATTACTACTTGGGGCTGGAGAGATTGCTCAGAGGTTAAGAACACTGACTGTTCTTGCAAAAGACCCGAGTTCAAATTCCGGCACGGACATGGCAGCTAATAACCATCTGTAACTCCTGTTCCAGGGAATCCGACAGTTTCTTCTGCCCTCCATGGGCATTACACAACACGGGTGCACTTACCTACGTGCAGGCAATACACACATACACATAAAATAAAAATAATAAAGTATTAAAAAATAAAATATTGCTACTTAATTAAACTCATTGTTACTGTGCATAATCTGAAATTTTAGATATCATGCATACAAGAAAATTAAATATATGACAATTAATTAGAAACTTCCAAACACTTAGAAATTTGGAATCTAAATACATAAAATTCAACATTTGCCTACTGTACTTCTTGAATTTATATCTCTCTAACTGATATAACAGTAAATAAAACTCACTTTTTTTATTTTTTATAGTTGTTTGGATAGTAAGACACAGAATCAAGAAAATTAGACAGTAAATACAAGTATGTAAGTCCCAAGACAGAAGAGTGAGATACTGCTACATGAGCACTGATTTTCAGTTCACAGAGAACATGCTCAGTGCAGTGTCCTTGAAGGAGCTCTCCTGCTGTAAGTAATGAGCAGAGAGAATTTAGCCTTGAGTTTGTGCTCTAAAAAATCTATAGACAATGAAAAAGGCCGCATGGTCTCAAATATATCCTGATCAGCATCACTCAAATTAAGTCCGGGAGGAAAATTTTGGACAAATCTTTAAAATGCCGAAAATGATAGGGTGATCAGACTTATCTAAGGTTTGTCAGCCTTCACTCTGTCAAATCCTACCCACCCCCATCTCATTGTTTTTCTCTTAATAATTGCATAAATATGCTTCCTATCTTATGCAGAGAAGTCAAGTAAAGCCTTACAATTTAAGTTAATATTAGCTTATAGTAGAGTGAATTACACTGATAAATGCACTTCCAATTTTTATAATTAATTAAGTTGTTGTAAATATATTGTATAAATAACTGAAGTAATAACCATTAACTATTTCAAAGTCAAATATAAAAACCTCAACCTGCTTTGTCTAAAAATTAAAATAGCTAATTTATTCTGAAGATTAAGAATCCAATCTATATAAATGCTTGCCACCTTTTCCTCATGGTAACACACTGGGATAAGAATAGATACCAATATTTCCCCAAACTTCATCTGAGCATTCTAATTTCAAGTTTCAATGCAGTTGGATTTCCAGGTTTCACTTCATTTTGTTTCAAAGATGGAGGAAAATGAGTTCAGAATTTGGCCAACGCTCATTTTAGCATATGTTTACTGAGTGACTGCTTTGTGTTAAATATGATGCTGGGTGCAAACCTGGCTGCAGTTTGTGAAGCCTGATTCAAAAAGAAATTTCAGGGCTTACCCACAGCTGCACCATTGTGTAATAAGCTCCCTCATTCCGGCTAAACATAACAATTCTCTGAAATGAGGTACCTTGGCTCTAGAGCTAATTAACTGATTTTCCCAGATTTTTTCCTTTCCCCATCACACCCAGTAATGGATAACCATGAGAGACATTTATCAGTTTGACATCTCTTCTTGCTATTTATTTTCAATTCACGTTTATGATTTGCCTGCATGCCCCAGAACCATCTTTCCAGCCCCCAGTTTGGCATTCTTTAATCCACCACATACCCTATTTCTCTATCTGCCATTAGTGATGATTTATATTCCAGAAAGGAATCTTTTTGGTTCTCTTTCCTCTTTTCTTGTTTTTCTTTCTGTTTTCTCTTATTTATAAATTTTGTTCATTGAAAATTTCATAGATGTACCCTATGTTCTCTGGTCACTCTCCCCTTACCCTCTCCTACACTATCAGCAACCCCTTCTTCCCTACAGATTGCCTACTCTTGTTTACTACTTTGGCATAGTTTGGTGTCCTACAGAATTTAACTAGTGCACTCTGTTTGACCCTGAGTCTGGAGAAAACCCTGAGAACCGTGTGGATTCAATATTGAGCATAAAATTGGATACGCTTCCTCCCCCTTTCCCTGAATCTGTTGGTTACCAACAGATTAACAATAAGTGCTAAGGCCCTGAGCATTCCTTTCCCTTCATAGCTGACTATTAGGAGTGCTGAACTTCTGTGGAGCCAGTGCCAGTCTACACAGTTGCTGTGAGTTCAAAGTCACCATGCTATGTCATACTTAAAAGATAAAATTCCTCAACCCCTCTCTCCATTCTATGGTTCTTACATTCTTTCCAGCACCTGTTCCAAAATGTTCCCTGGGCTTTAAGGGGGGTGGTGCAATTGTATTGTCTAGAGCTGAATCCTCTGCTGTCCTTTATTCTCAGTACCTTGTGCAGCGAAGGTGCTGTCATGGTGTCAGGTGGTGGGTGCTACTGTGGCATAAAGACATCAGCGACCTAGAGTTCTAGATGTGAACTCTAGAAACTGAAATATCAACCCACCAGAAAATACATGCCAACTGATGCAATGATAGCACAACTATTATGGGGAGTAAACAACGACTCCTAATTGGATTTAGGGCTTACTCTCCAAGACCAGATCCATGCCTAGTACTGTGAACAAGGTTTAAAACCCATGACTAAAGAGGTCTTAGGGCATGGGAAAGAATCTAAGATAGCTGCTTAGCTGAGCATAGGTAGAATCAAACTACTTCCTAAACATCTAGATTTAGACCCTTTCCTAAGGCACATCTTCTATTGCTGTGATAAAACACTGACCAAAAAATAATAAATAAATAAATAAATAAATAAATAAATAAATAAATAAAGGATTAGAAATGATTTATCTCACATTCAGCTTACAGTTCATCATAAAGGGAAAGACAGAGCAGGAGCTCAGGACAGGAACCAATGTACAGTTCATGAATGAGTATTCTTCCTAGCTTGCTCCTCTGCCCTGTATGCATGTATTGCCTACATGTAGGTAAGTGCACCCATGTCATGCAATGCCCATGGAGAACAGAAGAGACTGTCAGATTCCCTGGAATTGGAGTTATGGACAGCTGTTAGCTGCCATGTGGGTACTGGGATTTGAACTCAGGTCTTCTGCATGAACAGTCCGTGTTCTTAACTGCCGAGCCATCTCTTTAGCCCCTCAATCTGCTTTCTTATATAATTTTGGATCACTGACCCGGGGTAACACCACCAACATTGCGCTGGGTCCTCCCACAGCACTCAGCAGTCAAGAAAATGCCCAACAGACATGGCCACAGGTCAATCCAATGGAGGTAATTTCACAACTGAGGTTCCCTCTACCCAGGTATGTCAAGATGACAATGAAGCTATCCAGCACACACCTATACACAAAGGCTACTTTCAGTCTTAAACAGAGAAGCTTGTCCTTGAAGTAAATGGATGTAAACACAAAAACTCCTATCCCCCTTTCAACCCTATAACTACCCCAGCCTGTAAATGGATGAAAGGTTCTAGTTCCTTACTCTAGAGACTACCTTTATTTATTTATTTATTCCTGAATACTATTTGTGCTGTCTTTGGATTGCTCATCCTTCTCTCTGTGTTCCTCATTTACCTCATATCAAGGACTTATGTTCAAAATTTGATAATATCAGGGTGGTGTTAGCAGAGCATTACAACATGCCCAGACCCCTTTAAGAGTGGAGACTTATGATTACACAAGTCACATGCCATTAAGCTTGCCCAGCTACTGAAAAATATGGAGTGCTTCAGGATAAATACAATTTTTTAACTTCAGATCAAACTGAGGTAGGGCATAAAGGCATGCGCTGTGCTGCCACTCACCTGGAAACTTATTTGAATGATTGTTTCTATCTTGGGGAGTCAGGAAAGACTTATGAAGGATTAGTATTTGAAAGACCTGCTAAGTTTATCCTGGTGAAAACAGAGAAATGAAATTATTTTAGAAAACATTGTTCAACTGAACATTGACTTGCAGGACAGAAAAAAACACGGTATGCCAGATATGCTGTGCAGACTGAGTTCATGCAGAGTAGACAGAAGAGATAATGTTAAAATTATAGGTTGGGACCAAAACAAGGAATAACATGAATGCTGGGAATGGTGAGTCTGAATTTCACCTTATAAGCAAAAGGGAGTCTTTGAGTAACATGATCACAAGCAGATTGCAAAGTGAAATGAGTCAGAGATGGGAAGAGATACTAAGATCCTATGCCTTCTTATTTAGTATTGGGCTAGAAAAAACACAGCATCATATAGAAACAAGGGCTGGATATGAAGTAATGACAGCTGTGAGAGGCAGAGGGGAATGACTATTTAAGTGATAATGAATCTTAAGCAACTCGACCAAAAAGAAGAAAAAATAAGGTCCTTGGACAATTTCAAAATCAGTTGTGAAACAATGAGTGAAGAGACTAGTCAAAACAGAAATAGGAGATGTCAATGCAAATAGGAAGAAATTGGTTGGTCATAAACTAAAGGAAATTGACTTAAAGTGAGGATAGCTATAATATTTGAGACCACTGAGGGTTAAATCCTTCAGTGGGTAAAGAGCTAGAAAAACACATTTTTATTTTTTTATTTTTAACACTTTCACTAGTGGGACAATCAAGGGCCTGTCTTTTTTTTCTCAGAATATTTAGAAACATTTATTTAATGTAGAAATTAAGTGTTATGTGAACTAATTACCTCTGTTCTTCACTCCCTGAACCAACAGACATGTGTAGATCACCCTAACTATCAGGGACAGTGAAAAGCACTAGGAAATAAAACATAAAGGAGAAAAGATGTGATAAATTTGTTCGAAAACACTGAGAATCACAAGATGGCCTCCATACTGTCAGCAGTGAAAGACCACAGGAGCAATTTCGAAAGGGAGCCTCCTGAGAGAACGAGAGTCTGTCATGAGGGTGAATATTCCAGGGGTTATTTCGTAGTCTGAAAGGTATAGTTAACTGTTCCCATACATTAAAATGTTATGGAATTGCAACAAACCATTTTTAAATTATTTACTTATTTATTTTTATTTTATGTGTATAAGTATTTTACCTGAATGTATATAAGTGTGCCTGTGTCACTGAATGCCTGTGTAGGCCAGAATAGGGCATTGGATCCTGTAGAAATGGAGTTAGGAATGGTTGTTAGCCTTCAGTGGGTTCTGGGAAATGAACCTGGGTCCTTTGTAAGAAGAGCCATGCTCTTAATAACTGAGTGATCTTTCCAGTCACAGCAAGCCATTTTTTGCATAGCTTTCAAAGACACATATAACAAACCCAAATCCTTGAGCAATATTAAGGCATTTTTTGTTCCTGTGCTTTGATATATTTTTTTTTTCAAATAAAAATGGGCAAATGCTGTGTTTCAAAATTAAGAGCCTAGTAAATTAAAAGCATAAAGGTAGAGTACTCACAGCTCTATACCAATGTTTCTTTATATAATCTTCATTTTCACAACACAAAGTATTTGCTGTATGCTTGGGCATCACATAACTGAGTCATATGTATTTTCAGACAAATATTGGGAGATACTAAGTTCAATAGCAATGTCTATACTGTTTAAACAATGGAAGCATCAGGTAAGTAACAACATTTGGACAGCAAGTCAATATGACTATGAAAGGTCTCCAATAATGAGCAAATTCAGACCAATACACAGTTTGAAGATCTGGCCTTCTTATTGACAAAGGTTGTTTTCAATCACAGTGGATCTATTACCATATCAATCATCACTTTAAATGAGTACAATGTTATCATTGACAAATACATCACTTAAGCTGAGAAAGTAAAGATTCTAAACAACAGAATAATGAAAGGTAGGTTGTTCAGTGAAGGAAAATGAAAAATACACCTTAGGAATCTATTCATAGGATGGTCAAGACACTAGAGACCAAGGTGGAAATAAAATGCTTACTGTCTCAAGAGGACGGGGGAGGGGATATAACACGTTGTAATTTATTAATGTTAATACAACTGAGTATTTTCCTCAGTACACAAATTAAGATATGGAATTGAACTGATAAAAATGATTTACATGCAGGATTAAAATATTGGCAGCTTTATAGAGTGAAATGTCACTATTTTGCTGTACCTTCCAGTTTTACATTTCCTCCTTTGAATCCCTGTCAGCCTTCATGACCAGCAGAGAGTTTTAATCAATGCTTGAGGTAGCAATAGCATAACACTGAACATTTCTCTTGGTAAAAGTCAAAATGGTATTTAGGAAGCATCATAAAGTAAAATGACACATGAATATCCTAATGACCATAATATAAATTAAATTGTGGTTTGTAGTAAAAAAAAATCATGTTAAAAAATCTTTAAAGGATATTCACTGAATAATCTGTTGTGTGGCCCGTGGTTTCATTCAAGGCATTTGACTTGTGTTAAAGAAAAGTAAAAGATGAAAAAAATTAAAAATCTTTAGGTATTGTACTTGAAATCATTGTTTCGGATTCTTGGATGAAAAACACTGTGGTACAGATGATAGTGTGTGTGTGTGTGTGTGTGTGTGTGTGTGTGTGTGTGTGTGTCAGCTTTAGCTATTTAGTTTCTAATTTTGTTCCATTTATGAAGTACCCTATTAAGACTTACATTGACTCAAATGATAGAAAGAATGTTGTGAAAAATAAAATTTCATACACAAAGTGTCTTCAAATAAATGCTTTTATTTCATATATAGTCATATAACATTGCAAGCAAGCATATCAACCATAGACAAAAACTAATAGAAATATCATCAATCACATCTTATTTTTGATCTTAGTTTTTATTTTTTGCCTCTTATTTTAACACATTTCACTCTTGATTTTAAGTGCATTTTCAAATAAATTTTCAATGAAGCCTAGAATAAATATTTTAAAAATAGAAGGAGCTTACTATTCCTCTCTAAACAATTAGAATATCAATTAAGTAAGCACCTTTCATCAAATAATCATTTCAGCCTTAATACCATAACCCACAAGCATAGTTAGAGTGTAATATCTGAGTAATCATTTTCCTTTCCCATTCAAAAATGAGTTAACAGTTAAGATAAGTTAACATCAAATAAGTTCAGTGACTGTGATTACTGGCAACAGCAGGTATTTTATTGTGCAATTTTAAAATTTGTCATTGTAATACTGGGTATAGGGGTGAATACCTCTATTCTCAGAACCTGAAATATTGCTTCAGGAGAAAAGCTAGTTCAAGGCCAGCCTTAGCTACAAAGTGAGACTGTCACAAAATAAAAGCAAACTAAAGAAAAGAAAGTTTTAAAAAAGTTAGTGGTGTTTTCATAAGCCATAGTGTCTGTTTTGCTTATTCCCTAACTTCTTAGAACCAACAACACAACACTTTCTAAGAACATACAGGATCTGATTACCATTTATCTTTAATAATTTAATAACAATAATCATCTCAATAACTACAGCGAGGAAGATATTGTGTATTTATGGAGGGTGGAAAATTTTCCCCAAAAGTTGTTTTCACATTCATTTATTTATTGTTTGAAGAAAGCTCAGGTCAGGATGCTCAGCATTTAACCGCCTGTAAGAGCACTTTGGGGTCTGTTCCCCACCTCACTGCCTAACCCAACACTGCCATTTTTCCATTGCTTTCCATGACTTCCACTAAAGTCCTCCATGGTAGTCCATTATTATAAATGCTTTGTTAATTAGCTGTCGTCTTAACCATGCTGTGCATTGCTAGAGGCAGGGTCCTAGATTCTTCTAAATATTTGATATATAGTAAGTGGTTAGTAGATTTGAACGCTTTTAGTAGAAGGAATTAATGAGTCCTTACTTTTCAAGCAAAGAGACAAAGGAAAAGGGGGATGGAAAAAAATATTCTTCCAAAGCCCATTTTAGTCATTTGACTTTTTGATATGGGGCTGTGTTTAGCTTTTCAATATGAAATTAATTTCATCTGATAACTGGCTTATTGGGATTCCAATGAACTCAACTAATGTGTTGATAGTAAACATAAATGAGCAAGTGCAAGAATATTGCAAAACATGCTTATAGTATTTTCTTACTGGTATCCAACAATTTTGCAATCAAACTTTATACTTAATTTATCAGTCTTGTACAATATGGGGCACTGATTAAGATGCTAAGCTCTCAGGTAAAATTCTTTTACTTTTATTTTTATGTGTATGTGTTTGGCCTACACTTATGTCAGTGCACCTTGTGTGTGCAATGCCTGTGGAGGCCAGAAGAGGGTATCTGAGTTCCTGGAACTGGAGTGAACAACAGTTGTCAGTCACCATGTAGGTGGTAGGAATCAAACCCAGGTCCTCTGTAAGAGCAGTCAGTGCTCTTAACTGTTGTGCCATCACTCCAGCCCCATCAGGTAAAATTCTCGATGAAATTATTTTGGGTGATATTAACTGATATTTTTGGTATCAGATGAGATCACATAAAATACATTATTCTTTCTGTTTTTTCTGATCTATAAAATATGAAAACTGATAGTATTTTCTTCCTAAGCTTGCATGATAATCATTTCAATAATGTTCAGAAAACAGAAAACTCAATAAACATAAGCAGCTATTGTTTCCTTTCTGTAATCACCTTTTTCTGCTTCTGAACAATTCAAATGGCCCCATTCTTGAACTACATCAGATTCATGCAATTAACTGTAATTAAGGTTTCTCTGAACAGTAGCGCAATCAAATGTCCTTAGAGAAATTTTACAGTACTCTTAGTGACAGATATTTTACCACAAGTTTTCACCATAAATTCATTCAAATCAACGTTCCAGACAGATGTTCCTGTTGTTAAAGAAGACGTGTAGGTGAAGAAATGTGGTATAAATGGAATGTGAACTGCTTATATGAATGTTTCAAAAGTGAAATGAAATCCCACTTAGTTTTCATTTGAACTATATGAATCTTTATTACTTGCTTTTCTCATTGCTGACAAAATGCCTGATAGAAACAACTTAGGGAAAGAGCTATTTTGACTCACATTTTCAGGGGATTTTAGTCCATCTTGGAGAGGGGACATAGCAATGGGAGAGTCTAAGTTCATGTCAGGAAGAGCAAGAGGTGGCTCGTTACATCCTGAAGGTGGACAGGAAGCAGAGAATGGGTATCAAAAACAACAGCAGCCTGAAACTCACAAAGGCCTGGCCCGACTGACCCAACTCCTCTAGCTGGTTCCATTCCCAAAGGTTCCGCATTTCCCAAAATAGTGCTCCAGCTAGGACCCAATATTCACACACATGAGCCTGTGGGATATTTCATATCTTTGAAAGTATGGTATTGATGCTGGACACAGTGGGACATAGTTGTGATCTAAACACTTAGGCAGTAAAGGTAAGATGTTCAAAATTTCAAAGCTTACTTAGGGTATATGAGACCTTGTCTCAAAAAATGAAAAAAAAATATGTTACTGATGCCTTAAAATAATATTTAATTCTTTCTTTTACCAGATGTTATTATAACTGAAAAGGAGGTGGTAAACTTGCCCTGAATCTTTGTGCAAACTAATTTGAAATGGAAAAAAATTAATGTCAGCATTTGCAATGTTGCTACATATAGTTCACTTCAAAGCCCCATTTTCATTTCCTTGTGTCATCTACATCAATTTTGTCAAAACTGTCTTGTCTAAAAAGTATTACTTTAGAATTGATTGGTCATGGTGGTACACTCCTTTAGTCCCAATCCTTGGGAGACAGGGGCAGGCCGGTCTGCAAGATTGAGGTCAGCCTGGTCTTCAGACTGAGATCCAGGCCAGTTGTGGCTACAGGGAGAACCTGTCTCCAAAAGGCAAAAAAAAGTATATATATATATATACAATTTAACCTACTTTTGATTCTATTAATTTGAAATAACATACAGCATCATTTCATTTAATTTTGACTTTATGTTGAGTGAGTGGTAAGGAGTTCAAGGTTACCGTTAGTGTTCATGGACTATTATATCTCTGCCTAAGTGTCTGATGTAATTTGGAAAAGGGACCCTTGACATCAATGAATCAAATAAAAGTTTTAAAATAGGCAGTTCACCACAATGATTCACAGTGTGTGAAATAATTGGCAATTTTTAATGTGTTGGTGATTTGTCTTCTAATTTGATATTTGACTTTACATAAGCCTGTTCTTTAATAAATTTGATCACCTGAACATATAAAATAAATTTATTTTGGGGAGAAGAAATAAAAACCCAAGTCACACATCCCATCTAAAAGATCCTAAGTATTTGTTGGGATCATAAGACAATGAATTAAATGCATAGACTCTTTAATGATGAGGAGACTAGGGTAAGCAATTGTTTTTTTATATAATGAACATGTTTTTTATATGATGAATGTATTCAGAACTGTCAGGAATACTTACTGCATACTATGTCATGTTCATTAAACATGTTATACAGCAGTTTGTCAGAGAGAAAATCAAAAGATCTGCTAGAAAAAAAAATCTTCTTCTCCTGCAACAGAGGTGATCATTAATTCATAAAGAGAATTCTTCATCCAATGCAATATATATTTTCTGCTCCTGACCAGAACCCCAACTTTCACAATGCAATGCAGTGAGAATGCATTACATAAAATGTAGAGGATGAATAAAATTCAAGGTTTCTTTTCTAGATACATTAGAAATATGGAATAGGATCATTACATTCTTAATATTTGAGAAACTTAATATACACAAGACTATCAAAACAGAAAAATTAATCATATTTATGGCTAAAATAAGAACTAGTCAGCATAACTATAATATGATAGCCACAGATTAAAACAGTGTCATAAAATGTCATGAGAAATGGGAGGATAAGATAGAAAAAGGAGGAGTGGGGGAAGAAAAAGAGGAGGCAAATGAGAAGAAGTGGGAGGAAGTGGAGGGAGGACAAAGAAGGCCTCCCCATTGAAATCTGAGCAGCGGAGCACACCTGGACCCTTCTTGACTAGATGCCTATAGTTTATTATGAACAAGTGACTCTCGGTAGCTCATTGCAGACTTCGATAAAAAGGTATTAGTTGTTCAATAAACTCACACCTTCAACACTTCTGCTAGTTTTGAATGTTTAAATATGGAGCACTGTGTATTGAAAATAATGCTTTGGTACCCACTGAGATCATTAGTGTTGTCTGAGTGTGTGTGGGTGTAGAACTATTGGGTCGCCCTTGCCTCTTGGGGCCTGTATCCTGAAAGAAAACTGATTACCCTTCCTCAGCAGACATCATCTTGCGAGTAGCCTTTTCCTTAACCTCTGTGCCATCCTCACTGGGATTTTGGTGGGCTTGATCTTTTGCAAGTCTTGTGTGTGCAACTTACATGAAATTGAGAGGGAAAAGTATTTGGAGTGATAGGGGAAAGAACTGGAGGGGAGTAAATGGAGAGACATGTGGATGTGATCCACAAATTATGTACATGTATAAATATTAAATAAAATGCTTTTAAAAAAGAAATGACTATGGCACTAAAAAATGATTGATGTGTGTTGAAAAATGTAATTTGCTTTCATGAGAGGTTGAAGGGCAGCCTAGAGGTGAACATTTATTGGATGTCTGAATGAAATCCCTTGAGGACACAAGTGATGACATCCTTAGAAAGCAGGCAGTCATTCTCAGGTGTTTGGAGGCCACAAGGCTGCACCTGAGAATAGTTCTTTATAGTGCCAAAGGAGCATCAAAAACACCTTTCCTTCCATTTCAAGAATGGCTAAATTCCTATTGATTATTTTCTTTTCTTTTGCCAGTATTGCCTCAAGGAAAGTCCAGAAGACCTGGGCTTATTTAGGCTACTCCTTAGTCCGAGGAACGTGCATGATCCTTACTAGTGCTCAATAATATCCCTTATCATAATGTGAGAAATATTTTGCAATCCACAAAGGTTAATTTCTTTAAGAGTACATTGGCATAATGAATGTAAACACTTAAAAAGTCTATATAGCATTTGCAAAAAGTCTGTCAGAGAAATATGCTTTAAAATAAGGAACTCGTCATTAATTCAAAATATAAAAAATAAAAAAACCAGATACTACTTGAAAAAGAATGATATTTTTGTTTTGTTGGTTGCAATGGAAACAAAATTGCTGAGGAAACTGTCCTGGAAACCACAAGTAATGATCATATTTAACATGAGAAACTAAATATTATCTTCCTATATAACGAATTTAATGCATAATATTCTTAATATGAAGAAAATAAAGATTAGCATAAAACAAATATCTTAATGGTCATGCATTTAAAGTTTTATTTATAGAATGTTATTTTATATTCCTGTATTGATATAGAATGCTTATAATTTCTGTTCTTAATAATACATTTTAAAAGAAGAATCTTACAACCAATTGCAGAATATTTTATAAACACTTGTATTTATAACAGTTGTATTAAACACTTGTATTTTAACTTTGCTATAATTCTGTAGGTATTATAATACATTTATGGATTATGGAGGTTTTTCTAAGGTTGTTTTCTCAACCAGTACATGATTTTTCAGACTTATCTAGTGATATCCAACTGTACTCGATTATCTGAATTGGTAACAAGTGTCATGCCAAATCTAGAAGCTATACACCTAACACTGATGTTGAAAGAATATCATGTAATGCTGAGAAAGGTTATTTCTATTTCTATCCTGGAATTTTCTGCAAATGAGTCCTATTTTTCATTTTTATGAATTTCCTATTTCTTTCACCGTCGTTATTTTTCCTGCTGCACACTTAGGGATTTTTGCCATCACTCTGACTTTCCTTCACTTTCTCAGTTCCTGTCATTGCTCCTTTCAAAGTCGTTCAGATTTGCTTGCTCCCCTGGTCCCCTCATGCCACCAATTAATCCAGGCTCTCCTGCTTCGTAGCTAGATTACTATAGTAGCTTTGCAACTGTTATCTCTGATAAGTTTCCCTCCCTTACAATCCATCTTGCATACTTTTGACAGCCTAATTTTGTAAGGGGCCAATTTGATCATTTTAGTTCCTCGGTCAAAAATTGAAAAGAGCTTCTTCATATGTACCACATAAAATCTAAACTCTGCTGTCTGCCTTTCAATGTGCTTTATGGTCAGACTCTTCCCTCCCCTGCAAACTTATTTTATGGTTTTATTCCAGAAAACCTGTCAAAATGTCTCCTCCTTGGCTTTTCTGTATTCAGGGATTAGTCCATAAATTTGGCCTGCTTCTCTACTTTCCAGGGGGATCAAATAAGAGGTTTGGCTCTGCTTTTCTCTTTTCCTAAACCAGTCACTTAAAGTCCAATCATCTTACAGATTTTCTAAAAATCATTGTTTGGTATTGATCTTCTGTCCCATTATTAGTAGTATTTATTTTTAGTTTCAATAGTTATAGTATTCAATGTACTTATAATGAATTTTCATTTTTGAACCCACACTCTGGGCCAAATGTATTATGCCAGATGCTCTATACTGATAATCTCGCCAACTTTTCATGACATCCTGAGAGATAGCGACTTTTGATGCCTACACTTTTATGATGGAAACTTTAACATTTCAGAAAAAAATGAATATCCCATATGACATTAGTAAATGAGAAATTACAGTCAAACAGTCAAACAACAGTGTCAAGAATATACTGACGTTTTGACTCATATGATATCAATTATCTATGTGTAGTGAGGTAAGAGTCCATTTCTAGCTTCAGTATCCTCATCCTCAAGTTGGAAGAAATAATACTTCAGAAAGGTATTCTGAGGACCAAAGACAAAACACATTTTAAGTCATAAAAAAATACATCAGAATGTTACTATATAACATCTATGATCAACCTGTGACTATGCCTACAGCTTTATACATCTGACATGGAGAAGCCAAGCCATACATACCCGTTTTTAAACGTTGAACATAAAGATCCAGGTAACTAAATATTTTATTCAAGGCCATAAGCCACTCAAACCGCATGTTAGAGCCAGTGGAAAATAGCTGAGCTCTTGCAGCAGCTAAGCTTATACATCTAGAGGAAACCAAGCAAGGTATTTGTATTCTGAAACTTTATTTCCTTAGAAATACAATGTTAAAAAAATAAAAAATTAAAAACCGAAGCAAAATATCTGGGATAAAAAAATTGATTAAAATGTAAATCAGTGAGTAGGCAGACATAGCGCAGATGTTAAATAAATGCGTCTTGATCAATTTATTGATAATAATGACATCACTCTCTGGCAGAACATTCCTACCTCTTTGAATAAAACAACTAGAAATAAGACATTAAAGTCCCTTTGTGAACACAGGTTCTAACCTTTTTACATAGTCACCAGGTTTCTGTAGTTCAGAGAGAAAATACATTAGTTGAAATACAGAAATGTCTACAAAGAGTAGCCCAGACAAAACTAATAAATCAGTACTCTAGCATGCTTAAATTTTCATATTTTTATTATATTACATTCTAAAACAGATATGTAAGAAGTTGTGGAAATGGGGAGTCATGGGACAATAGGGAGATTTGGTGTGTTAGGGCTTTATTGAACACACCTTCATTGTTGAACTTGGGCTCATCTGTCTGTTTCCAATACCTTCCCATACAAGGTCAGATTTCTCTGATAAATCTGATGAATTGTGTGCACCCCCCAGGCTAAAGAACCACCACGGAAGATGATGCAAAAGGGTTTAGAGTAAGCCATGCACAATGTAGGTCACCACAGCCTTCCTTCTACTGCAGAATTGAGTCACACGGCCCATGAAAGTGAGAGCAGGAAAATGGAGTCAATTTGAAAGTCTGAAAAAAGGGGTGGGGAGGGTAAAAAATGGGGATGCAATGGGTAACAGAAGGGAATTGTTTCTTACATGCAAAAAAACCGAATGGGCTTAGTTACAAGGTCATCCACGATTAGCAATAATCAAACTTTGAAGTAAAAGGAGTTGTCATTGCCTGCCACAGGTAGTACTTTGAATTCTCATTCCCTTTACCATGGTGGTGATTCTGTTTTCCTGCCATGAATATCAAGGGTTCTGATTCTCCATTCTTCTTTTTTTTCTATTTATTTTTTTTTTTTATGTGTATGAGTGTATTGCCTACATGTGTGCAAGTGCACCTGTGTCTTGTAGTACCTGAGTGGGACAGAAGAGGGCATCAGATCCCCTGAACTGGAGTTAACAATGGTTGTTGGCTGCCATGTGGATGCTGGGATTCGAACTGGGGTCTTCTTCAAAAAGAACCAATGCTCTTAGCCAAACTGAGCCATCTTTCCAGCTCCTTTCTCCATTTCTTAAGGCCCCTTTGTAACTTGTTAGCAGAGCCTTAACATATTCTGAAAAGCATATGACTTATATGGTTTTCAAATTGAATGTAAACAAATGCTTTGGTGACCTAAAAGCACCTTCTTTGGTGTAGTTTTTTAAAATAAACTCCCCCCAAAACACTATTGCATCATTCAATAAATATCATTGCTTTTAGTTTTACAGACATTGAATTATATGATCACTCTTTGTAAATGAAAGAAGATAAAGTGAGATATAACTTCCTTCCTTCCTTCCTTCCTATCAACAAAAATCATTCTTCTTTAAAAAAATAAAAATTAAAGTAGATGTTAGTGTCCAGGCAAGTATTTTTCCATAGCTTTTGCATAATACAGATCTACTAATCTTCGACTTTGAGGTTGCTCAGGTCTAGTGCCTGCTCTCAGCGCACCCACATGCATCTTCTTGAGCATGGATCCCCATGTTTCTGCGAAGTCTAGATTGGTCACTTGTGCCATGGCTACATTGGCATAGCCATGGCTTTTGTCTGAATGGTGAAACTTAAAAGACACTTTTATTTCTGCTAAATCTTCTAAAACATTTTAATTAAATACACAGTTGATTTTCTTGTTCAGAGATTCTATATTTGAATGCTAACTGCTTGCACCTCAAGTACTGATGCAGCATTGACAAAAGTTAGCAATCTATGGAAAAATGCTTACTTGGACACTAACATCTACTTTAATTTTTATTTTTTTAAAGAAGAATGATTTTCGTTGATAAGGAAGGAAGGAAGGAAGGAAGGAAGTTATATCTCACTTTATCTTCTTTCATTTACAAAGAGTGATCATATAATTCAATGTCTGTAAAACTAAAAGCAATGATATTTATTGAATGATGCAAAAAGTTAGAGTGGGCAACCATGCATATTACCAGCTGATGTCAGACTATGACACACTCTTCCTTGCTGCCGTTTCCTGCATTGTACTAAAATGTCCTTTGCACAATTATTTAGATGCCATGTTTCTTGTTTGTATGCTTTTTACTGGTGATTTCACTTTTTCAAATGATTCCAAGGCATAGTCCTGAAGCACTATTTTTTTCTATGAAGAGCCTGTGGTGTGCCTTGTGGAGAAAAAAATCTGTGATTCATACGTCTTATTCAGGCATGAGCTATATTGTACACGGTCAGGAGTCCAGGGTCAATAAAGCAAAATATATGATATGATATAATATATATATATATATATATTTGATAAATTGTTTTTAATCAGAAACACCACATATAAAACTGGGTTACATATTGATTGCTTGTTGAACATGTTGAAACTTGCAGGCTTACAGCCTAACCTTGTTCTTCTAGGTGCAAAGGATTAATACTCAGTAATTCAATGTTCCTGGTGACACGACAGAGTCTAACTGCAGGTGTCATTAAGCTTGACAGCAAGCACCTTGACCTACTGAGCCATCTTGTCAGTCCTAGTATAAGCATTTTAATGATGCAGATGCCTTTTAGTTGCTCATGCTCCTGTAAGTAACCATAATGAGTTCATTAGTGCACTGAAGCTCTATCCAGATGAATAGACAGTTGTTCACATCTCACAACACTGTGATAATATTTGTATACACATTTTTCTGTACTTAAGCAGTCACTTCCTTTGAATACATTATATAAGCCTTTAAAATATTGATGCATGTAGAGAACTCATGAAGGATATATTTATTTGTATGCCTTCCAACATTTTAAGAAAGTGTTATTTTTCCAAAGCTTCTTCAACTCTTCAAATTACTCCTTTCTAGTCTCTGTTGAGATCAGGATATGCCCTGCTCTAAGTTACTCCATGCTGTTACATAAAACAGTAGCTTTAAGGCTGTGCCTTGCCCTGTGTGATTCCATTTTATTTACTGCATTTGGCTCTATTTGAGTGCAAATGATAGGGCAAGATGACTGCATCTCATTGTGCCTTTAGCTAGCGCCCCGCCCCATGAGGCACAGACTGATAGTTTATTCCTACAAAGTAAAAAGATACTACCTTTGAACCCACAAAATTAGACTGTGACCACATGAGCACATGGGATTATTAAAACCTTATCAAAAAATCCAGAACCGTGAACCTATCATATACACCTGATCAAAGGTGCAACATCATCTGAAGTCTATGAAAAGGAATAATTCTTGCCAGGCATGGTGTCACAAGCCTTTAGTCCAGCACTCAGAGACAGAGTCGGGCAGATCTATGTGATATAGAGGATGGCCTGTTCTACATAAAAAAGCCTAAGGAAGACCCTGTCTCAAAAATGCCCAAAAAAAAAAAAAAAAAAAAAGGACGAATTCTCACATTGTAATGTTGACAGCTCCTTTGACTTATTTCTGTCCACCTGACGTATGTGTCATAGAAAATTTTGACTGTTCACTGCTCAGCTGGGTTCACATTGCTAAGTTGGCATTCTCAAATTGCTATCTACCCATCCATTTGTCAGTCTAGGCCTGGTCCTTCACATCACCTCCATGCTCCTGCAACCCTTTGTCCCTACAGCTTCCATGGAACTATATCTCACCTTTGCAATTCAATTTAGCCCCGAGGCCAGGATCCACAAAGTACCTAAAGCAGCTCTCCAGCTGGGTTTGTTAATGTCTGGCTAAGATGAATGGAACAAATGATACCAAATACTGGCAAGGATGTCGGGGTAGAGGGTGCTCATTCATAGCTGTTCGGATAGACTGCAAACCACTATGGAAAGCAGTGTGGAAAATACTTAAAAAACTAAAAATGAATCTGCCATATGATCTGATTATACCACTCCTTGGCATGTACCCAAAGGACTCATCCTATGGGACCTTTTTCAAAAGTTTGGATTTCCAAGAAGGCTTATTGGAAGCAGAGGCAGGGAACTTATAGATATGCAAAGAGAACTACTTAGAGGTTACAACATTAACAACCCCAGCTAAAGAGCTTCTTTAGGTACCTGGTAGACCCAGGCTTCAGGGCTGAATTGAGTTGCAGAGGTGAAGTGTAGTTCCATGGATATTAATCCTCTGTTGGATGTGTAGCGGGTGCAGGCTTTCTCCCACTCATTGGATTTCTTCTTTACTTCCTTGGCCATTTCTTTTGCTGTAAAGAAGCTTTTAGTTTAATGAGGTTCTGCTTGTCAATTGTTGACCTTAATTTCTGAGCAACTGATGTTTGATTTTGAAAGTCTTTTCTTGCTATATCTTGTAGTGTACTGCCTATGTTTTCTTCTAAAAGTTTCAGAATTTCAAGTTTCATATTGAAGTATTTGATCCATTTGTAGCTGACTTTTGTCCAGGATAATAGATAAGGGTTTAATTTCATTTTTCTTAGAGAAAACCCTAAGTGTCCCACATACCTAGACAAATGTAATTTCTTACTATATGCTAAATGTGGAGCCTTATATTTACAGACAAGAATGACAGTCCCCACTCACCAAAGAAGCTGTTCTTGCAACAAAAGAAGACTAACACAGAGTTCCACAACTGGTCACACACAGAGAATAAGTGTATGTGCAATGCCCAACCGTGAAAAATCTTCAATGGAACCTTTACACCTACGGCTCACAGAACATAATGAAACAAGGGGTAGAGAGAATATTAATGCAACTCTCAGCTCTCATCAACTAGGCTTCCTTATGCAACAGGGCACGATGATCACAAAAGGCCACAACTGGCCAAAGTGCAGAGACTAAAAGACAACAGAATGTGGGTCCCTGACAGGACTCCTATATTAAATCTCACCCACCCAAAGTTCAAAAACCATTGCAGAAGAGGGTGTGAAAAGATTGTAAGAGTCAGAGGAGGAGATGCAGAACCATAAAGAAACATAGAGGCTCGTGGGACCTCGCTGTTATGAACTTAAAACAATGGTGACAACATACACAAGACCCACACAAACTAAATCAGACAAAAAACAGAATAGAATTGGGGAAATGGGCAGGAGACTGCAACTTTGGCAAAGAACTATTGGCAGCTCATCACTGCAGGATGAGGGACAGTTGATTTTCTTTAAGGGAGTGAGGCTAGACAGACTGAACGGGTTCCAGTGGATGAACTCACAGCAAGGGACATCTGGATACAAAACTTGACTAATAGGGCCTTAAAATATATGACAAAAATGCATGAAATCCTGTGAGTGGGCTATGGGGAGGTACAGATAGGGAAGGGGTGCTAAATATGATTAAGATGTATTATATGAAATCCACAAAGATTCAGTAAAATATATTAAATATATTTT